>NC_084552.2:8020000-8107500 GCF_033978685.3 Nerophis lumbriciformis | reverse complement strand
CACACACACACACACACACACACACACACACACACACACACACACACACACACACACACACACACACACACACTCATAGGTCATGTGGGTCAGAAACTCCCAGAGGTGGGACCAAGTCATTGTTTTGCAAGTCACAAGTAAGTCTCAAGTCTTTGCCCTCAAGTCCGAGTCAAGTCCCGAGTCAAGACAGGCAAGCCCCGAGTCAAGTCCAAAGTCAAGACTGGAAAGTCTCAAGTCAAGTCCTAAGTCCTGCATTTTGAGTTTCGAGTCCTTTCAAGTCCTTTTAACCACAGACTAATATATTAACACAGATTGTGTATGCTTTTCAAACGCTGTATTTATTTATTAAAACAAGTGCATTTTAAATTGCAGGAAAGAAAATTGTGCTGACATTGCACTTTATAATAGCACTATTAACCAGTCATTTTAAACATTAACTCATTCCTTTACAGAACAAACACATTGAAAAATAAAGTGCAAATGTACTTATTTGTACAAAAGTGTTAACATTGAAAAAACATGACATATACGTGAACATAACAAAAAAGTTGTACTTTTTATATGTCAGGGCCCTATGCTGCATTGCATTTGCAAAAGACCAAATTAGCCAAGAGTCTGTCAGTCATTTGTGCACGATGGGGGCGTAGTATGATGCCACCATGGCTGAAAACTCGCTCCACTGGAGCACTGGAGGCAGGCACTGCCCAGACTCTCATGGCCACTCGGAACAGTGAAGGAAGAGTCTTCATGTTCAATGCCCAGAACAAAAGGGGGGAGAGAGTTTTTTTGGGTTGGTGCACTACTTGTAAATGTATCTTGTGTTTTTTATGTTGATTTAATTAAAAAAAGAAAGAAAAAAAAAATTATTTCTTGTGCGGCCCGATACCAATCGATCCACGGACCAGTACCGGGCCGCGGCCCGGTGGTTGGGGACCACTGAGGTAAACAACCAACAGTATGTCAGAAAGCTAGCTAAAACGGTACACATATTCATAATATAGTATACATTTTAACTGACCTTTATTTGACTATTTTTGTCTTTTTTTAGGTGGCTAAAATACGCGGTGCTGCTGACCGCCGTCTAACGTTACGTGTGATATATTGACTAACGTAACCCTGCTTAAAAAAAATCACTGAACAAAAAGTATGAATAAGGTAGTGAACTGCAACAGATTCCAATGTTTGCAATAACGTTATAACGTTAGCAGTGAGTTTACAGCCTCACTGATTTAACTACACAGCAAATAAAAGTCACGTTACTTAGCCAATAAACGTTATCTTACATTCAAAACTTACCGTTCTTTGTGCAACTTCAAATGCCGGACGAAGTTGGAAGTTGTTGCCTCTCCATCAGTCATTTTCGAACCGCATGTGTTGCATACTGCAAACCGTTTTGTGTTGACCACCTTGTAATTTTTATACCCAAACAAAATTATTTTAGGTATCATTTTTTGTTCACTGGCGTGTGGTTTGGACATGTCTTCTTCGTTGGTTGTCCTGCAATTTGATTGGATGAATGCTGTGTGATGAAAACAAAGTAGATCTAATTTGATTGGCTGTTGTACTGAGAGCACACCAGCTGACACACGCAACGCTGATAGACAAGTACACGATGAAAAATACGGGGCGCTCCCGAATAACTTTTTCATCTTTGGGTTTTGGGGAAAGTAGCAAGTCGTGTCAAGTCATGTCAATTCAAAAGGCTCAAGTCCAAGTGAAGTCACAAGTCATTGATGTTAAAGTCTAAGTCGAGTTGCAAGTCTTTTTACATTTTGTCAAGTCGAGTCTAAAGTCATCAAATTCATGACTCGAGTCTGACTCGAGTCCAAGTCATGTGACTCGAGTCCACACCTCTGGAAACTCCCACACTCCAACATTTGAAGAACATGTAATCATGACAGCAATGAACATACTCTTGAATTCTGAATCAAATAATAACACATTTTCAACTGATCTGATGATCTGAACCTTTTTTATGTTAGTTTAATCTATTCATTTGGTTTATCTGGAGAGGATTTGGGCAAGACAATTAGTAATAAAGTGATTATGGTGATGATTTAATTTTTTTACTGAATTAAATTGTGCTATTGTGTTGACTAAAACACAATTCCACACAATAATGACCTTAAATGTGCCTGAAATGTAGGTGTTTGCATAAATGACCCCACAACAACCTTCAACCTTGATTGAGACAAAGGTGCAATTTAAACTACATATAGTATTTCATCTCTTCAAATGGTTACAATAGCACATTTTTATCTTTGGGACAAATTTAGGATTAAATTAGCGATTCTTTTTGGAGGTATTCACGTTACATTGTGTTCAAGATAGCTACTTCCACCACTCTGAAGAGTCTCGGCGTCTGATTGGTCCGATTTTCAGTTAGGCGCCGCCTGATTGGCCGATGGGCGACGTCTGGTCCTAACAGAGGGCTAAATTAGTAGCTAACTATTTTCATCGTGGAAGTTATATAACTCACGTATCACACTGAATATTAAATATAAATACATTTATAATAAATATATATATATATATATATATATATATATATATATATATATATATATATATATATATATATATAAAAGGTTTTTACAAAAGAACCATTTTGTTACGGCTCAGGCTCCTGCCAACACCGCTCATCCGTCTGTGCGCACCTCGGGACACGCCCACGGGTGCGCACATCCAGGGACGCGCCGCGCACGTCCCCGCCCTGCAGCAGCCACCAGCTGCAATCAATCACCGGCAATCAGCACACCTGAAACTGATGAGGGCGAGCTGGTTAAAAGACCAGTGGACCCTAGGATCGGCGCGGGAACTTAATTTTCTCATGGTGTACCTGCCTTCCCTCCTCGAGATCTCCCGTTGTTTCCCCGGTGTTTTGGACTGCCTTCTTCGTTTCCCGACCCCTCACTCGCCCCTGGACTCTGACGTCTCTCTCTGCCCCCACGGACCCCTCGCTGATCTTGGACCCCTTTTGCCTTGCCCTCTTTGGACTTGTCTGCCTTTTCTCATCAACACTTGGTAACACACTTCAGATATCTACACACATAGTCTTACACCACACACACTCTTGTATTTTAGTCACACACTCTATTTCTATAGTTTAGTTGTATTGTTTATTATTATATATATTTATTATATATAATAAATTATTGTATATACTGCCCCCTGGTGTCTGAGCCGTCACCTCTCTCAGTAAACATAACAGTAAGTTCCCGCCAAAATTATTAAAGGACCTGACGGCACAGTTCCTTAGCCCCGCCCCTAGTGACTTTCGTTCCGCCCCCTGTGAATTTTTTTCTCTCTCCTCTTTTTGCCCCATTCACCATGGCTTTTTCTTTTTTTCGCTTCAAACCAGAGGAGTTGTCTTGTCCTGCCGAGCTGTCATGGAAAGGCATGTTCAGTAGCGAGATGAGCAAGGAGGAATTTTCTCGTCGCCTGGACACCCTCCTCCTACCCTTAGAGACTCAGTCAGCAGGAAGCGTCTGGCATCCACTTTCAGAGGGGGGGGGGGGGATAGTACTGGTGGCTGTGCTGGTGTGGTGGCGCAGCTGCACCCAGACAGGCTACCTCCTGCCAGACAAATTCCATCTGTCTTCCGTTTTTCCCAGCCGCAGCCACCAGCCCCCTGGCTAGCCCCTGAGCTAGCACCAGTCCCTCGGCTAGCGTCCGAGCTAGCATCACTCCCTCGGCTAGCTTCCGAGCTAGCACCACTCCCTTGGCTAGCGTCCGAGCTAGCACCACTCCCTCGGCTAGCGTCCGAGCTAGCACCACTCCCTCGGCTAGCGTCCGAGCTAGCACCACTCCCTCGGCTAGCGTCCGAGCTAGCACCACTCCCTCGGCTAGCGTCCGAGCTAGCACCAGTCCCTCGGCTAGCGTCCGAGCTAGCACCTGTCCCTCGGCTAGCGTCCGAGCTAGCACCTGTCCCTCGGCTAGCGTCCGAGCTAGCACCTGTCCCTCGGCTAGCGTCCGAGCTAGCACCTGTCCCTCGGCTAGCGTCCGAGCTAGCACCTGTCCCTCGGCTAGCGTCCAAGCTAGCACCAGCCCCTCGGCTAGCCTCCGAGCTAGCACCAACCCCTCGGCTAGTCTCCGAGCTAGCACCAACCCCTCGGCTAGTCTCCGAGCTAGCACCAGTCCCCAGGCTAGCCTCGGAGCTAGCACCAGCTCCCAGGCTGGCCCCCACGTCTCCACCAGCTCCCAGGCTGGCCCCCACGTCTCCACCAGCTCCCAGGCTGGCCCCCACGTCTCCACCAGCTCCCAGGCTGGCCTCGACCTCTGCCCCTCGGCCTGCTCCGCCGACTCCAGCACCTCGGCCTGCTCCGCCGACTCCAGCACCTCGGCCTGCTCCGCCGACTCCAGCACCTCGGCCTGCTCCGCCGACTCCAGCACCTCGGCCTGCTCCGCCGACTTCAGCACCTCGGCCAGCTCCTCAGCTGCCCTCCTCGTCTCCGGCTTTGACGTCTGCCGCTTCCACGCCGCCGATGACGTCTGCCGCTTCCACGCCTGCCTCGCCGATGACGTCTTCCTCCACGCCTGCCTCGCCGATGACGTCTTCCTCCACGCCTGCCTCGCCGATGACGTCTTCCTCCACGCCTGCCTCGCCGATGACGTCTTCCTCCACGCCGCCGCCGATGTCATATCCTCGTTTCCGGCGAGACGCACCATGGCGCCAATCACGTCCGCCTTCCCGACGGCCAAGATGGTGGCCGCCCCTTGGTCGCCCGCCTCGCCGGCTTCAGCGGCGTTCTTCTCGCCGCCGCCATCAGACTCGTCCTCGGTGGATTCGGGGACACTGGGGCCGGCGACCCACCACCAGTTCTCCCCTCCACCCTCCCTTGTTTCGTGAGTATGTTGGACATCTGGAATCTGTCCATAAGGAGGGGGGTACTGTTACGGCTCAGGCTCCTGCCAACGCCGCTCATCCGTCTGTGCGCACCTCGGGACATGCCCACGGGTGCGCACATCCAGGGACGCGCCGCGCACGTCCCCGCCCTGCAGCAGCCACCAGCTGCAATCAATCACCGGCAATTATCACACCTGAAACTGATGAGGGCGAGCTGGTTAAAAGACCAGTGGACCCTAGGATCGGCGCGGGAACTTAATTTTCTCATGGTGTACCTGCCTTCCCTCCTCGAGATCTCCCGTTGTTTCCCCGGTGTTTTGGACTGCCTTCTTCGTTTCCCGACTCCTCACTCGCCCCTGGACTCTGACGTCTCTCTCTGCCCCCACGGACCCCTCGCTGATCTTGGACCCCTTTTGCCTTGCCCTCTTTGGACTTGTCTGCCTTTTCTCATCAACACTTGGTAACACACTTCAGATATCTACACACATAGTCTTACACCACACACACTCTTGTATTTTAGTCACACACTCTATTTCTATAGTTTAGTTGTATTGTTTATTATTATATATATTCATTATATATAATAAATTATTGTATATACTGCCCCCTGGTGTCTGAGCCGTCACCTCTCTCAGTAAACATAACACATTTAACCGGAATAGAAAACTTCCCACAGGATTTTGCAGCTCAGCAGGAAGACATCTATCTTGACCACAGACGATCTTTGACAGTCTATGGCAGCATGGTGGAATCAGGTGAGGATAAAATGGAGTTTAATGCAATTAAACCCGCGGCTCGTTAGCGCCGCCCTAGTGGCTCTCTGGAGCTTTTTAAAAATGTTTGAAAAATGGAAAAAGATGAGGGGGGGGGGGGGGGGGGGGGGGAATGTTTAATTTTAGTATGTTTTCTGTAGGAGGACAAACATGACACAAACCTCCCTAATTGTTATAAAGCACACTGTTTATATTAAACATGCTTCACTGATTCGAGTATTTGGCAACACCGTTTTGTCCTACTAATTTTGGCGGTCCTTGAACTCACCTTAGTTTGTTTACATATACTTTCTCCGACTTCCTAGGACGTGTTTTATCCTTTTTCTGTCTCATTTTGTCCACCAAACTTTTAACTTTGTGCGTGAATGCACAAAGGTGAGTTTTGTCGATGTTATTGACTTGTGTGGAGTGCTAATCAGACATATTTGGTCACTGCATGACTGTGAGCTAAGCGATGCTAACATGCTATTTAGGCTAGCGATATGTACATATTGCATCATTATGCCTCATTTGTAGCTATATTTGAGCTCATTTAGTTTCCTTTAAGTCCTCTTAATTCAATGTATATCTCATGACACACTATCTGTATGTAATATGGCTTTTCATTTTTTGCGGCTCCAGACAAATGTGTTTTTGTATTTTTGGTCCAATATGGCTCTTTCAACATTTTGGGTCGCCGACCTCTGAAATAGACCAATGTTTTTAACAACGGAAAATAGTTCTATACAGGTAAAAGCCAGTAAATTAGAATATTGCATTCAAAAGGTGTAACTTGTACATTATATTTATTCATTGCACACAGACTGATGCATTCAAATGTTTATTTCATTTAATTTTGATGATTTGAAGTGGCAACAAATGAAAATCCAAAATTCCGTGTGTCACAAAATTAGAATATTACTTAAGGCTAATACAAAAAAGGGATTTTTAGAAATGTTGGCCAACTGAAAAGTATGAAAATTAAAAATATGAGCATGTACAATAGTCAAGACTTGGTTGGAGCTCCTTTTGCCTCAATTACTGCGTTAATGCGGCGTGGCATGGAGTCGATGAGTTTCTGGCACTGCTCAGGTGTTATGAGAGCCCAGGTTGCTCTGATAGTGGCCTTCAACTCTTCTGCGTTTTTGGGTCTGGCATTCTGCATCTTCCTTTTCACAATACCCCACAGATTTTCTATGGGGCTAAGGTCAGGGGAGTTGGCGGGCCAATTTAGAACAGAAATACCATGGTCCGTAAACCAGGCACGGGTAGATTTTGCGCTGTGTGCAGGCGCCAAGTCCTGTTGGAACTTGAAATCTCCATCTCCATAGAGCAGGTCAGCAGCAGGAAGCATGAAGTGCTCTAAAACTTGCTGGTAGACGGCTGTGTTGACCCTGGATCTCAGGAAACAGAGTGGACCGACACCAGCAGATGACATGGCACCCCAAACCATCACCCAACCATGCAAATTTTGCATTTCCTTTGGAAATCGAGGTCCCAGAGTCTGGAGGAAGACAGGAGAGGCACAGGATCCACGTTGCCTGAAGTCTAGTGTAAAGTTTCCACCATCAGTGATGGTTTGGGGTGCCATGTCATCTGCTGGTGTCGGTCCACTCTGTTTCCTGAGATCCAGGGTCAACGCAGCCGTCTACCAGCAAGTTTTAGAGCACTTGATGCTTCCTGCTGCTGACCTGCTCTATGGAGATGGAGATTTCAAGTTCCAACAGGACTTGGCGCCTGCACACAGCGCAAAATCTACCCGTGCCTGGTTTACGGACAATGGTATTTCTGTTCTAAATTGGCCCGCCAACTCCCCTGACCTTAGCCCATAGAAAATCTGTGGGGTATTGTGAAAAGGAAGATGCAGAATGCCAGACCCAAAAACGCAGAAGAGTTGAAGGCCACTATCAGAGCAACCTGGGCTCTCATAACACCTGAGCAGTGCCAGAAACTCATCGACTCCATGCCATGCCGCATTAACGCAGTAATTGAGGCAAAAGGAGCTCCAACCAAGTATTGAGTATTGTACATGCTCATATTTTTCATTTTCATACTTTTCAGTTGGCCAACATTTCTAAAAATCCCTTTTTTGTATTAGCCTTAAGTAATATTCTAATTTTGTGACACACGGAATTTTGGATTTTCATTTGTTGCCACTTCAAATCATCAAAATTAAATGAAATAAACATTTGAATGCATCAGTCTGTGTGCAATGAATAAATATAATGTACAAGTTACACCTTTTGAATGCAATTACTGAAATAAATAAAGTTTTTCAAAATATTCTAATTTACTGGCTTTTACCTGTATAAACAACAGTTACATTTTTTTTTTGTTATTAATTGTTGTCAGATTATAATGTATGAGGTTAAATAGAGCATTTCAGGACTGGGCCAAAGCATTTAACTTTTTTTTAAATTGTTACCAATTAAGATGAAGGACAATAAGGGCTGCATGGAAGATTATGCTAGTATACATTTTCTTCATTTTAATCTGTTGTCAAATACAAATATTTCAAGCTGATAAGCACTGTGTAGTAGGCATGTTACTGATATTGTTATTTTAGTGCTTTGTTTGAGAAGCTTCATGCCCGCACTGAGCCTAAATTTAACAGTTTTTGAAGGGTTTAGTTCTTTGTTTTATTTCTGTGTCACTGACTTTTTTCATTTTTATGTGTGGATTTGTTAGGCGCATCAACACATGATGTAGATATGGTGTCCAAAAGAAGAGCGAGATGCAATCCTGAGGCTGAAGCCACCGAGTTTATTTGATCTGGATGTGACAAGTCTTGTTTTAAGGCCCAGATTGGAAAGGTATGTCTTGTTATGTATCATATCAATGGTAACTGTATCAACATCTCATTTGGATCGTTTCCTTACTGTCTAATAGAGGTTGTATTACAAACCCCGTTTCCATATGAGTTGGGAAATTGTGTTAGATGTAAATAAAAACGGAATACAATGATTTGCAAATCCTTTTCAACCCATATTCAGTTGAATATGCTACAAAGACAACATATTTGATGTTCAAACTCAACTAATAATAATTAACTTATAATTTCATGGCTGCAACACGTGCCAAAGTAGTTGGGAAAGGGCATGTTCACCACTGTGTTACATGGCCTTTCCTTTTAACAACACTCAGTAAAGGTTTGGGAACTGAGGAGACACATTTTTGAAGCTTCTCAGGTGGAATTCTTTCCCATTCTTGCTTGATGTACAGCTTAAGTTCAACAGTCCGGGGGTCTCCGTTGTGCTATTAGAGGCTTCATAATGCGCCACACATTTTCAATGGGAGACAGGTCTGGACTACAGGCAGGCCAGTCTAGTACCTGCACTCTTTTATTAAGAAGCCACGTTGATGTAACACCTGGCTTGGCATTGTCTTGCTGAAATAAGCAGGGGCGTCCATGGTAACATTGCTTGGATGGCAACATATGTTGCTCCAAAACCTGTATGTACCTTTCACCATTAATGGCGCCTTCACAGATGTGTAAGTTACCCATGTCTTGGGCACTAATACACCCCCATACCATCACACATGCTGCCTTTTACACTTTGCACCTATAACAATCCGGATGGTTCTTTTCCTCTTTGGTCCGGAGGACACGACGTCCACAGTTTCCAAAAACAATTTGAAATGTGGACTCGTCAGACCACAGAACACTTTTCCACTTTGTATCAGTCCATCTTAGATGAGCTCAGGCCCAGCGAAGCCGACGGCGTTTCTGGGTGTTGTTGATAAATGGTTTTCGCCTTGCATTGGAGAGTTTTAACTTGCACTTACAGATGTAGCGACCAACTGTAGTTACTGACAGTGGGTTTCTGAAGTGTTCCTGAGCCCATGTGGTGATATCCTTTACACACTGATGTCGCTTGTTGATGCAATACAGCCTGAGGGATCGAAGGTCACGGGCTTAACTGCTTACGTGCAGTGATTTCTCCAGATTCTCTGAACCCTTTGATGATATTACGGACTGTAAATGGTGAAATCCCTAAATTCCTTGCAATAGCTGGTTGAGAAAGGTTTTTCTTAAACTGTTCAACAATTTGCTCACGCATTTGTTAACAAAGTGGTGACCCTCGCCCCATCCTTGTTTTTGAATGACTGAGCATTTCATGGAATCTACTTTTATACCCAATCATGGCACCCACCTGTTCCCAATTAGCCTGTTCACCTGTGGGATGTTCCAAATAAGTGTTTGATGAGCATTCCTCAACTTTATCAGTATTTATTGCCACCTTTCCCAACTTCTTTGTCACGTGTTGCTGGCATCAAATTCTAAAGTTAATAATTATTTGCAAAAAAAAAAAATGTTTATGAGTTTGAACATCAAATATGTTGTCTTTGTAGCATATTCAACTGAATATGGGTTGAAAAGGATTTGCAAATCATTGTATTCCGTTTATATTTACATCTAACACAATTTCCCAACTCATATGGAAACGGGGTTTGTATATGTCTTTAATTAGCAGTGTTTGGAATAACTGCAGTATATGATAAAGACGTTACTAATGCCTTTACCGGTAACGAGTAATCTAATTACTTTTATGTACGTAACAATGCCGTTAAGATGCGTTTGATGTAATGTGGCACACTACTTCTGATGTGATTGTATGTCAACAAGACAGCGTAAGAAGCACAACAAGTTTAGTGCAGGTAATATCTTTTTACTAATGAAAGCAACCCCCAAAAGTAATTAAGAAAATGAATTTGATATCAAATAGAAAGAGGCAACATCCCCCCGCAGACACACATACACTACTAGTAACTACAAGGGAACTAATCAGTGATTAAGGTGACAAGCTTTAGTTGAAGTAAATAACACCTCATTTTTGGACAAAAGGTTATGACAGCTGTTGAGACACATTCCATCTCTTAATTGACCAGAGGTGACACAACCCAGTGAAAGCATTCAATGTTAGTCAGTGTGGAGTTTACAACTCATGTTTAGCAAAACAGAAGATGTTACACGTCAGCAACATGAATTCTACATGTGAGTAGGGCTGCAGCTAACGATTATTTTTCTATCGATTAATCTATAGATTATTTTTTCGATTAATCGGTTAATCTATAGATTATTTTTTTCGATTAATCTATAGATTATTTTTCCTTTTACCGATTATTTTTTTTATTTAAAATGAAGAGAAAAAAATAAATGTAGGCCAGTTTTTTTCAAAAGGCATGGCTTTTATTTACAAAAAAAAAGTATGGCCACTCAGTCAACATTGACAACAACATGACAAAATATTCTGTAACAATGTAAACATTTAAAACTTTTAACATTTAACAAAATTAAAAGTAGCTTATTTGCTTTTTAATGTGCAAATATAAAAGTAAACATCCAGTGCAAATCTTAATATTCTGGAATAGTATAAGCATTTCAAAAGTAAAAGTATTGCTTATTTTGCTTTAAAATGTGCAAAAATAAAGATAAACATCCAATACAAAAAAGTGCAAAACGGAAATATTCTGTAACAAGTGTAAACATTTCAACAAAAGTAAAAGTATTGCTTATTTGCTAAAATGTGCAAAAATAAAGCTAAACATCCAATACAAAAAAGTGTACAGTGTAAACATTTCAACAAAAGTAAAAGTATTGCTTATTTTGCTTAATAACACAACAATGATAGTATGATTAAAGTGAAAGTTAATTGTTGGTTTGTACATAGTATATGTAACTGTTAATGTTGTAAAAGGTATTTGCACAACTAATTAACGTTAGCGTTTGTGACACGTCTTGTGCCGTGGGGTTCTTTCAGGACCGACAGACTGAACGCCAGACGGCTTTGCCAGGTTTACAATCTTTTAATTTTACACAAAGTCTTTTCTCTTCCAACTCTTTTCTCTTTCTTTCCTCGCTTTTCAGCTCCTCTTCCTCGCTCGCTCGTCGTCCCCTGTCTCTTGCGGCGTCGCTCCCGGCGCGCCCCGCCTCGCCGCTCGCTCCGCCTCGCCGCTCGCTCGCCGCCGCCGCCTCTCCACAGCGTTAAAGAGGAGCGCGTCTTTGTAAACACTGAACAGGCACGCCAAACGCGCCTCTCAGAGCAAACGGTGCTTTAGTTTATGAATTTACAACGCAGATACAAATGACACATTCATGTTTTTGTGTAATAATGACAACGTATACGCACGCGGACGATTGACTTGTTGATGGTGATGGCAAGAACGCTGTCGGGGGTTTTCTTTTCAAATGTTCGTTCATAGCCGTTGTGCTGCTATGATAGGCCATTTCCGCTCGACACAGTGTGCATACAACAACATTATTAGGCCGTTTATTGAAATACTCCGACACTTTTGACGACTTTTGGCGTGCTTTTTCCCCCTCGCTCGCATCGTCTGCTTTGCGCTCCGCCATGGCAGTAGTGTGACGTAAATATGCGACGCGCCGACGCACAAAAACGGCGTCGACGTATTTACGTAACCGATGACGTCGACTACGTCGACGCGTCGTTTCAGCCTTACATGTGAGCACTCGTCACGTCCTCATATTGTTTGAACTAAGAAATATTCCAGTGTGTTTCATACAAGGTCCTCATATTTTCTCAACCACATTAGTGTGTGTTACAATGTCAACGTCAAAGCTTTCAAATTAGTGTTTCAATCCAGGTCCTCATATTTTATGAACCACATGTTACATTCTTAAATAATTGTCTCAGAGCTGAAACTCTATAATAATCTTTACTATTTATCTGGCATTATATACTCAGAATTTTATAAACAAAGGGTGCTGATCATGTTATAATGAATTAGTTCTGACATTATATGTTTTATTGCAGACACCAACTGTTGATGTTCTATCTCAACATTCTCCAGATTCAGATGTGAGCGATAAACTGACTTCATACCTCCAACAGGTTATTGCATGTCTATTTTACTATATCTGCTCTAAATTTGACACAACCTATACTTCGAAAGACATTTAATCCTTTTAACCTCTCACAGATCAGTTTGTATGACAACATTTTTGTAAGGGTACATCCATTTTAGTCAGTGTGGAGTTTAGAAGTCATGTTAAGCAAAAGAGGAGATGTTACACATCAGCAACATGAATTCTACATGCGATCAGGCCCGGCCCTAACCAATCTGGCGCCCTAGGCAAGATTTTAGGTGGCGCCCCCCCACATCGGCAGTGAAGTGTATATACTCACAAGAATCCGAATAGCTTTGTCTTTCACCTTTTTTTTTTTTTACTTACAACTATACCTAATATATAAAGGGGTGGAAAAGTGACTATTACCTGCAGGGCAAACATTAGCTAACCAGAAGGCAATAATGTAAACAAAAAACACCTGCTTAAAAGATCTAATACAAATATCCCTGAGGAATGTAAGGTGGGAGTACTGTAATTACCTAACGTTACATTATTATTTTCCATAACAATTTAGCCCCCTCCACAATATTAACCCGACATTAAAACAGAACTAGCTATTTATTGATTAGCAATTGCCGAATCATGTAACATTAGCTTAATGCTAAAAAGCCAGGTTACTATCACATTCTGTAACAGACAAATAATTTCATGTAGGCTAACGTTACCTACCTGCTACCTCTGTCTTTTCTCGTTTCTCCTCTTCTTTTCTCTTTTTTCTTCCCTGGGCACCTGACAGTTTTGGCCGTTTTGACATCTTGTGTTGATTTTTTGATGTGGTGACGTCCAAAAAGAGTCATGGTACGGGAAGGGAGGGGGCGCACCGTTGTAACAAATAATATTTCTATTAAATAGGCTTTACTTTGCATTTTAATTAACGTGAGATTATTTTTTTGTATTTAGAAATAATAGTAACAACTTTTTTTTTTTTTTTTTTTCCTCCAACATTTGTGGCACTGGCATGGCGCCCCCTGATGGACGGCGCCCTTAGCATTTGCCTATACGGCCTATGCCACGGGCCGGCCCTGCATGCGATCACTCGTCACGTCCTCATATTGTTTGAACTAAGAAAGACTTTAGTGTGTTTCATACAAGGTCCTCATATTTTGTGTGTGTGTGTGTGTGTGTGTGTGTGTGTGTGTGTGTGTGTGTGTGTGTGTGTGTGTGTGTGTGTGTGTGTGTGTATGTGTGTGTGTGAGACCAAAGATGCATTGATGTCCCCCATGAGATGACACATATATACTTGTATGTTGACATGTGATACCTTCATGCATGTGTGCATATTTACAAACCCCGTTTCCATATGAGTTGGGAAATTGTGTTAGATGTAAATATAAACAGAATACAATGATTTGCAAATCCTTTTCAACCCATATTCAGTTGAATATGCTACAAAGACAACATATTTGATGTTCAAACTCATACAAATTTTTTTTTTTTTGCAAATAATAATTAACTTAGAATTTGATGCCAGCAACACGTGACAAAGAAGTTGGGAAAGGTGGCAATAAATACTGATGAAGTTGAGGAATGCTCATCAAACACTTATTTGGAACATCCCACAGGTGTGCAGGCTAATTGGGAACAGGTGGGTGCCATGATTGGGTATAAAAGTAGATTCCATGAAATGCTCAGTCATTCACAAACAAGGATGGGGCGAGGGTCACCACTTTGTCAACATATGCGTGAGCAAATTGTTGAACAGTTTAAGAAAAACCTTTCTCAACCAGCTATTGCAAGGAATTTAGGGATTTCACCATCTACTAGAGATGCGCGGATAGGCAATTATTTCATCCGCAACCGCATCAGAAAGTCGTCAACCATCCGCAATCCACCCGATCTAACATTTGATCAGAACCGCATCCGCCCGCCATCCACCCGCACCCGCCCGTTGTTATATATCTAATATAGACGATGCAAGGCATTAGTGAGGTTATAAAGCTTTTGCCTGTTAAAGAAAAGAGACTGATCCAATGCAGCACAGACATTCGCGTGCCACGCTGTCACGACCCAGACGCACACCAGTGCGCAATCATATGGGAGCCGCGCTGAGCGCACCTCCAAGCGCGTCTCGCTGCCGGCGACGGCCGGGTATATGGGCCCGACGCTCCAGCGCCATCCATTTTCAGGGCTAGTTGATTCGGCAGGTGGGTTGTTACACACTCCTTAGCGGGTTCCAACTTCCATGGCCACCGTCCTAGCTGCTGTCTATATCAACCAGGGTGAGCCCCACCCCTTTCGTGAGCGCACTGCGCGCGGAGTGACCCCTGTCACGCGCCCCCGGCAACAGGGGTGGCGGGCAGGTAAGCTGCGCGGGCGGAGCGCGCGGAGTGACCCCTGTTACGAGCCCCCGGCCACGGGGGTGGCGGGCAGGTAAGCTGCTTACCTGCTGCGCGTGACGCTGGCCGCGGCGAAGGCGGACGAGGCGGGGTGTCGGTGCGGTGGGCGCGGTGGTGACCCTGGACGTGCGTCGGGCCCTTCTCGCGAATCGCCTCAGCTACGGCTCCCGGTGGGGCCCTCTCGGGGGAAGGGGCCTCGGTCCCGGACCCCGGCGAGGCGTCGGGGGCCTTCTCCGCTCTGTAAAAGTGTCCATCTCTTTTTTTTTTTTTCTTCTGTTGTGGCATATGCTGCAGGTGCCTGCTCGTTTTTCATATGTGGGTAACAACATTTAACTATGGATATATATTTCCCAATTGGTTTAACTGCCACCCGCCTGAATCTATTTAAAATCTAATTTTTTTTTATTTCAACCGCCCGACCCGACCCGACCCGACCCGACCCGCGGATAAAATCTAATTTTTTTAAATTTCATCCGCCCGATCCGCGGATAAGCCACGGACTCCGCGGTTGTGCCCGCAAAACGCGCATCTCTACCATCTACGGTCCGTAATATCATCAAAGGGTTTAGAGAATCTGGAGAAATCACTGCACGTAAGCAGCTAAGCCCGTGACCTTCCATCCCTCAGGCTGTACTGCATCAACAAGCGACATCAGTGTGTAAAGGATATCACCACATGGGCTCAGGAACACTTCAGAAACCCACTGTCAGTAACTGCAGTTGGTCGCTACATCTGTAAGTGCAAGTTAAAACTCTCCTATGCAAGGTGAAAACCGTTTATCAACAACACCCAGAAACGCCGTCGGCTTCGCTGGGCCTGAGCTCATCTAAGATGGCCTGATGCAAAGTGGAAAAGTGTTCTGTGGTCTGACGAGTCCACATTTCAAATTGTTTTTGGAAACTGTGGACGTCGTGTCCTCCGGACCAAAGAGGAAAAGAACCATCCAGATTGTTATAGGCGCAAAGTGTAAAAGCCAGCATGTGTGATGGTATGGGGGTGTATTAGTGCCCAAGACATGGGTAACTAACACATCTGTGAAGGTGCCATTAATGCTGAAAGGTACATACAGCTTTTGGAGCAACACAAGCAACGTTACCATGGACGCCCCTGCTTATTTCAGCAAGACAATGCCAAGCCAGGTGTTACATCAACGTGGCTTCATAGTAAAAGAGTGCGGGTACTAGACTGGCCTGTCTGTAGTCCAGACCTGTCTCCCATTGAAAATGTGTGGCGCATTATGAAGCCTAAAATAGCACAACGGAGACCCCCGGACTGTTGAACAACTTAAGCTGTACATCAAGGAAGAATGGGAAAGAATTCCACCTGAGAAGCTTCAAAAATGTGTCTCCTCAGTTCCCAATCATTTACTGAGTGTTGTTAAAAGAAAAGGCCATGTAACACAGTGGTGAACATGCCCTTTCCCAACTACTTTGGCACGTGTTGCAGCCATGAAATTCTAAGTAAAAAATAAAGTTTATGAGTTTGAACATCAAATATGTTGTCTTTGTAGCATATTCAACTGAATATGGGTTGAAAAGGATTTGCAAATCATTGTATTCCGTTTATATTTACATCTAACACAATTTCCCAACTCATATGGAAACGGAACTGGAACCAGTTCTCTTGAGAGGGGCTGGACTCTCTTCCACACTGGCGTTGCACGCAGTGAGAGGCGACGAGCTGGGGTAGCAATTCTTGTTTCCCCCCGGCTCAAAGCCTGCACGTTGGAGTTCAACCCGGTGGACGAGAGGGTAGCCTCCCTCCGCCTTCGGGTGCGGGGACGGGTCCTGACTGTTGTTTGTGCTTACGCACCAAACAGCAGTTCAGAGTACCCACCCTTTTTGGATGCACTCGAGGGAGTACTGGAAAGTGCTCCCCCGGGTGATTCCCTTGTCCTACTGGGGGACTTCAACGCTCATGTTGGCAGCGACAGTGAAACCTGGAGAGGCGTGATTGGGAAGAATGGCCGCCCGGATCTGAACCCAAGTGGTGTTTTGTTATTGGACTTTTGTGCTCGTCACAGATTGTCCATAACAAACACCATGTTCAAACATAAGGGTGTCCATATGTGCACTTGGCACCAGGACACCCTAGGCCGCAGTTCCATGATCGACTTTGTAGTTGTGTCATCGGATTTGCGGCCTCATGTTTTGGACACTCGGGTGAAGAGAGGGGCGGAGCTTTCTACCGATCACCACCTGGTGGTGAGTTGGCTGCGATGGTGGGGGAGGATGCCGGACAGACCTGGCAGGCCCAAACACATTGTGAGGGTTTGCTGGGAACGTCTGGCAGAGTCTCCTGTCAGAGAGAGTTTCAATTCCCACCTCCGGAAGAACTTTGAACATGTCACGAGGGAGGTGCTGGACATTGAGTCCGAGTGGACCATGTTCCGCGCCTCTATTGTCGAGGCGGCTGATTGGAGCTGTGGCCGCAAGGTAGTTGGTGCCTGTCGTGGCGGTAATCCTAGAACCCGTTGGTGGACACCGGCGGTGAGGGATGCCGTCAAGCTGAAGAAGGAGTCCTATCGGGTTCTTTTGGCTCACAGGACTCCTGAGGCAGCGGACAGGTACCGACAGGCCAAGCGGTGTGCGGCTTCAGCGGTCGCAAAGGCAAAAACTCGGACATGGGAGGAGTTCGGGGAAGCCATGGAAAACGACTTCCGGACGGCTTCGAAGCGATTCTGGACCACCATCCGCCGCCTCAGGAAGGGGAAGCAGTGCACTGTCAACACTGTGTATGGTGCGGATGGTGTTTTACTGACCTCGACTGTGGATGTTGTGGATCAGTGGAGGGAATACTTCGAAGACCTCCTCAATCCCACCAACACGTCTTCCTATGTGGAAGCAGTGCCTGGGGAGTCTGTGGCGGGCTCTCCTATTTCTGGGGCTGAGGTTGCTGAGGTAGTTAAAAAGCTCCTTGGTGGCAAGGCCCCGGGGGTGGATGAGATCCGCCCGGAGTTCTTTAAGGCTCTGGATGCTGTGGGGCTGTCTTGGTTGACAAGACTCTGCAGTATCGCGTGGACATCGGGGGCGGTACCACTGGATTGGCAGACCGGGGTGGTGGTTCCTCTCTTTAAGAAGGTGAACCGTAGGGTGTGTTCCAACTATCGTGGGATCACACTCCTCAGCCTTCCCGGTAAGGTTTATTCAGGTGTACTGGAGAGGAGGCTACGCCGGATAGTCGAACCTCGGATTCAAGAGGAACAGTGTGGTTTTCGTCCTGGTCGTGGAACTGTGGACCAGCTCTATACTCTCGGCAGGGTCCTTGAGGGTGCATGGGAGTTTGCCCAACCAGTCTACATGTGCTTTGTGGACTTGGAGAAGGCATTCGACCGTGTCCCTCGGGAAGTCCTGTGGGGAGTGCTCAGAGAGTATGGGGTATCGGACTGTCTGATTGTGGCTGTCCGCTCCCTGTACGATCAGTGTCAGAGCTTGGTCCGCATTGCCGGCAGTAGGTCGGACACGTTTCCAGTGAGGGTTGGACTCCGCCAAGGCTGCCCTTTGTCACCCATTCTGTTCATAACTTTTATGGACAGAATTTCTAGGCGCAGTTAAGGCGTTGAGGGGATCCGGTTTGGTGGCTGCAGGATTAGGTCTCTGCTTTTTGCGGATGATGTGGTCCTGATGGCTTCATCTGGCCAGGATCTTCAGCTCTCGCTGGATCGGTTCGCAGCCGAGTGTGAAGCGACTGGGATGAGAATCAGCACCTCTAAGTCCGAGTCCATGGTTCTCGCCCGGAAAAGGGTGGAGTGCCATCTCCGGGTTGGGGAGGAGACCCTGCCCCAAGTGGAGGAGTTCAAGTACCTCGGAGTCTTGTTCACGAGTGGGGGAAAAGTGGATCTTCAGTAATGCGGACGCTGTATCGATCCGTTGTGGTGAAGAAGGAGCTGAGCTGGAAGGCAAAGCTCTCAATTTACCGGTCGATCTACGTTCCCATCCTCACCTATGGTCATGAGCTTTGGGTTATGACCGAAAGGACAAGATCACGGGTACAAGCGGCCGAAATGAGTTTCCTCCGCCGGGTGGCGGGTCTCTCCCTTAGAGATAGGGTGAGAAGCTCTGTCATCCGGGGGGAGCTCAAAGTAAAGCCGCTGCTCCTCCACATCGAGAGGAGCCAGATGAGGTGGTTCGGGCATCTGGTCAGGAGGCCACCCGAACGCCTCCCTAGGGAGGTGTTTAGGGCACGTCTAACCGGTAGGAGGCCACGGGGAAGACCCAGGACACGTTGGGAAGACTATGTCTCCCGGCTGGCCTGGGAACGCCTCGGGATCCCCCGGGAAGAGCTGGACGAAGTGGCTGGGGAGAGGAAAGTCTGGGCTTCCCTGCTTAGGCTGCTGCCCCCGCGACCCGACCTCGGATAAGCGGAAGAAGATGGATGGATATGGAAATGGGGTTTGTAATTGGGCTAAATGGTAAATGCATATATAATATCTTACAGTATATATATTGTAGATGCATATATAATATCCTATAGGATATACAGTACATTATAAATAATAATCAGACACAGTTATTTTCTTTGCCTTCATGGCACACAGCAGCTGTGTGGACATGTACTTACTGTATATTTTTAGTCAACATGGATTGTTGACAGAAGGGGCTTTCCTGCTGGAGGTTGCCATGGTTACTGTCAGTCACATCTAATTAAAACACACCCACGCTCCTCATCAAGCAGTTT
Organism: Nerophis lumbriciformis; assembly: GCF_033978685.3. Taxonomy (NCBI): domain Eukaryota; kingdom Metazoa; phylum Chordata; class Actinopteri; order Syngnathiformes; family Syngnathidae; genus Nerophis; species Nerophis lumbriciformis. The sequence goes on along the minus strand of NC_084552.2, from coordinate 8,088,018 downwards.
GCCAAAAGGCCTTTATTTTCTGCAACATGCCTTCTACAAACCCCATTTCCAAATGAGTTGGGAAATTGTGTTAGATGTAAATATAAACGGAATACAATGATTTGTAAATCATTTTCAACCCATATTCAGTTGAATATGCTACAAAGACAACATATTTAAAGTTCAAACTGATAACCTTTTTTTTTTTTTTGCAAATAATCATTAACTTTAGAATTTGATGGCAGCAACACGTGACAAAGAAGTTGGGAAAGGTGGCAATAAATACTGATAAAGTTGAGGAATGCTCATCAAACACTTATTTGGAACATCCCACAGGTGTGCAGGCTAATTGGGAACAGGTGGGTGCTATGATTGGGTATAAAAACAGCTTCCCAAAAAATGCTCAGTCTTTCACAAGAAAGGATGGGGCGAGGTACACCCCTTTGTCCACAACTGCGTGAGCAAATAGTCAAACAGTTTAAGAACAACGTTTCTCAAAGTGCAATTGCAAGAAATTTAGGGATTTCAACATCTACGCTCCATAATATCATCAAAAGGTTCAGAGAGTCTGGAGAAATCACTCTACGTAAGCGGCATGGCCGGAAACCAACATTGAATGACCGTGACCTTCCATCCCTCAGACGGCACTGTATCAAAAACCGACATCAATCTCTAAAGGATATCACCACATGGGCTCAGGAACACTTCAGAAAACCACTGTCACTAAATACAGTTGGTCGCTACATCTGTAAGTGCAAGTTAAAGCTCTACTATGCAAAGCGAAAGCCATTTATCAACAACACCCAGAAACGCCGCCGGCTTCTCTGGGCCCGAGATCATCTAAGATGGACTCATGCAAAGTGGAAAAGTGTTCTGTGGTCTGAAGAGTCCTCATTTCAAATTGTTTTTGGAAATATTCGACATTGTGTCATCCGGACCAAAGGGGAAGCAAACCATCTAGACTGTTATCGACGCAAAGTGTAAAAGGCAGCATGTGTGATGGTATGGGGGTGTATTAGTGCCCAAGACATTGGTAACTTACACATCTGTGAAGGCACCATTAATGCTGAAAGGTACATACAGGTTTTGGAACAACATATGCTGCCATCTAAGCGCCGTCTTTTTCATGGACGCCCCTGCTTATTTCAGCATGACAATGCCAAGCCACATTCAGCACGTGTTACAACAGCGTGGCTTCGTAAAAAAAGAGTCCGGGTACTTTCCTGGCCCGCCTGCAGTCCAGACCTGTCTCCCATCGAAAGTATGTGGCGCATTATGAAGCGTAAAATACGACAGCGGAGACCCCCGGACTGTTGAACGACTGAAGCTCTACATAAAACAAGAATGGGAAAGAATTCCACTTTCAGAGCTTCAACAATTAGTTTCCTCAGTTCCTAATCGTTTATTGAGTGTTGTTAAAATAAAAGGTGATGTAACACAGTGGTGAACATGCCCTTTCCCAACTACTTTGGCACGTGTTGCAGCCATGAAATTCTAAGTTAATTATTATTTGCAAAAAAAAAATAAAGTTTATCAGTTTGAACATCAAATATGTTGTCTTTGTAGCATATTCAACTGAATATGGGTTGAAAAGGATTTGCAAATCATTGTATTCCGTTTATATTTACATCTAACACAATTTCCCAACTCATATGGAAACGGGGTTTGTAGGTAACACACGTGTGATGTTTATTTTCTGCAACATGCCTTCTAAGTAACACACTTGTGATGTTTATTTTCTGCAACATGCCTTCAAAGTAACATGGATGGTGTGTGTGTTCTCATGGAGACTCAAATATAAAAGTCATCTTTGTCTTTCAAGTAGACTTAAGTAAGAGTTTGAAGAACTAGCACATGAACAACATGTTTCACATCAACATCCATCCATCCATCCAATATCTGCACCACACACATGTAACCAGACTCTCAATATGGACATGACCGTGTGTGTGTGTGTGTGTGCGTGTTTGTGTGTGTGTGTGTGTGTGTGTGTGTGCGTGTGTGTGTGCATGCATGTGTTTTTGCAGGTGTGTGTGTGCGTGTGTGCATGTGTGCGTGTTTTTTGTGTACGTGTGTCAGTGTTTTGTGCACATGTGTTTGTTTTGTGCATGTGTGTGTGCGTGTGTTTGTGCATGCGTGTGTGTGTGCGTGTTTCGTGTATGTGTGTGTGTTTTGTGCAAGTTTGTTTGTTTTGTGTACGTGCGTGTGTGTGTGTGTGTGTGTGTGTGTGTGTCTGTGCATGCATGTGTTTTTGCAGGTGTGTGCGTGTGTATGTGTGTGCATGAGTGCATGTGTGCGTGTGTTTTGTGTAAGTGTGTGTGTGTGTTTTGTGCACATGTGTTTGTTTTGTGCATGTGTGTGTGCGCGTGTTTGTGCATGCATGTGTGCGTGTGTGTGTGCGTGTTTCGTGTACGTGTGTGTGTTTTGTGCAAGTGTGTTTGTTTTGTTTTCTGCGTGTGTGTGTGTGCGTGTGTGTGCGTGCGTGTGTGTGTTTGTGTGTATGCGTGTGTTTGTGCGTGCGTGTGTGCGTGTGTGTGAGTGTTTGTGTGTGTGCTGCATCTGAGAGGATGTGAAACAAGTGAGTGTTTGTCTATCTGTGCTCCCTCCTTTTAAAGCAGGGTGTCCAAACTTTTTGACTTATATATATACAAATATATATATATACAAATATACAAACCCCGTTTCCATATGAGTTGGGAAATTGTGTTAGATGTAAATATAAACGGAATACAATGATTTGCAAATCCTTTTCAACCCATATTCAGTTGAATATGCTACAAAGACAACATATTTGATGTTCAAACTCATAAACATTTTTTCTTTTTTTGCAAATAATAATTGACTTAGAATTTCATGGCTGCAACACGTGACAAAGTAGTTGGGAAAGGGCATGTTCACCACTGTGTTACATGGCCTTTCCTTTTAACAACACTCAGTAAAGGTTTGGGAACTGAGGAGACACATTTTTGAAGCTTCTCAGGTGGAATTCTTTCCCATTCTTGCTTGATGTACAGCTTAAGTTGTTCAACAGTCCGGGGGTCTCCGTTGTGCTATTTTAGGCTTCATAATGCGCCACACATTTTCAATGGGAGACAGGTCTGGACTACAGGCAGGCCAGTCTAGTACCCGCACTCTTTTATTATGAAGCCACGTTGATGTAACACGTGGCTTGGCATTGTCTTGCTGAAATAAGCTGGGGCGTCCATGGTAACGTTGCTTGGATGGCAACATATGTTGCTCCAAAACCTGTATGTACCTTTCAGCATTAATGGTGCCTTCACAGATGTGTAAGTAACCCATGTCTTGGGCACTAATACACCCCCATACCATCACACATGCTGCCTTTTACACTTTGCGCCTATAACAATCCGGATGGTTCTTTTCCTCTTTGGTCCGGAGGACACGACGTCCACAGTTTCCAAAAACAATTTGAAATGTGCACTCGTCAGACCACAGAACACTTTTCCACTTTGTATCAGTCCATCTTAGATGAGCTCAGGCCCAGCGAAGCCGACAGCGTTTCTGGGTGTTGTTGATAAACGGTTTTCGCCTTGCATAGGAGAGTTTTAACTTGCACTTACAGATGTAGCGACCAACTGTAGTTACTGACAGTGGGTTTCTGAAGTGTTCCTGAGCCCATGTAGTGATATCCTTTACACACTGATGTCGCTTGTTGATGCAGTACAGCCTGAGGGATGGAAGGTCACGGGCTTAGCTGCTTACGTGCAGTGATTTCTCCAGATTCTCTGAACCCTTTGATGATATTACGGAGCGTAGATGGTGACATCCCTAAATTCCTTGCAATAGCTGGTTGAGAAAGGTTTTTCTTAAACTGTTCAACAATTTGCTGACGCATTTGTTGACAAAGTGGTGACCCTCGCCCCATCCTTGTTTGTGAATGACTGAGCATTTCATGGAATCTACTTTTATACCCAATCATGGCACCCACCTGTTCCCAATTAGCCTGCTCACCTGTGGGATGTTCCAAATAAGGGTTTGATGAGCATTCCTCAACTTCATCAGTATTTATTGCCACCTTTCCCAACTTCTTTGTCACGTGTTGCTGGCATCAAATTCTAAAGTTAATGATTATTTGCAGAAAAAAATAAAGTTTATGAGTTTGAACATCAAATATGTTGTCTTTGTAGCATATTCAACTGAATTTGGCTTGAAAATGATTTGCAAATCATTGTATTCCGTTTATATTTACATCCAACACAATTTCCCAACATGGAAACGAGGTTTGTGTGTGTGTTTTTATATATATATATATATATATATATATATATATATATATATATAAAAATACTTTTATATATAAATTGTACTTGTATAGCGTTTTTCTACCTTTTTTAAGGAACTCAAAGCGCTTTGACACTATTTCCACAGTCACCCATTCACACACATTCACACACTGATGGCGGGAGCTGCCATGCACGGCGCTAACCAAGCCCATCAGGAGCAAGGGTGAAGTGTCTCGCTCAAGGACACAATGGACGTGACTAGGATGGTAGAAGGTGGGGATTGAACCAGTAACCCTCAGATTGCTGGCACGGCCACTCTCCCAACTTCGCCATATGTATTTATATATATATATATTTATATATATATATATATATATATATAAATACATTGAGTGATTTATATCTTCCCCTTTACATGAAGAATTAACAAAGGCTGGAAAAAAAAAAGGTGCTGCGAACGAGTGTCTTTTCGTTTCTTTCTGGCCATCTTTGGGTCAAAGTTGGATGTGAAAGTTGACCAACTTGTGGGTTTATGTCCACAACCTTCTACTATCCAGGTGAGAGACATGATTTAGCATCTACAATTAACTTTCACCAACTCAGAGGCCATGCAGCAGCTCAACATAGCAGCATAAGCTAGTTAGCTCTCAGTGATCACGGTGCCGCTAAAAGTAGTTCCTCTGTGTTAGCACTTATATCGCTAATACTTGCTAACATTCAGGTCACGACATGTAAGTGGAGAATTGTTGGCGCTTTTTAGATGTTTTTTTAGCTGTTTTGTTAGCCGCCTCTTACTTGCTGTATTTTACGACTTAGAATGCAAAGAAAGAGAATTGTGTTCTTGTCTTACGTGTGCATTGTGAACCACCGGCACAGTTCCAAATGAGAAAGTACAGCTACCCTTTAAATGCAGGACATGCCAACATATATTAAAGAATGACTTGATGTTGCTATGTTAGCATACTAACATAACGTGGCCTCTCTGTGTGGAGTTTGCACTGGAACGCTGTCGTCTTAGTCCTAGTCCCAAAGACCAGGCCCCTGTCGTCTTAGTCCTAGTCCCAGAGACAAGGCCCCTGTCGTCTTAGTCCTAGTCCCAGAGACCAGGCCTCTGTCGTCTTAGTCCTAGTCCCAGAGACCAGGCCACTGTCGTCTTAGTCCTAGTCCCAGAGACCAGGCCCCTGTCGTCTTAGTCCTAGTCCCAAAGACCAGGCCACTGTCGTCTTAGTCCTAGTCCCAGAGACAAGGCCCCTGTCGTCTTAGTCCTAGTCCCAGAGACCAGGCCTCTGTCGTCTTAGTCCTAGTCCCAGAGACCAGGCCACTGTCGTCTTAGTCCTAGTCCCAGAGACCAGGCCCCTGTCGTCTTAGTCCTAGTCCCAAAGACCAGGCCATTGTCGTCTTAGTCCTAGTCCCAGAGACCAGGCCCCTGTCGTCTTAGTCCTAGTCCCAGAGGACCAGGCCTCTGTCGTCTTAGTCCTAGTCCCAGAGACCAGGCCCCTGTCGTCTTAGTCCTAGTCCCAGAGACCAGGCCTCTGTCGTATTAGTCCTAGTCCCAGAGACCAGGTCCCTGTCGTCTTAGTCCTAGTCCCAAAGACCAGGCCCCTGGTGCTTTGCAGAGGACGTCAACAGAAGGCGGAGTCATTAAAGCACATTAGAGGGCCCAATAATCTTGGCTCTTGTCCTTCCAGCCAATCATCTGTCACCAAGTGTGTAATCCAGCTAATCCTGAGTGGCCCCGCCCCCAACAACATGTCCCACTGACGCTGAAGGACCATGGCTCTCCGCAGATCGTCCTCCTCCACCTGGACAGGTGAGTGCCACAGTTAGGATAGAATAGAGAAGATTTCTCCCACAACAGGGAAATTGTTGTGTGTGTGTGACTTCCTGTTTAGCGTGTGTTTCCATAGCAACAAGACTAATGTGCTTGGTTGTCAAGGAGGCAGAGAAGTCCTCCGGCTTGAAAACAAGCGATCCTATTGGTTTAGTGTAGTGTTTACCAACCTGAGGTTAGGACAGTCCCTGGTGGGGCAAACATGCTTTATCAGTATCATGTTTGCTTCCAAAAGGTGTGCACCACAAAAACTGCTCATTATAACCATTAAACTTGACCTTTTTTTATTTTTAGTTTATCTATATAAAAATGAAAAACAATTATTCTTACTTCCTTTTTTAATCTATTTATTTATTTTAATCCTGACTTGCTTTTTTTTTTTTAATAAAACTAAAAACAATTATCCTTATTTCATTTTTAATCATCTTTTTATTTTTTATTTTTAATGCTGACTTCCTTTTTATTATTTTTATTTAAAATAAAAATTAAAATAAATATCCTTAATCCTTTGTCAATAATTTTTTTATTTAATTGAATTTTTTAAAATCCTGACTTCCTTTTAAAAATGTTTTATTTAAAATTAAAATAAAAACAATTATCCTAACTTCCTTTTAAAAAAAATTAAATAAAAACAATTATCCTTACTTATTTTTTTATCTATTTTTTTTATTTATTTAATTTTCTAAATCCTGACTTCCTTTTTTAATGTTTTTATTTAAAATTAAAATAAAACAATTATCCTTACTTTTTTTTAAATCTATTTTTTATTTAATTTATTTTTTTTAATCCTAACTTCCTTTTAATTTTTTTTTTCATTTAAAATAAAAAAATTTAAAATATATATATATATATGTTTTTATTAATTTTTATTTATTTATTTATTTTTCATAAAATTAAAACAATCCTGCTATCCTCATTTTGAAAAAAAAAATTGCACAAATTGTTTTGTAGGTGAAAGTGTTTTAAATATTTTGCTTCTCAGTTAATGTTGCTGATCAATTTGAATTATGTATTATTTATTGAATTTATTTCATTAAAATTTTCAGTCTCAAATGGTTAAATTCAGTCAACATTTTTTTTTATAGTTTAAGGATTTTATTTTATTTTTCAGGCAAATTGACGCACTTTAAATATTTTCTGTTATTATGTTAAAAAAATAAAATAAAATAAAATTCTGTTACAGATTAAAAAACAATGTCAATAAAATGTAATTGTAAATGTATGTTCTTTTAATCTTTTTCATTTTCTGTAATGTTTATACGGATATAATGTTATGCAGAGGTGTACTTACAACAATTTTAGACAGATGATACTATTTATAGTCGCGGCAGAGAGTAGAGGGCTGTAAATGTCTGCTTGCTTTGTTGTGTTCTTTATAATAATTGTTGTGTACTTCATAATAAGTACACATCAACAAGTATAGCATACATTGGAGATAGTAAAATTAGCCCTTAAAAAGTTTTGGTTTTTACACCATTTTGGTGTAAAAACATGCTAATGCTAAGCTAATATACATGATTTATTACTACCCTTCCGTAGTTGTCTGCTTTGAAACATTTGGAAAATAAAATATTCAACTTTATCACTAATGTAGCTTAGTGCGCACATACTAATAATCAAATGGAATGGTCCTCTTTTGGGATTAGAATTAATTTTATTTCCTAAATAAATATTGTTTATTGCGGTTTATTACATTACTCCAGTTCCAACATACTGCAGTTCCTCAGGATACAAATTTAATTGGTTCCGTGACAGAGCTCGTACCTTGAAAAAGTCGTATTGCAAAGCGGTGTCGTCCATTGGAATGAATTTAAATCTCACCTCTTCAAAACAGCCCAATTTCAACATGTAACTTGCTTTTTCAAAAAGGACAACTTTGAGATGACAAATATTGTATAAAGACAATACAATAGAATGTAGTACAAACAAATAGAGTAGTTTTATGAGGTCATGTAATAATAATGTACAGCATTTACCCTGGAGAGCAGCTTTCCCATATTTTCTTGGATAAATGTCTATAGCAGTGCTATGCCAAGTTAGCTAGCTCACAACTTCTATATTCTCTCACAACTTCTATATTCTATCAAAACATCATCTTTTTAACGATTTCTTTCTTTAGTACAACAAATGATTGTAAACATTCCATAAGGCGGTGTCATATGTTCATGTTTTTGCAGCAACATCACTCCTTTGAATGTTTTCTCACCTATAAAAATGTTTGGCATTTTAACAATACAAAAAAACGAACACAAATAATCAGAATAAAATGCATTAATGGGTATAAAAAGTACGAATACAACTACAATTGTCAGGTTCAAACACTAATGACATCTATTAAACAAGACAAGAGGCAAAGAATGAAACAGAGGCAGAATTCAATTTGGACTCAATGTTTAGGAGAAAACGTGTCGACCTGTAACCTCTTACAATGTCACCCACCCTCTGCCAAAAGATTGCACTCCTTCTTTATTTGACTTTCTCCCCCCACCTGACCACCGCTGCTTCCAGAGGGAAGTGGGTCGTAAACAGCGTTGCCTTTGGTTACCGAACAGTTCAAAAGAAGAGGTCGTAAAATAATTCAAAAAGAGTTCAAAGAGAGTTCATAAAATACTTCAAAAAGAGTTTGTCTGGAAATTGGGCAGATCCTGCCATCTGTCCGCTTTGAAGTCACAGTGGAGTTTTACGAGCCTTCTTCCTGGTAGGCCCCAAAGACAGCTCCCGTCCCCTGCCAGGAACTCAATGTAATACAAAGCTTTTGTGATAATTTAGAAACAATTATTCTAACAACAATAATATTTAGAAAATAATAAAAATGCGAGTACAACTACGACCCTTTAGAACACAGGTGTCAAACACAAGGCCCCGGGGGCCAAATCCTCATTTAATGTGGCCCGTGATCACCTGGAATTAATTTGTGTCTTTTTTCACTAAAAGTATTTAACTTTCATTTTGACAAAAAAAAAAAATGCATGTACTGCAAGCAATTTCTTTTAAACTTCATCTAATATTACATTCCAAACATGTTTGTGTTTGAATTAAAATAAGTACTTCAATATCAGCTCCACTCATGATTTTAAAGCAAGTTATCCATCAAATTGTTCACTGTGAAAATGACTTTTACGGCAAAACACTGCTAGGTCAGTCAGCTACATTTTGCCATGAATAAAAACATAGTTTGTACAGTAAAAACTGTGATGCTGCCTTTCCATCTTCCCGTTTGCAAAAAAAAACAAAGTATATTTTACAATGAAATCTTGGCAAAAGCTGTCAGTATTTTCCTGTAAAATCTACAGATTTTTGTTGCACTGTACAAAGAAAAACAAATACTTGTAATTTTGTCTTATGTATGGTGCCTGGACATTTTTTTTTATAATATTCACAAATTTGAGTGAGCAGGTTGTGTTATGTGTTGACTTTTTGTGTGGTTGGATTTTTTTTTTTTTTTGCTGCACCATGACTAGGGAAGGTTATTTGCATTTGCTGCACATAATTAAAGGTCATTGACCTGAATTACTAATGTCCTCATAACAACATTCTTAAAATGATTGCAGTCTCCCTGTGGATAATATTTCAACTTGAAGACGTCGGCGGGCCGTAGTTTGGGCACCGATGGCCTAAAACTAACACCAGAGGGAGTTTCTCCCCCATACTATATTCATCCTGGCCACCCTCCAGTTGCGAGGCCTGCTGCCACAACCCCAGCAGGCCAAACAGCAACTTCACAAATGAATGAATGAATAATTCAAGTGTATCTCTCGCACAGAAATGTTTGACGTCGACCTCGTACTTCCTCATGGTGGTTATGTAGGAGAGGCAGTGAGCTGTCCGTGGTGCTGGAACCAGGAAGCCTGCTGTGTTACCATGGCGACAGAATCCCTGAATAACCACAACCTTTATTATTGTCGCAAAAAGAAAGGACGTTTTCAGTCCGGGAACAAAAAAGATGAGGAAACATGATGACCCAGATCCAAGACTCACCTCCAACTTGTGTTATAAAATTCAGTGTATCAAAATTCAGTGGTAAAAAAATTCAGTGTAAACAAATCAGTGTTTGGGGAGTGGAGATAATGAGGCGAGAGAGCAGTAGTTCTGAGCCGGTGAGTTTATTATCAGACTTTCCAGAACAACAACTACCCTCTTCCCCCGGAAGTGTGTCCCCTTATAACTGGTCACGTCCCACATGTCCACCAATCCCCAGTCTGGTGATGAGAACAATTAGTGCCAAACTAATTCAGTATGAAAAGAATACAGTGTTTAAAATTCAGCGTTAAAAAAATCTGTGTATTAGGATACAGTGGAAACATTTTTAGAGTAAAAATCAATTCTGTGTTAAAAAAAAATTCAGTGTAAAAGAATTCAGAGTAAAATAAATTTTGAGTAAAATACATTCAGTGTAAAAAAATGCAGTGTATAAACATTAAGAGTTAAAAAAAAAACTATGTATAGAAATTCATAGAAAATGAATCCAATGCAAAAAATTATGTGTAAAAAAAATCAGGGTACAACAAATTCAATGTAAAAAAATGTAGTGTATAAAAATTCAGAGTAAAAAAATTCTATGTAAAAAGTTCAGTGTAAAAATCCAGTGTATAAAAATTCAGGGTAAAAAAATTAAATGTCAAAAAATCAGTGTAAAAAAAATTCAGTGTAAAAAGATTCAGAGTCAAAAAAAATTTGAGTAGAATAAATTCAGTGTAAAAAAATTTAAAGTAAAAAAATTCAGTGTCAAAAAATTCAGTGTATAAAAATTCAGTGTAAAACAATTAAATGTAAAAACTTCAGAGGAAAAAAACTCAATGTAAAAAAAATTAGTGTAAAAAAATTAAGTTGAAAAAGATTCAGAGTAAAATAAATTTAGCGTAAAAATAAATTCAGTGTAAAAACAGTCAGTGTATACAAATTCAGAGTAAAAAGAATTATGTGTATAAAAAATTCAGTGTATGAAAATTCGGTGTAAAAAAAATGTGCTGCCTCAAAAAGCAAGACTCACTTCCGATAAATGAAGACTGAAACAATTGATCCTGTCTCAGAAGAAGCCAATGAGGTGTCAAGTTTGAAGTCACATGACAGGTCTTGCATAAAAAAGGCAGTTAACTGGACATAATACAACTTCATTAACACTTTAATGGCCCGCTGGATCTTTTCAAACTATAGAAATGATTCTAATGGTTAGAATCTGCACTTGCAGCTGGGATAGGCTCCAGCCACCCCGGTAGAAAATGGATGGATGGATACATTTTTTTACACTGTATTTTTATACAGTGAATTTTTTTACATAGAATTTTTTTTCACTGAATTTTTATACACTGATTTTTTACATATTGAAATGTTTAGACACTGAATTTTTTTACACTGAATTTTTTATACACTGAATTTTTACATACTGAAAAGTTTAGACACTAAATTTTTTTACAATGAATTTTTTCTACACTGAATTTTTACATACTGAAAAGTTTAGACACTGAATTTTTTTACACTGAATTTTTTCTACACTGAATTTTTACATACTGAAAAGTTTAGACACTGAATTTTTTTACACTGAATTTTTTCTACACTGAATTTTTACATACTGAAAAGTTTAGACACTAAATTTTTTTCCAATTAATTTTTTCTACACTGAATTTCTACATACTGAAAAGTTTAGACATTGAATTTTTTTAAACTGAATTTTTTCTACACTTGAATTTTTTGTATACTGAATTTTTTTACACTGAATTTTTATACACTGAATTTTTTTTTCAATGAAATGTTCAGCATAATTTCATGTAAAAAAAAAATCCAGTTCACAAAATTCAATGTAAAAAATTCAGTGTAAAAACGTTCAGTGTATAAAAATTCAGGGTAAAAATATTAAATGTAAACATTTCAGTGTCAAGAAATTCAGTGTATAAAAATTCAGAGTAAAATAAATTTAGGGTAAAATAAATTCAGTATAAATAATTCAGTGTAAAACGATTCAGAGTAAAATAAATTTAGAGTAAAATAAATTCAATGTAAAAAAGTCAGTGTATAGAAATTCAGAGTGAAAAAATTAAATGTAAAAAAAATTCAGAGTAAAACAAAGTGTAAAAAGATTCAGCGTAAAAGTTCACAAAATTCAAATGCAAAAAATTCCGTTCCCTAAATTCAGTGTCAAAAAAAGTACCAAGTAGGGTTTCCTGACACCACACCGTGATGCCCGCGGAGGTCCCGACCCACTATTCGATCTACACTAGCGCTTGAACGTGAGACTCGGACATGGACTTGAATTTGAACGTGAGACTCGAACATGGACTTAAACTTAAACGTGAGACTCGGACATGGACTTCAATTTGAACGTGAGACTCGGACATGGACTTGAATTTGAACGTGAGACTCGGACATGGACTTAAACTTGAACGTGAGACTCGGACATGGACTTCAATTTGAACGTGAGACTCGGACATGGACTTGAATTTGAACGTGAAACTCGGACATGGACTTGTTGTTGATTGTCCAACAAATAAAGGACTTGACTTGCAGAGTCGCGAGGAACTGGACGAGGTCTGATCCGGGTGGCCACGGCTCTCAGCGAGTCCTCCTCCATCCACAGCGACGCCCTGTACCACCTGACCAGGGACGTGTCCGTCATGGGTCTGGACCCTCTGACCTCCAGCATCCACAAAGAGCAAGTCTGGAACGAGGAGGCCCAGAGTCTTCTGAAGGTGACCAATGAACACGTTTTTATGTCATTTTAGTCCATTTAGAAGTGTGAAACGAACTCATGGCTGTTACTTGGTGCTAGCATGTTAGCATGTTAGCATTTCAGTCAATTTTGTTAGCATAAAACAAAAACTCATGAATATTGTTATTTTGGTGCTAGCAAGTTAGCATGCTAACTGTTAGTATGTTAGCATTTCAGTCAATTTTGTTAGCATAAAACAAAAACTCATGGATATTGTTATTTGGTGCTAGCAGGATAGCATGCTAACTGTTAGCATGTTAGCATTTCAGTCAATTTTGTTAGCGTAAAACAAAAACTCATGAATATTGTTATTTGCTGCTAGCAGGTTAGCATGCTAACTGTTAGCATGTTAGCATTTCAGTCAGTTTTGTTAGCGTAAAACAAAAACTCATGCATATTATTTGGTGCTAGCAGGTTAGCATGCTAACTGTTAGCATGTTAGCATTTCAGTCATTTTGTTAGCATAAAACAAAAACTCATGGATATTGTTATTTGGTGCTAGCAGGTTAGCATGCTAACTGTTAGCATTTCAGTCAATTTTGTTAGCATAAAACAAAAACTCATGGATATTGTTATTTGGTGCTAGCAGGTTAGCATGCTAACTGTTAGCATGTTAGCATTTCAGTCAATTTTGTTAGCATAAAACAAAAACTCATGAATATTGTTATTTTGGTGCTAGCAAGTTAGCATGCTAACTGTTAGTATGTTAGCATTTCAGTCAATTTTGTTAGCATAAAACAAAAACTCATGGATATTGTTATTTGGTGCTAGCAGGATAGCATGCTAACTGTTAGCATGTTAGCATTTCAGTCAATTTTGTTAGAGTAAAACAAAAACTCATGAATATTGTTATTTGCTGCTAGCAGGTTAGCATGCTAACTGTTAGCATGTTAGCATTTCAGTCAGTTTTGTTAGCGTAAAACAAAAACTCATGCATATTATTTGGTGCTAGCAGGTTAGCATGCTAACTGTTAGCATGTTAGCATTTCAGTCATTTTGTTAGCATAAAACAAAAACTCATGGATATTGTTATTTGGTGCTAGCAGGTTAGCATGCTAACTGTTAGCATTTCAGTCAATTTTGTTAGCATAAAACAAAAACTCATGCATATTGTTATTTGGTGCTAGCAGGTTAGTTTGCTAACTGTTAGTATGTTAGCATTTCGGTCAATTTTGTTAGCATAAAACAAAAATTCATGAATATTGTTATTTGGTGCTATCAGCTTAGCATGCTAACTGTTAGCATGTTAGCATTTCAGTCAATTTTGTTGGCATGAAACAAAAACTCATGCATATTGTTATTTGGTGCTAGCAGGTTATCATGCTAACTGTTAGAATGTTAGCATTTCAGTCAATTTTGTTGGCATAAAACAAAAACTCATGGTTATTGTTATTTGGTGCTATCAGGTTAGCATGCTAACTGTTAGCATGTTAGCATTTCAGTCAGTTTTGTTGGCATAAAACAAAAACTCATGCATATTGTTATTTGGTGCTAGCAGGTTAGTTTGCTAACTGTTAGTATGTTAGCATTTCAGTAAATGTTGTTGGTATGAATCAGAAATTCATGAATATTGTTATTTGGTGCTAGCAGGTTGGCATGCTAACTGTCAGCATGTTAGCATTTCAGTAAATGTTGTTGGTATGAAACAGAAATTCATGAATATTGTTATTTGGTGCTAGCAGGTTGGCATGCTAACTGTTAGTATGTTAGCATTTCAGTCAATTTTGTTAGCATAAAACAAAAATTCATGAATATTGTTATTTGGCACTATCAGGTTAGCATGCTAACTGTTAGTAAGTTAGCATTATAGTCAATTTTGTTAGTATAAAACAAAAACTCACGGATATTGTTATTTGCTGGTAGCAGGTTAGTGTGCTAGCTGTTAGCATTATATGTAATTTGTTAGTATAAAACAAAAACTCATGAATATTGTTATTTGGTGCTAGCAGGTTAGCATGTTAGCAATTCAGTCAATTTTGTTAGTATAAAACAAAAAGTCATGGATGTTACTTGGTGCTAGCATGTTAGCATTTCAGTCAATTTTGTTAGCATAAAACAAAAACTCATGAAAAATGATATCATCAATGTCTGGTATCGGCCGGTATGGCTGTTTCAGTATCGATCCGCACATCACGTGACATTTGGATCTTAGTCGATCACTGTTAAAAAAAAACTATCTTCATGTCGATTACAAAATAATCTTTATAATCGTTTTTTTTAATTTGACAAAAAGTGGTATTGGATCGTGTAGGTGTACCTAATGAAGTGTCCGCCGAGTGCGCATCAAATCCACGGGGGGAAAAAAGGACATTTTCCACGCGTGGTCTGTGTGCCCCACACGCCGGAGGTGCGCACGCAGCCTGCACGCACACGCACACGCATGGTCGCAGCGTGTGCACGCATCTCCCCCGCGCGCGCCATGCTGCCGGTGCGCGCTTCCCTTTCCCAGTCCGAGCCGAAGCCCGTTGGCGATCCGCGCGATGCGACCTGTTGCCCCCCGACTGCGGACTAACCGCGGGGAGTTGTAGTGTCAAAGTGGCGGGGATGGAGCCGAGGGCGGCGGTGATGAATTCGGCTGCCGTCGTGCCAACTTTTATCGTCGTCATCGTCATCTTCTCCCACGTGTGTGGTTGTCTTTAGGCGGCCAGCATGCAGACCGAGGACAAGATCCCCGTGAGTACAACCTGCGTCTTTTTGCTACTGCGTGTACTACACTTCCTTTGCACCCGCAATATGCATGTTCTACCTCACTCATTCAAATGTTTGTTAGAAGATGTACTTTTACTCCTTCAAATAACATTAGTGTATCTGCACTGAGGAACTTTAGTGACTCTCTAGTCCAATCATTAGTGGAGACTAAAGTTCCAAAGTGTGGCCCCGGAGGACATTTGCAACCCGCAGATGTTTCTAACTGCCCGCGGAACATTTTAAAAATGCTATTAAAAAAACCCTAAACATATATAAAAAAAAAAAGGGAATAAAATACACAGAATTTTTTTACTCTGAATTTTTTTTAACTGACTTTTTTTTTTACTCTGAATTTTTATGCACTGATTTTTTACATACTGAAATGTTTAGACACTGAATTTTTTATATACTGAATTTTTTTACGTTTAATTTTTATACACTGAATTTTTTTTCAATGAAATGTTCAGCATAATTTGATGTAAAAAAAAAAAAAAAAAAACTTCACAAAATTCAATGTAAAATAATAAAATAAATTCAGTGTATAAAACATGTGTTTTAAAATTCAATATAAAGAACATTCTGTGTAAGAAATTAAATGTAAAAAAATTCAGTGTATAAAAATTCAGGGTAAAAATATTAAATGTAAACATTTCAGTGTCAAGAAATTCAGAGTAAAAAATTTCAGTGTAAAAAGATTCAGAGTAAAATAAATTTAGGGTAAAATAAATTCAGTATAAATAATTCAGTGTAAAAAGATTCAGTGTAAAAAAAGTCAATGTATGAAAATACAGAGTAAAAAATGTAATGTAAAACATTCAGAGTAAATAAATTCAATGTAAAAAAATCAGAGTAAAACAAATTCAGTGTAAAAATAATTTATTTTACTCTGAATTTTTATACACTGAATTTATTTTACTCTGAAATTTTTTACACTAAATTTTGATACACTGAATTTTTTTTACTCTGAATTTTTGTACATTGACATTTTACACAGAATTTATTTTACCCTGAATTTTGATACACTGAATTTTTTTTACACTGAATTTTTATACACAGTTTTTTTTTACATTTAATTTTTTACACATAATGTTCTTTACATTGAATTTTAAAACACATGTTTTATACACTGAATTTTAAAATGTATTTTCCATTAAATGGTCGGCATAATTTGATTATTTGCATAAATTCATTGTCAAAAAAAGTTTTCACAAGAGGTGAAATGTTACAGGACAAAGTTGCAATGTTGACTAAAACACTTATTTTATTTTTTTTTACTCTGAATTTTTTTTAACTGACTTTTTTACGCAGAATTTTTTTACTCTGAATTTTTATACACTGATTTTTTTTACACTGAATTTATTTTACACTGAATTTTTTTACTCTGAATATTTATACATTCAAATTTTTTACACAGAATTTATTTTAGCCTGAATTTTGATACACTGAATTTTTTTACTCTGAATTTTTATACACTCAGTTTTTTTTACACTGAATTTTTTTTACATTTAATTTTTTACGCAGAATCCATTAAATTGTCGGCATAATTTGATTTTTTGCAAAATTCAAATGCAAAAAATTCAGATACATATATTCAGTGTCAAAAAAAGCTTTCACAAGAGGTGAAATGTTATGGGAAAAAGTTGCAATGTTGACTAAAACACTATTTTTTTTTAATTTTGAAGCTGTCATCAATAATGATATATTGCATATTTAGTGTGTTTGCCATTTAAAAACGACACTTTCATTGACAAAAAGAGCATAAAACAAACAAAGTGTTGAAGTAAAAATGTCTGACTTATTTTTTCACACTTTTGTGAGTGGGGCCCAATCATCAACGGTCGTTGCTCAAAAACAATAATGAAATATAATAAATAATGTTATGAATTATTGAAGGATCCAATTACTTCACATCAAATATTACTCTTTGAAATATTTTCTAGGGAAATATTGCATATTTTGCGTTTGCCATGTTCAAAACAAAGTTTTCTTTGACAAAAAAGGGCATAAAGCAAAGTAACAAAAACAAATAATAAAAATGTATAATTGATGGAGAGATTTGAAGTTGATTTAAGCGTCGAAAGTAAAAACACTTATCACCTTTTTTTTTTACACTTTTATGACTGGGACCTTTTTGGGTCCCTGGGAATTTTAGTGGGATTTGTTTTATTAAACTATCATAGCTCAAAAAATAATAATGAATTAAAATCAGTGTTTTGATTTATTGACCTATTTCATGCTCAAATGACCTCACATCAAATATTACACTTTGATGTATTTTTCTGGGGGAAAATAATACACATTTTCTGGGTTTTTTTCCATAAACACAGGGCTTTGACAAAAAGAGCAGAAAACAAAACAAAAATAACTTTTTATCCACAGACCTAAAATTGATCTAAGCAGTTCTTCTCACACTTTTTCACTAAGAACACCTCAGAAAACACTCAGCAGTTGTGTAGTAGACCTAAGTATTCATTAAGTACCACCATAATGACAACATTAAATACAGTAGTGTATTAGACCTAAGTATTCATTAAGTACCACCATAATGACAACATTAAATACAGTAGTGTAGTACACCTAAGTATTCATTAAGTACCACCATTAAATACAGTAGTGTAGTAGACCTAAGTATTCATTAAGTACCACCATTAAATACAGTAGTGTAGTAGACCTAAGTATTCATTAAGTACCACCATAATGACAACATTAAATACAGTAGTGTAGTAGACCTAAGTATTCATTAAGTACCACCATAATGACAACGTTAAATACAGTAGTGTAGTAGACCTAAGTATTCATTAAGTACCACCATTAAATACAGTAGTGTAGTACACCTAAGTATTCATTAAGTACCACCATTAAATACAGTAGTGTAGTAGAACTAAGTATTCATTAAGTACCACCATGATGACAACATTAAATACAGTAGTATAGTAGACCTAAGTATTCATTAAGTACCACCATAATGACAACATTAAATACAGTAGTGTATTAGACCTAAGTATTCATTAAGTACCACCATAATGACAACATTAAATACAGTAGTGTAGTAGACCTAAGTATTCATTAA
This sequence comes from Nerophis lumbriciformis, assembly GCF_033978685.3. Lineage (NCBI taxonomy): Eukaryota > Metazoa > Chordata > Actinopteri > Syngnathiformes > Syngnathidae > Nerophis > Nerophis lumbriciformis. The sequence continues at coordinate 8,069,503 of NC_084552.2, read as the reverse complement.
GTACCACCATAATGACAACGTTAAATACAGTAGTGTAGTAGACCTAAGTATTCATTAAGTACCACCATAATGACAACATTAAATACAGTAGTGTAGTAGACCCAAGTATTCATTAAGTACCACCATAATGACAACATTAAGTACAGTAGTGTAGTAGACCTAAGTATTCATTAAGTACCACCATAATGACAACATTAAATACAGTAGTGTAGTAGACCTAAGTATTCATTAAGTACCACCATAATGACAACATTAAATACAGTAGTGTAGTAGACCTAAGTATTCATTAAGTACCACCATAATGACAACATTAAGTACAGTAGTGTAGTAGACCTAAGTATTCATTAAGTACCACCATAATGACAACATTAAATACAGTAGTGTAGTAGAAATAAGTATTCATTAAGTACCACCATGATGACAACATTAAATACAGTAGTATAGTAGACCTAAGTATTCATTAAGTACCACCATAATGACAACATTAAATACAGTAGTGTAGTAGAAATAAGTATTCATTAAGTACCACCATGATGACAACATTAAATACAGTAGTGTAGTAGACCTAAGTATTCATTAAGTACCACCATAATGACAACATTAAATACAGTAGTGTAGTAGAACTAAGTATTCATTAAGTACCACCATGATGACAACATTAAATACAGTAGTATAGTAGACCTAAGTATTCATTAAGTACCACCATAATGACAACATTAAATACAGTAGTGTAGTAGACCTAAGTATTCATTAAGTACCACCATAATGACAACATTAAATACAGTAGTGTAGTAGACCTAAGAATTCATTAAGTACCACCATAATGACAACAATAAATACAGTAGTGTAGTAGACCTAAGTATTCATTAAGTACTACCATAATGACAACATTAAATACAGTAGTGTAGTAGACCTAAGTATTCATTAAGTACCACCATAATGACAACATTAAATACAGTAGTGTAGTAGACCTAAGTATTCATTAAGTACCACCATTAAATACAGTAGTGTAGTAGACCTAAGTATTCATTAAGTACCACCATAATGACAACATTAATGTCCGCCCTGAGATCGGTAGGTTGTGGGTTCAAACCCCGGCCGAGTCATACCAAAGACTATAAAAATGGGACCCATTACCTCCCTGCTTGGCACTCAGTATCAAGGGTTGGAATTGGGGGTTAAATCACCAAAAAATGATTCCCGGGCGCGGCCACCGCTGCTGCCCACTGCTCCCCTCACCTCCCAGGGGGTGATCAAGGGTGATGGGTTAAATGCAGAGAATAATTTCGCCACACCTAGTGTGTGTGTGACAATCATTGGTTCTTTAACTTTTAAATGCAGTAGTGTAGTAGACCTAAGTATTCATTAAGTACCACCATAATGACAACATTAAATACAGTAGTGTAGTAGACCTAAGTATTCATTAAGTACCACCATAATGAGTGTAGTAAGCCTAAGTATTCATTAAAACAAGGTAGAAGTTTTATTTTACAATTAAATTTGATATTATTGTAACATGACACACAGTTTGAACAGTAACACTGTGTTTAAATATTTCTTCTTTGGTGTACAACTAGAACTTTAGAGTGCCACAGTTTGAGAATGACTGATCTGGAGGTTTAAACGTTGAAGGAAAAAGCAAAGTATGAATATAGTCAGCTTATTGAGGTTCTGCATGGACTGTAGTCAGGTGTCATGTAGTACCACACGTACTGTATCCATGGCAACAGCATGGTGTGTCCTAAACAAGGCCTAAAAGTGCTGCCCCTATTCTTTGACCCCTGACTGCCATGTAAAGGCCAGCAGAGAATGTGCATACCTCACTCATACTTATTGTGGTCTTTGTTCCTGCTTTGTGCTTTATTGTCTTTCTGGGTCTCACTCCCACGTCTGTCCACCCCCACACAGTCCTCCACCTAATATACACCACACAGTCCTCCACCTAATATACACCACACAGTCCTCCACCTAATATACACCACACAGTCCTCCACCTAATATACACCACACAGTCCTCCACCTAATATACACCACACAGTCCTCCACCTAATATACACCACACATTCCTCCACCTAATATACACCACACAGTCCTCCACCTAATATACACCACACAGTCCTCCACCTAATATACACCACACAGTCCTCCACCTAATATACACCACACAGTCCTCCACCTAATATACACCACACAGTCCTCCACCTAATATACACCACACAGTCCTCCACCTAATATATACCACACAGTCCTCCACCTAATATACACCACACAGTCCTACACCTAATATACACCACACAGTCCTACACCTAATATACACCACACAGTCCTCCACCTAATATACACTGCACTGACTTTAGGACTTGGGGGCCACATGGGGCTCAAACTCAATTGGACGGGGGCCGAAAGCTTACTGCATGTAAAGTAACCATATGTATGTATATATGTATATATACAGTATATATATGTATATGTGTATATATGTGTGTATGTATTTATGCATATGTACAGTATATATGTATGTATATATACATACATATACATATATACACATGTATAAATACATACACATATATATACACGAATATGTATAGGCTACATATATATACTTATGTATAGGGTATATACAGTAAATAATTTTAGCCTATACATATATATATGTACTGTATGTATGTATGTATATATATCATCAATCAATCAATCAATGTTTATTTATATAGCCCTAAATCACAAATGTCTCAAAGGGCTGCACAAGCCACAACGACATCCGCGGTTCAGCACCCACTTAAGGGCAAGGAAAAACTCACAACCCAGTGGGACGTCGATGAGAATGACTATGAGAAACCTTGGAGTTTATATATTTATATATTTATATTTATTATATATAAATCCATCCATCCATTTTCTACCGCTTATTCCCTTTGGGGTCGTGGGGGGCGCTGGAGCCTATCTCAGCTACAATCGGGCGGAAGGCGGGGTACACCCTGGACAAGTCGCCACCTCATCGCAGGGCCAAATTACATACATACATATATATATATGTATGTATATGTGTGTATATATATATATATATATGATGGATGTATATATATGTATATATGTATGTATGTATATGTGTGTGTGTGTATATATATATATATATATATATATATATGTGTATGTGTGGGAAAAAAATCACAAGACTATTTCATCTCTACAGGCCTGTTTCATGAGGGGGGGTACCCTCAATCATCAGGAGATTTTAATGGGAGCATACGCATACCATGGTTTATATAGGGCACAGAGTGGGTGGGTACAGGCTGGCGTAGGGGCGTGGTGATTGGCTCATGTGTTACCTAGGAGGTGTTTCCGTCTATGGCGGCATGCTGTCACAATTTCGCTGCGCTTGTTGAGGGATGACAGGTCTGGACGGTAAATAATAAACAGTTTCTCTTTCAAGCATAGGTTATATCTTTTATTACCACTATTGTAAGGTGTGCTGGATGCAAGAATTTGCCATGTTATTGAATATTCAACATTATTGTCTTTGAGGTCCCAAATGTGTTTGCTGAGTTCTGTGGTATTTCGCAGGTTTTTGTTCCTGAAAGAAGCCTTGTGGTTGTTCCATCTGGTTTTGAATTCTCCCTCGGTTAATCCTACATATGTGTCGGATGTGTTAATGTCCTTGCGTATTACCTTAGATTGGTAGACAACTGATGTTTGTAAGCACCCCCCGTTGAGAGGGCAATCAGGTTTCTTTCGGCAGTTACAGTCTTTGTTGGTTTTGGAGTCGCTCTGTCTGGGGGCCGACGGCTCATTTGCAATTGTTTTGTTGTGGTTTGAGATGATTTGTCGTATATTGTTCATGCAGCTGTAGCTCAATTTAATGTTGTTCTTGTTGAATACTTTTCTTAGGGTGTTGTCTTTGGGAAAGTGTTTGTCAATCAGATTGAGGAATTTGTGTCCAATGTTAGTTGAGACGTTTTTGCTGTATGGGGGGTTGTACCAGATGATGTCGTTCCGTTTTCTGTTCTTTTTTGGCTGGTTTCCTCGCGTGGGTTCATAGGTGAGGGTGAAATTGTATCCGCTTTCATCAAGGGCTTTTTGGTACGGGGGGGGTTGCTTGGTCAAATTCAGCTTTGCTAGATGACAGCATCGATAGCCTTTTATTGATTCCGGTAGGTATTCTTTTCGTGGTGGTTGTTGGGTGGTTGCTGTCATGGTGCACGTATTGGAGTGTTGTGTTGGGTTTCGTGAATGGTTGGTAGCTGTTATTTCTCAGGTTGAAAGTGACGTCAAGGAAGTTGACGGTTTGCTTGTTGGCTTCAATCGTGATCCGTAGGCCGTTCTCTTTGAAAATTTGGCATATACGCTTCTTGGTATTCTCGCTGCTCCTTGGCGAGGCGCGACACACTGCCAGTCCGTCATCACGGTAAATACCAAGGTTCAGATTGAGGCTAGCGAGCTGGGAGAGGAGGAAACTCCCAACGAGTTCACACGTTTCTGCTCCGTCAAAACTTCCCATAGTGACGTCAAATGTTGCATTGTTCTTTTTTTGCCATGGTGTACTGTTGTGGATGAGAATGGAGTTTTTTGCGTGGATGATGATGTTTCTTGCCATGTCATCTGCTGGTGTCGGTCCACTCTGTTTCCTGAGATCCAGGGTCAACGCAGCCGTCTACCAGCAAGTTTTAGAGCACTTCATGCTTCCTGCTGCTGACCTGCTCTATGGAGATGGAGATTTCAAGTTCCAACAGGACTTGGCGCCTGCACACAGCGCAAAATCTACCCGTGCCTGGTTTACGGACTATGGTATTTCTGTTCTAAATTGGCCCGCCAACTCCCCTGACCTTAGCCCCATAGAAAATCTGTGGGGTATTGTGAAAAGGAAGATGCAGAATGCCAGACCCAAAAACGCAGAAGAGTTGAAGGCCACTATCAGAGCAACCTGGGCTCTCATAACACCTGAGCAGTGCCAGAAACTCATCGACTCCATGCCACGCAGCATTAACGCAGTAATTGAGGCAAAAGGAGCTCCAACCAAGTATTGAGTATTGTACATGCTCATATTTTTCATTTTCATACTTTTCAGTTGGCCAACATTTCTAAAAATCCCTTTTTTGTATTAGCCTTAAGTAATATTCTAATTTTGTGACACACGGAATTTTGGATTTTCATTTGTTGCCACTTCAAATCATCAAAATTAAATGAAATAAACATTTGAATGCATCAGTCTGTGTGCAATGAATAAATATAATGTACAAGTTACACCTTTTGAATGCAATTACTGAAATAAATCAAGTTTTTCAAAATATTCTAATTTACTGGCTTTTACCTGTATATATTAATACAATGAAAGTATAATTAGTAATTAATATAATTGGATATTAAATGTAGTACTATGAGTACCTTGTTTACTTCTGTGACAACCTCCTTAAAGTGTTGTCATCAATCATAAACATCAAGCAGCTAAAATGTGCCAAACATGGATAATGTGGAGAGAGTTTTGCATTTTTCCCATCATGCATTGCAAGGGGATATAAATGGGTGTAAATTTGAATTATGTGTTGTGTTTGGACATTTTTATAACATCCACAAAGTTCAGTGAGCAGGTTGTGTTGTGTGTGACCATGTGTGTTGATTTGTTGTGTTGTGTGACATGTGTGTTGACTTGTTGTGTTGTGTGACCATGTGTGTTGACTTGTTGTGTTGTGTGTGACATGTGTGTTCAGGCCCGGCCCTAACCAATCTGGCGCCCTAGGCAAGATTTTAGGTGGCGCCCCCCCCACATCGGCAGTGAAGTGTATATACTCACAAGAAACCGAATAGCTTTGTCTTTGACCTTTTTTTTTTTTTACTTACAACTATACCTAATATATAAAGGGGTGGAAAAGTGACTATTACCTGCAGGGCAAACATTAGCTAACCAGAAGGCAATAACAATGTAAACAAAAAACACCTGCTTAAAAGATCTAATACAAATGTCCCTGAGGAATGTAAGGTGGGAGTATTGTAATTACCTAACGTTACATTATTATTTTCCATAACAATTTAGCCCCCTCCACAATATTAACCCGACGTTAAAACAGAACTAGCTATTTATTGATTAGCAATTGCCGAATCATGTAACATTAGCTTAATGCTAAAAAGCCAGGTTACTATCACATTCTGTAACAGACAAATAATTTAATGTAGGCATACCTGCTACCTCTGTCTTTTCTCGTTTCTCCTCCTCTTTTCTCTTTTTTTCTTCCCTGGGCACCTGACAGTTTTGGCCGTTTTGACATCTTGTGTTGATTGTTTGATGTGGTGACGTCCAAAAAGAGTCATGATACGGGAAGGGAGGGGGCGCACCGTGCGGGGGGGGGGTGGCTGCGTAATGTTGTTGCAAATAATATTTCTATTAAATAGGCTTTACTTTGCATTTTAATTAACGTGGGATTATTTTTTTGTATTTAGAAATAATAGTATCAACTTTTTTTTTTTTTTTTTCTCCAACATTTGTGGCACTGGCGTGGCGCCCCCTGATGGACGGCGCCCTTAGCATTTGCCTATACGGCCTATGCCACGGGCCGGCCCTGTGTGTGTTGACTTGTTGTGTTGGTTTATTAGCAGCAAGAGTGGGACAGGTAGTTTGTATTATGTCGTCTGTGTACTCATCAAAGTGCAATTCATGGTCATTAACCTGAATGAGTCATTTTGTCGACAAGAATGTGGCAAGCTTACAGCAGTTCTACTGTCACTATATATTATTACATCTACAGTATGTACAGTAGTTCCATCTACAGTATGTACAGTAGTTAAATCTACCGGATGTACAGTAGTTCCATCTACAGGATGTACAGTAGTTCCATCTACAGTATGTACAGTAGTTAAATCTACCGGATGTACAGTAGTTCCATCTACAGGATGTACAGTAGTTCCATCTACAGGATGTACAGTAGTTCCTTTTGACAATAGAGATGATGTGAAATCTCCCATCATGCCTGCAGAGTGTGGTCCTCAGTGTTGTCTCCCTCTCAACTACCTGGCTAAATAAAGACTGAAACAGCCAAAGGTGAGGAGACTGCCCACTCTGTGCCAGAAGGTTCTCACTTCAGGGTTTTGGAGAAGCTGCCAAACTGCCACTTGTGTGTGTGTGTGTGTGTGTGTGTGTGTGTGTGTGTGTGTGTGTGTGTGTGTGTGTGTGTGTGTGTGTGTGTGTGTGTGTGTGTGTGTGTGTGTGTGTGTGTGTGTGTGTGTGTGTGTGCGCCGACGTAGCCGCTGATGCTCATGTTCATTCAAATGGTTACGTAATACTACATCATGTACTTCTTGCTGTAATATCATCAAACGGGTGTTGCAGTGTACTTTTGTTGTACGGTACATCGGTACTAGTATAGTACCGCCATACTAATGAATCATATTCTGTACTATACCGCCTCTAAAAAGTACCGGTTACCCTGGCCCCCCCCCCTTTTTTTAACGGGCATGACGGCGCGTCATCACAACATGACATTGCTGGTTTTACGTGCAGAGGAGCATGTTGGGCAGCGCACACACACAGAGTACTTACAAGCAGACACAGTGTGTAGACAGAAAAGGGAGAATGGACGCATTTTGGTGTAAAAAGTCAAGATAAAGGTGAAGTTATAACACTGAAACACCCTCAGGAAGAGGTGCTAGCTAGTTAGAGGCTAACGTCCATCCGCAGTGTTTTAGCTATTTTTAAATCATTAATCTTGGTCTCCATGGCAACAAATAAAGTAAGTTTCTTACAAGTAGCATTATCACTGGAGGATGAGGAATAGCTAAACATGCTTCACTACACACCGTAGTGAAGCATCAACAGTGTCCAAAACAGGTTATTTTCTGGCGCATTTAAAAATCAATAAATCTGAATTTACATCATGAATTTGACATGCAAGACAATATAATCTCATATTGTGGAGTTTTTTTTTTTTTTTTTTTGCACATAGCAGACCGATATCAATATGGGGTTGGGACACCCGTATCCTAAATATCTACTTGTCTTCTCATTTCTTTCAAAGCAAGTAAAAAGACAGGATGAGACAATGTAGTGCAGGGGTGAGCAATTAATTTTTACCGGGGGCCGCATGAGCAACCTGAGCACTGCTGGAGGGCCACACCGACGACAATATTTCAATTGAATTTTGCTCAAATTATTTTTGATATACTGTAAGATAAATAATAATAATAATAATTTCATTTAACGTAACTTAACTTTATACAAAAGCAGATTGCTTTTAATAGTTTTATTTTTAACACTGTCTTACACAACACTTCCTGATGTATAATACAATGCAAAAATGTCAATTTCTGTCACTTTATCCTGCATCCTCTTTAAAAGTCCAACATTTTTCCCCGTCAGATTTGGACAACCATCTGTTGTCACACCTGCCAGCTTGTCCCATTTCAGTCCTAACACGCATTTACCTATGTGAACAAGTCATTACCTGTGGTTGTCCCTTTTAATTGACTGCATGGCTGCCAGCTCCTCCGTGATTTGAAAGTCTGCAGTTATCCCACGTAAGAAGATGAGCAGCTGGGCGGTGTCACGTACATTGCAGCTCTCATCCAAAGCCAGCGAAAAACAGTCAAAGTCGACCGTTCCAAGTTTCCATCGATGGTCTCAACCCGCCTTGTTACAGTGCGTCGGGAGAGTGACACGTTCTCAAATGCGCCCCTCTCCTCCGGGCATATCAGCGCAACAGAGTCCAATAAGCACTCCTTAATAAACTCTCCGTCAGAAAACGCCTTACTTTTTCTGGCGATTTTGTGAGAAATGACAAAACTTGTCCTGACAGCTGCATCTCTGGGGGTGGGAAATATGGCAAAAAGTCCTTGTTGGGTTTGCAGTTTTACCATCAACGCATCAGCCTCCCTTGCGCGCGCTTCATCAGACAGATTCCGGTATTTTTCCTCGTGCTTCGTGGTGTAGTGGCGATTCAAATGATATTCTTTAAACTAAGGCTGCAGCTAACGATTATTTTTCTATCGATTAATCTATAGATTATTTTTTCGATTAATCGGTTAATCTATAGATTATTTTTTTCGATTAATCTATAGATTATTTTTCCTTTTACCGATTATTTTTTTTATTTAAAATGAAGATGAAAATATAAATGTAGGCCAGTTTTTTCAAAAGGCATGGCTTTTATTTACAAAAAAAAAAGTATGGCCACTCAGTCAACATTGACAACAACATGACAAAATATTCTGTAACAATGTAAACATTTAACAAAATTAAAAGTAGCTTATTTGCTTTTAATGTGCAAATATAAAAGTAAACATCCAGTGCAAATCTTAATATTCTGCAATAGTATAAGCATTTCAAAAGTAAAAGTATTGCTTATTTTGCTTTAAAATGTGCAAAAATAAAGATAAACATCCAATTCAAAAAAGTGCAAAACGGAAATATTCTGTAACAACAGTGTAAACATTTCAACAAAAGTAAAAGTATTGCTTATTTGCTAAAATGTGCAAAAATAAAGATAAACATCCAATACAAAAAAGTGCAAAACGAAATATTCTGTAACAACAGTGTAAACATTTCAACAAAAGTAAAACTTTTGCTTATTTTGCTTAATAACACAACAATGATAGTATGATTAAAGTGAAAGTTAATTGTTCGTTTCTACATAGTATACGTAATTGTTAATGTTGTAAAAGGTATTTGCACAACTAATTAACGTTAGCGTTAAAGAGGAGCGCGTCTTTGTAAACACTGAACAGGCACGCCAAACGCTCCTCTCAGAGCGAAACGGTGCTTTAGTTTATGAATTTACAACGCAGATACAAATGACACATTCATGTTTTTGTGTAATGATGACAACGTATACTCACGCGGACGATTGACTAGTTGATGGTGATGGCAAGAACGCTGCCGTTGTGCTGCTATGATAGGCCATTTCCGCTCGACACAGTGTGCATACAACAACATTATTAGCAGAGGTGGGTAGAGTAGCCAGAAATTGTACTCAAGTAAGAGTACTGTTACTTTAGAGATTTATTACTCAAGTAAAAGTAAGGAGTAGTCACCCAAATATTTACTTGAGTAAAAGTAAAAAGTATGTTGTGAAAAAACTACTCAAGTACTGAGTAACATACACACACACATATATATATATATATATATATATATATATATATATATATACACATACATTGATATATACAGTATATAATTTATATTTATTTATTTTGCCGTTTTTGTTTACATGTTAAAGGTGTTTTAATAATTATACATGCATGTTTAACATATAGATTCCTTTCTTTCATGAAGACAAGAATATAAGTTGGTGTATTACCTGATTCTGATGACTTGCATTGATTGTAATCAGGAAGCAGTGCTGGTAACGTCCACGTTTTCAAATGGAGGAGAAAAAAAGTTCCTCCTTTCTGTCTAATACCACATGAAAGTGGTTGGTTTTTGGCTTCTTATTTGTCCAGCTTCCATATTCGTTTTTATACACTTCACAAGAAATACATTGGCAGCAAACTCCGTAGCTTGCTAGCTTGCTAGCTTGCTAGCTTGTTTGCACTGGCTTTCGGAGACTCTTATTTTGAAAGCGCAGGCGCGATGGAGCGGCACTTTTATTGTGAAGACAGGAACTGTGCAGTCAGTCTTTAGGCTTTTGACGGGATGTACGGTTAAAATAAAAAAGGGTCTTTTTTCCTTCACACTTTTGATTGATTGATTGGAACTTTTATTAGTAGATTGCACAGTACAGTACCGTATTTTCCGCACTATAAGGCGCACCGGATTATTAGCCGCACCTTCTATGAATTACATATTTCATAATTTTGTCCACCAATAAGCCGCCCCGGACTAAAAGCCGCGCCTACGCTGCGCTAAAGTGAATGTCAAAAAAACGCTGCGCTAAAGTGAATGTCAAAAAAACAGTCAGATAGTTCAGTCAAACTTTAATAATATATTGAAAACCAGCGTTCTAACAACTCTGTCCCAAAATGTACGCAAATGTGCAATCACAAACATAGTAAAATTCAAAATGGTGTAGAGCAATAAATAGCAACATAATGTTGCTCGAACGTTAATGTCACAACACACAAAATAAACATAGCGCTCACCTTCTGAAGTTATTCTTCATTCGTAAATCCTTCGAATTCTTCGTCTTCGGTGTCCGAATTGAAAAGTTGCGCGAGCGTGGGATCCAAAAATGGCCGGCTCCGCCTCGTCGAAGTCATCGGATTCAGTGTCGCTGTTGTTGTGCAGCAGTTCTGTGAATCCTGCCTTCCGGAAAGCTCGGACCACAGTTGTGACCGAAATATCTGCCCAGGCATTTACGATCCACTGGCAGATGTTGGCGTATGTCGACCGGCGCTATCTGCCCGTCTTAGTGAAGGTGTGTTCGCCTTCGGAGCTGTGTGAAAAAAGCCACCCGGCCTCTTCGCGTAAACTTCCCTTAACCACTCGCTCATCTTTTCTTCATCCATCCATCCCTTCGAGTTAGCTTTTATGATGACGCCGGCTGGAAAGGTCTCTTTTGGCAAGGTCTTCCTTTTGAATGTCACCCTGGGTGGAAGTTAGCATGGCAAGCTAGAACCACAGTGAAGGATGACTTCTCATTCCCTGTGGTGCGAATATTCACCGTACGTGCTCCCGTTCCACAGTGCAGTTCACAGGAATATCAGTTGCTGTGAAATACGGTAGTAATCCGTGTGCGGATGGAGAGATTGCGTCTTTTTATGAACCGGATCCTTGTCCTTTGTAGGAGCCATTTTGTGGTCTTTACAGATGTAAACAGGAAATGAAACGTACGGTGATATCCGCGCGTTTTTTCTTCTTCTTCCGGGGGCGGGTGAAGCGCTTCCTGTTCTATGGGGGCGGGTGAAGCGCTTCCTGTTCTATGGGGGCGGGTGCTTTCCTTGGCGGTTGCTTGCGTAGAAGAAGAAGCGCTTCCTGTTCTACCGGGAAAAAAGATGGCGGCTGTTTACCGAAGTTGCGAGACCGAAACTTTATGAAAATGAATCGTAATAAAGCGCACCGGGTTATTAGGCGCACTGTCAGCTTTTGAGAAAAATTGTGGTTTTTAGGTGCGCCTTATAGTGCGGAAAATACGGTACATATTCCGTACGACTGACCACTAAATGGTAACACCCGAATACGTTTTTCAATTTGTTTAAGTTATTTGGCATCTTATTTGTCCAGCTTCCATATTCGTTTTTATACCCTTTACAAGAAATACATTGGCGGCAAACTCCGTAGCTTGCTAGCTTGTTTGCGCTGGCTTTCGGAGACTCTTATTTTGAAAGCGCAGGCGCGATGGAGCGGGACTTTTATTGTGAAGACAGGAACTGTGCAGTCAGTCTTTACGGTTGAAATAAAAAAAGGGTCTTTTTTCCTTCACACTTTTGATTGATTGATTGGAACTTCTATTAGTAGATTGCACAGTACAGTGCATATTCCGTACAATTGACCACTAAATGGTAACACCCGAAGTTAGCTCGGAGCCAGTCAGGTCATGTGACCCCTGGCTCTGTTTGATTGGTCCAACGTCACCAGTGACTGCATCTGATTGGTGGAACGAAGTGAAACGTCACCAGTAAGGCAGGCACTTTGAAGGTCTGTCTGACAGACCAAAACAAACAAAGCGTGCATTAACAGATCGATAAAAATTAGTAGCGAGCTGAATGTAGATAAAAGTAGCGGAGTAAAAGTAGCGTTTCTTCTTAGACCGTTTATTGAAATACTCCCACACTTTTGACGACTTTTGGCGTGCTTTTTTCCCCTCGCTCGCACCGCTCGCATCGTCTGCTTTGCGCTCCGCCATGACGGTAGTGTGACGTAAATATGCGACGCGTCGACGAACAAAAACGTCCTCGACGTATTTACGTAACCGATGACGTCGACTACGTCGACGCGTCGTTTCAGCCCTACTTTAAACACAGCAACCTGTGTACCACAAATTAAGCACACGGCTTTACCTTTCATTTCTGTAAAGAAATACTTGGCAGTTCATGTCTTGTTGGAAACACGCCATTCCTCATCAACTTTTCTCTTTTTAGCGTCTCGGGGATAACCGGGCATCACTTGTCGCTGTGCACCTTCACTCACAGGTTACACACGGACATACGCCCATAAAAAACACTTTTCAAAATAAAAGCAGCACCGTTGTATTGCACACTCGACATAGATACTTTTTAAAATTATTTTGTAATTTATGATTGGCCTCACGCGGGCCGGACAGGGACGCACAAAGGGCCGGATGTGGCCCGCGGGCCGCAGAATGCCCAGGTCTGATGTAGTGCACACTGACTGTTAAGTGAGGGCAGTCACAACAAGTCAACGTTGGCACAGAGCAACTCCATCAATTACCTCAAGTGCAGGAGAGTAAGAGTGGCGTCGTATATCAAGGTGGGTGGCAGTAAACAACACTACTTCCGTACAGTGCGTCCTCTGCAATATGCCAGTGTCTGGAGTCAACACTGCAGCGTGTGCGTGCCTGCAGGCTCTTTTTCTTTCGCCGTCACGGCCGTTTCTTGCAGCGTTTTTTGGGAAGGCACAGAAGGTGACGTTGATTCAGACCCGACAAGTTGGCCGCCTAAACGGGTTTGGACTATTTAACCAGTAATACTGTAGTACAGGCCCAGGCAATTATTTTGACTCGGGGGCCACATTCAGAGAAAAAAATGTGTCTGGGGGCCGGTATATCTATTTTTAGGAACGCTAATACAAAACCTCACAATAATCGTCTGATTGAATGCTAAAAACGTTATGGCAGACCGCCTTAAAAAACGTAATGGAATTTCTAATTTTTCTATGAAGGATAAAACACTGAATATTGACAAAATATGAACGTCACACCCCCCTTTCGATCAACATATTCTACAAAAAAACACAACAAAAATGCAACAAACAGTGAAATATGAATGGGTTGTACTTGTATAGCGCTTTTCTACCTTCAAGGTACTCAAAGCGCTTTGACACTACTTCCACATTTACCCATTCACACACACATTCACACACTGATGGAGGGAGCTGCCATGCAAGGCGCTACCAGCACCCATCAGGAGCAAGGGTGAAGTGTCTTGCTCAGGACACAACGGACATGACGAGGTTGGTACTAGGTGGGGATTGAACCAGGGACCCTCGGGTCGCGCACGGCCACTCTTCCACTGCGCCACGCCGTCCCTTTAGAACACCAAGGGTACAAAATAAACCCACCTACAATCTGATATTTGCTGAATTTCCCCCAGGGATCAATAAAGTACTATTCTGTTCTATTCTATTCTATACATCACTAAGTTTTAGAACTTTGTTGTGAAAATCTCCTTCCGCATCTGTGGAAACGTTTCCCGCCCACACTGCTTGGTACCTGTCTGAGCTGCCGTGATGTAGATGACCATAGTAACTAATTAGATGACCATAGTAACTAATTAGATGACCATAGTAACTAATTAGATGACCATAGTAACTGGTATATTATCCATAAAGGCAGATTCCAAGCATGTAAAGACCAGTGACGTGCAGTCACTAGAGGCAGGTGAGGCGGGGCCTCACCTGCCATCATGGAAAGAAAAAAAATGTAAAAAGATTTTTTTTTTTATTAAATTGTTATATGTATCCAGTGATTATACTATAAAGTTATTTTCCATTTAACTTCACCCGTTTTAGATTATTTTTATTTAAAATCGCTGAATTTTCACATTTGCCGTTCAAATACTGAGAAGAGACGGTGCGGTGAACAGCAGCCAGTTGAGGCACGTCACTCAGTGCCTCACCATGGATTGCGGACTCGGCTAACTGCTGGCCTGCTGTGCAGTGAGACCGTATTGCTATATGAATTATATTATACATTTCCATAGTTTAGTTAGATGAGGTATATAATGTACAGTGTATTTTGTCAACAACTGTATGTGTGTAAAGTATTTCTTGTGCTGAGCGATCATAAAACGGCTGCAAAAGACGCACTGGCTGAGGCTCGCCTCCTGCACCCCCGCCGTAGAATGCACGGCAACCCCTGACGGGAGTGTTATATCAACTAAAGCCCACACTTAAACTTTCCACGTGCAAGATTGAATCTATTTAAAAAAGTTATTTCATAAGAAGCCAAAAAGTGCAAAAACAATAATGTTGGTGTTGGAGGAGTTGTGAATGACTGCAGGGCCACAACATTAGGTACACCTGCAGACTGCAGGTGTACCTAATTCACAACTCCTCCAACACGAACATTATTGTTTTTGCACTTTTTGGCTTCTTATTAAATAACTTTTGTAACCTATTTTCATGGGCTTTCCTCTTTGTGATGTTAAGTTCCTGTTATGCGCTGTTATACAGTATATGCCTTGAGCTCTTATTTTGAAGGCGCTAAGAGCGGAAGTGATGACACGGAGTGGAGCGGAAGTTTTTGAAAGAAGGTAAATAAAGTGGTCCTCGTGTAAACTGGAGCCTCCGTGTTTGTTATTTTGTAGTTTCATACAGTATAGGCCACATTTATAAACCCTCGGTTACACTTTTTTAAATAGATTCAATCTTGCACGTGGAAAGTTGAAGTGAGGGCTTTAGTTGATATAACACTCTCGTCAGGGGGTGCATTAATCCAGCACAACAGCAGCTCATGGACTTATTTTATAAGTAAAGGTAAGACCATAATAACGTTTTTTTTAATTAAATGTGCTTTTTTGTGTGCTACAGTTTGTATGTGTAAAGCTAAAGTTAAGTTAAAGTAGCAATGATTGTCACACACACACTAGGTGTAATGAAATGTGTCCTCTGCATTTGACCCATCCCCTTGATCACCCCCTGGGAGGTGAGGGGAGCAGTGGGCAGCAGCGGCGCCGCGCCCGGGAATAATTTTTGGTGATTTAATAACCCCCAATTCCAAGCCTTGATGCTGAGTGCCAACCAGGGAAGAATGCTGGTATGAGCTTTTAAACATAACCCGTTAACTGCTGCCAATCAAATGGTGAATAAGATACTCTTTAGGGTTCATATGTTTGTAAATCTGACTGTGATGAAGTCAGTGCCTCACCAGCCATCAACCTCACCGCACGTCACTGATAAAGACTTAGTATAGTTGAAGACTTATGGTCATTAGAAAAGATGAGTGCACATCATAATGGCAGCTACACTTTACATCTTAAACATCTAAAAAAATCTTTGGAAATGTCCGGCGGGCCAGATTGAAAAGCTCAACGGGCCTTGGTTTGCCCAGGTCTGCTGTAGTACCTCAACTTACGAGCTTAAATGCTTCTGTGACGGAGCTCTGAACTCAAAACACTTATTTCTCATATCAAGGCCTCCCATTTATCCATCCATCCATTTTCTACCGCTTGTCCCATTTAAATTCAGTTAATTGGTGCTTGCCTCCTCCCAAACTGCACCACTTTTAAACATTGTATGAAAACAATACAATAGAACCTAGCACTAACAACTTTAGTAGTTTACTACCTTCCAGAGTGGACTTCGACAATATCTCCTTGGGACGGTATGGCTCGGTTGGTAGAGTGGCCGTGCCGGCAACTTGAGGGTTCCTGGTTCGATCCCCGCTTCCGCCATCCTAGTCACTGCCGTTGTGTCCTCGGGCAAGACACTTTAGATGCTAAACTGACAGTTGACAGGTAGAAAACAAAGATGCTAAACTGACAGTTGACAGGTAGAAAACAAGGATGCCAAACTGACAGTTGACAGGTAGAAAACAAGGATGCCAAACTGACAGTTGACAGGTAGAAAACAAAGATGCTAAACTGACAGTTGATAGGTAGAAAACAAAGATGCTAAACTGACGGTTGACAGGTAGAAAACAAAGATGCTAAACTGACGGTTGACAGGTAGAAAACAAAGATGCTAAACTGACGGTTGACAGGTAGAAAACAAAGATGCTAAACTGACGGTTGACAGATAGAAAACAAAGATGTTAAACTGACAGTTGACAGGTAGAAAACAAAGATGCTAAACTGACAGTTGACAGGTAGAAAACAAGGATGCCAAACTGACAGTTGACAGGTAGAAAACAAGGATGCCAAACTGACAGTTGACAGGTAGAAAACAAAGATGCTAAACTGACAGTTGACAGGTATAAAACAAAGATGCTAAACTGACAGTTGACAGATAGAAAACAAAGATGCTAAACTGACAGTTGACAGGTAGAAAACAAAGATGCTAAACTGACGGTTGACAGGTAGAAAACAAAGATGCTAAACTGACGGTTGACAGATAGAAAACAAAGATGTTAAACTGACAGTTGACAGGCAGAAAACAAAGATGCTAAACTGACAGTTGACAGATAGAAAACAAAGATGCTAAACTGACAGTTGACAGGTAGAAAACAAAGATGCTAAACTGACAGTTGACAGGTAGAAAACAAAGATGCTAAACTGACAGTTGACAGGTAGAAAACAAAGATGCCAAACTGACAGTTGACAGGTAGAAAAAAAGATGCTAAACTGACAGTTGACAGGTAGAAAACAAAGATGCTAAACTGACAGTTGACAGGTAGAAAACAAGGATGCCAAACTGACAGTTGACAGGTAGAAAACAAAGATGCTAAACTGACAGTTGACAGGTAGAAAACAAAGATGCTAAACTGACAGTTGACAGGTAGAAAACAAAGATGCTAAACTAACAGCTGACAGGTAGAAAACAAAGATGCCAAACTGACAGTTGACAGGTAGAAAACAAAGATGCTAAACTGACAGTAGACAGGTAGAAAACAAAGATGCTAAACTGACAGTAGACAGGTAGAAAACAAAGATGCCAAACTGACAGTTGACAGGTAGAAAACAAAGATGCTAAACTGACAGTTGACAGGTAGAAAACAAAGATGCTAAACTGACAGTTGACAGGTAGAAAACAAAGATGCCAAACTGACAGTTGACAGGTAGAAAACAAAGATGCTAAACTGACGGTTGACAGGTAGAAAACAAAGATGCTAAACTGACGGTTGACAGGTAGAAAACAAAGATGCTAAACTGACGGTTGACAGATAGAAAACAAAGATGTTAAACTGACAGTTGACAGGTAGAAAACAAAGATGCTAAACTGACAGTTGACAGATAGAAAACAAAGATGCTAAACTGACAGTTGACAGGTAGAAAAAAAAGATGCTAAACTGACAGTTGACAGGTAGAAAACAAAGATGCTAAACTGACAGTTGACGGGTAGAAAACAAAGATGCCAAACTGACAGTTGACAGGTAGAAAACAAAGATGCCAAACTGACAGTTGACAGGTAGAAAACAAAGATGCCAAACTGACAGTTGACAGGTAGAAAACAAAGATGCTAAACTGACAGTTGACAGGTAGAAAACAAAGATGCTAAACTGACAGTTGACAGGTAGAAAACAAAGATGCTAAACTGACAGTTGACAGGTAGAAAACAAAGATGCTAAACTGACAGTTGACAGGTAGAAAACAAGGATGCCAAACTGACAGTTGACAGGTAGAAAACAAAGATGCTAAACTGACAGTTGACAGGTAGAAAACAAAGATGCCAAACTGACAGTTGACAGGTAGAAAACAAAGATGCCAAACTGACAGTTGACAGGTAGAAAACAAAGATGCCAAACTGACAGTTGACAGGTAGAAAACAAAGATGCTATACTGACAGGTAGAAAAACAAAGATGCTAAACTGACAGTTGACAGGTAGAAAACAAAGATGCCAAACTGACAGTTGACAGGTAGAAAAAAAGATGCTAAACTGACAGTTGACAGGTAGAAAACAAAGATGCTAAACTGACAGTTGACAGGTAGAAAACAAGGATGCCAAACTGACAGTTGACAGGTAGAAAACAAGGATGCCAAACTGACAGTTGACAGGTAGAAAACAAAGATGCTAAACTGACAGTTGACAGGTAGAAAACAAAGATGCTAAACTGACAGTTGACGGGTAGAAAACAAAGATGCCAAACTGACAGTTGACAGGTAGGAAACAAAGATGCTAAACTGACGGTTGACAGGTAGAAAACAAAGATGCTAAACTGACGGTTGACAGGTAGAAAACAAAGATGCTAAACTGACGGTTGACAGATAGAAAACAAAGATGTTAAACTGACAGTTGACAGGTATAAAACAAAGATGCTAAACTGACAGTTGACAGGTAGAAAAAAAAGATGCTAAACTGACAGTTGACAGGTAGAAAACAAAGATGCTAAACTGACAGTTGACGGGTAGAAAACAAAGATGCCAAACTGACAGTTGACAGGTAGAAAACAAAGATGCCAAACTGACAGTTGACAGGTAGAAAACAAAGATGCCAAACTGACAGTTGACAGGTAGAAAACAAAGATGCTAAACTGACAGTTGACAGGTAGAAAACAAAGATGCTAAACTGACAGTTGACAGGTAGAAAACAAAGATGCCAAACTGACAGTTGACAGGTAGAAAAAAAGATGCTAAACTGACAGTTGACAGGTAGAAAACAAAGATGCTAAACTGACAGTTGACAGGTAGAAAACAAGGATGCCAAACTGACAGTTGACAGGTAGAAAACAAGGATGCCAAACTGACGGTTGACAGGTAGAAAACAAAGATGCTAAACTGACAGTTGACAGGTAGAAAACAAAGATGCTAAACTGACAGTTGACAGGTAGAAAACAAAGATGCCAAACTGACAGTTGACACGTAGAAAACAAAGATGCTAAACTGACGGTTGACAGGTAGAAAACAAAGATGCTAAACTGACGGTTGACAGGTAGAAAACAAAGATGCTAAACTGACGGTTGACAGATAGAAAACAAAGATGTTAAACTGACAGTTGACAGGTATAAAACAAAGATGCTAAACTGACAGTTGACAGGTAGAAAACAAAGATGCTAAACTGACAGTTGACAGGTAGAAAACAAAGATGCTAAACTGACAGTTGACAGGTAGAAAACAAAGATGCTAAACCGACAGTTGACAGGTAGAAAACAAAGATGCTAAACCGACAGTTGACAGGTAGAAAACAAGGATGCCAAACTGACAGTTGACAGGTAGAAAACAAAGATGCTAAACTGACAGTTGACAGGTAGAAAACAAAGATGCTAAACTGACAGTTGACAGGTAGAAAACAAAGATGCTAAACTGACAGTTGACAGGTAGAAAACAAAGATGCTAAACTGACAGTTGACAGGTAGAAAACAAGGATGCCAAACTGACAGTTGACAGGTAGAAAACAAGGATGCCAAACTGACGGTTGACAGGTAGAAAACAAAGATGCTAAACTGACAGTTGACAGGTAGAAAACAAAGATGCTAAACTGACAGTTGACAGGTAGAAAACAAAGATGCCAAACTGACAGTTGACACGTAGAAAACAAAGATGCTAAACTGACGGTTGACAGGTAGAAAACAAAGATGCTAAACTGACGGTTGACAGGTAGAAAACAAAGATGCTAAACTGACGGTTGACAGATAGAAAACAAAGATGTTAAACTGACAGTTGACAGGTATAAAACAAAGATGCTAAACTGACAGTTGACAGGTAGAAAACAAAGATGCTAAACTGACAGTTGACAGGTAGAAAACAAAGATGCTAAACTGACAGTTGACAGGTAGAAAACAAAGATGCTAAACCGACAGTTGACAGGTAGAAAACAAAGATGCTAAACCGACAGTTGACAGGTAGAAAACAAGGATGCCAAACTGACAGTTGACAGGTAGAAAACAAAGATGCTAAACTGACAGTTGACAGGTAGAAAACAAAGATGCTAAACTGACAGTTGACAGGTAGAAAACAAAGATGCTAAACTGACAGTTGACAGGTAGAAAACAAAGATGCCAAACTGACAGTTGACAGGTAGAAAACAAAGATGCCAAACTGACAGTTGACAGGTAGAAAACAAAGATGCCAAACTGACAGTTGACAGGTAGAAAACAAAGATGCCAAACTGACAGTTGACAGGTAGAAAACAAAGATGCTAAACTGACGGTTGACAGGTAGAAAACAAAGATGCTAAACTGACGGTTGACAGGTAGAAAACAAAGATGCTAAACTGACGGTTGACAGGTAGAAAACAAAGATGCTAAACTGACGGTTGACAGGTAGAAAACAAAGATGCTAAACTGACGGTTGACAGGTAGAAAACAAAGATGCTAAACTGACAGTTGACAGGTAGAAAACAAAGATGCTAAACTGACAGTTGACAGATAGAAAACAAAGATGCTAAACTGACAGTTGACAGATAGAAAACAAAGATGCTAAACTGACAGTTGACAGGTAGAAAACAAAGATGCTAAACTGACAGTTGACAGGTAGAAAACAAAGATGCCAAACTGACAGTTGACAGGTAGAAAACAAAGATGCCAAACTGACAGTTGACAGGTAGAAAACAAAGATGCTAAACTGACAGTTGACAGGTAGAAAACAAAGATGCCAAACTGACAGTTGACAGGTAGAAAACAAAGATGCTAAACTGACAGTTGACAGGTAGAAAACAAAGATGCCAAACTGACAGTTGACAGGTAGAAAACAAAGATGCTAAACTGACAGTTGACAGGTAGAAAACAAAGATGCTAAACTGACAGTTGACAGGTAGAAAACAAAGATGCTAAACTGACAGTTGACAGGTAGAAAACAAGGATGCCAAACTGACATTTGACAGGTAGAAAACAAAGATGCTAAACTGACAGTTGACAGGTAGAAAACAAAGATGCTAAACTGACAGTTGACAGGTAGAAAACAAAGATGCCAAACTGACAGTTGACAGGTAGAAAACAAAGATGCTAAACTGACGGTTGACAGGTAGAAAACAAAGATGCTAAACTGACGGTTGACAGGTAGAAAACAAAGATGCTAAACTGACGGTTGACAGGTAGAAAACAAAGATGCTAAACTGACGGTCGACAGATAGAAAACAAAGATGCTAAACTGACAGTTGACAGATAGAAAACAAAGATGCTAAACTGACAGTTGACAGTTAGAAAACAAAGATGCTAAACTGACAGTTGACAGGTAGAAAACAAAGATGCTAAACTGACAGTTGACAGGTAGAAAACAAAGATGCCAAACTGACAGTTGACAGGTAGAAAACAAAGATGCCAAACTGACAGTTGACAGGTAGAAAACAAAGATGCCAAACTGACAGTTGACAGGTAGAAAACAAAGATGCTAAACTGACAGTTGACAGGTAGAAAACAAAGATGCTAAACTGACAGTTGACAGATAGAAAACAAAGATGCTAAACTGACAGTTGACAGGTAGAAAACAAAGATGCTAAACTGACAGTTGACAGGTAGAAAACAAAGATGCCAAACTGACAGTTGACAGGTAGAAAACAAAGATGCCAAACTGACAGTTGACAGGTAGAAAACAAAGATGCTAAACTGACAGTTGACAGGTAGAAAACAAAGATGCCAAACTGACAGTTGACAGGTAGAAAACAAAGATGCCAAACTGACAGTTGACAGGTAGACAAAAAAGATGCCAAACTGACAGTTGACAGGTAGAAAACAAAGATGCCAAACTGACAGTTGACAGGTAGAAAACAAAGATGCTAAACTGACAGTTGACAGGTAGAAAACAAAGATGCTAAACTAACAGCTGACAGGTAGAAAACAAAGATGCCAAACTGACAGTTGACAGGTAGAAAACAAAGATGCTAAACTGACAGTAGACAGGTAGAAAACAAAGATGCTAAACTGACAGTAGACAGGTAGAAAACAAAGATGGCGTTCAGTGTTTTCCTGCTCCAATGAGCGGACTGTTGAAAATGGGAATCGGGGGATTACTTTTCAAAAGTTAGATTTAACATTAACGTACTTTTATCTAAAGCGACATACATAAAAAATACATATAAAACAATCAGTGTAAACATGATCATTTAAGGCAGGGGTCGGCAACCCGCGGCTCTTTAGCGCCGCCCTAGTGGCTCTCTGGAGCTTTTTCAAAAATGTATGAAAAATGGAAAAAAATGAGGGGGAATTTTTTATTTTTTTTTTAACATAGTTTCTGTAGGAGGACAAACATGACACAAACCTCCTTAATTGTTAGAAATCACACTGTTTATATTAAACATGCTTCACTGATTCGAGTATTTGGCGAGCGCTGTTTTGTCCTACTAATTTTGGCGGTCCTGGAACTCACCATAGTTTGTTTACATGGAACATTTCTCCAACTTTCTAGGACGTGTTTTATGCCACTTTTTCTGTCTCATTTTGTCCACCAAACTTTTAACGTTGTGCGTGAAGGCACAAAGGTGAGTTTTGTTGATGTTATTGACTTGTGTGGAGTGCTAATCAGACATATTTGGTCACTGCATGACTGCAAGCTAATCGATGCTAACATGCTATTTAGGTTAGCTATAAGTACATATTGCATCATTATGCCTCATTTGTAGGTATATTTGAGCTCATTTAGTTTCCTTTAAGTCCTCTTAATTCAATGTATATCTCATGACACACTATCTGTATGTAATATGGCTTTTAATTTTTTGCGGCTCCAGACAGATTTGTTTTTGTATTTTTGGTCCAATATGGCTCTTTCAACATTTTGGGTTGCCGACCCCTGGTGTATTGGAAGAATGTAATAGAAAATATCAATACAAAGTGTCAAGACAGAATAAACTCTCTGCTGCTGCAGCAACAGAGATACAGTCTATAAGATATATAGATATCTAATGTATTCATACATTGTTTATGTAGCATGTATATATAACCTCATCATATTGTTTTTTCAACTTCAAAATAGCTGACCCTTTTTTTCCCCCCTTCTCTGGGATTATATTCCCAGTTTTGATCTCGGAAGTCTGGTCACTTATAGCATATAATAATATGCAGAATAATAAAACATGATTCCTTTATCATAGCTACACGTATGACAAAAAAGCGTGTGAAAATCAGTGGTATTCAGTGAGGTAAGATGAATTAAATGTTCATTGCTCCTGCCAAATGAATTGCACGGATCACCACTCCAAGATGGCGGCCCCGCGTCTCGTCAGCGCCAGTAGGCAGTAGCGCTCCATGCTGCGTACCCTTAGAACATGTCTATGGTTTCCATGGCTTTTAACATGTAACGGAATGACCAGCACTTTGCCACTAACAATCGCCACTATTTATACTTTTAAATATTACCAATATTAAATAAGCTTCTTAAAACTTCTTACGATGATGGCGACAAACTATGTCTGCCTTTCTTTTTACACCCAATCCGGAAGCTGACAGGAAGTGACCTACCCGGAAGTGACATCATCATTTAGCAATTTTGCAGCAATTTGAACGAGCGCAGTCACAATACATTTATATTCTACAACTGTGTGAAAGAGATAACAATAATAACAAATGTCTCGATGACAACACGGGGCTGCTAAAAGAAGAGAAGCTCACCAGGCTAGCAAAGTTGGTTTGTTGTTTATACTGTTAGCTAATGCTACTAAATGTATGTGGAAAGGTTTAACTTGGGAGTTTTGCCGCCTTCCTAGTCCATGTTTCACTTTCACTTTGCGCTGGAATCACTACTGTCGTGTTCCGTATTGTGGAAATAAGTTGACGTGCTGCTAACTGAACTTTTATTCACGACTCTTGGGAATAACACGTCATACTTCAGGCAACGCTGAAACAGGAAGTCCCTCGTCCCTTGGGCCAATCATATTTGTGTATACTTCAGGGACCGCTCGGAGATCGTACTACCTAAGAATATTACAACTACAAACATTCTTTAAACTCCCCACGTCCAATTAGTGTCCATTGTCGTCTTATTAATTTCAGTACCATGAATTTATTAACGAGGACCCCGACTTAAACAAGTGTAAAAACTTATTGGGGTGTTAGCATTTAGTGGTCAATTGTACGGAATATGTACTGTACTGTGCAATCTACTAATAAAAGACTCAATCAATCAAACTCCAGGTGGTGAGTCCGGCATGGAGCCCCAAAGACAACGGCGAGGGCCTCCACTTCTCCGACGGCCGCCGGAAAGTCGACTACGTTCTGGTGTTCCATCAGCGGAGACACATCTCCGTGCGCTCCCACGCCAGCACCTCGGTTTCCCACGACCGACTGTCCATCGTCTCCAACGGCAACTTCCCGCCGTCGCTGGGCTCGGAGGGGAAAGGAGGCGGGGAGTCTGTGAGCATCGGCGAGGTGTTTATGGAGCTGGACAGTGGAGGAGGCAACGAGGCGGCGGAGCCTGCCGACATGCATCTGATCAGGCAAGAGTTTGAGGCCAACCTGCTGGAGGCCGGCCTGGAGATAGAAAGAGACCGAGAGGTGAGTGTGATGATGATGATGATGATGACCACACACACTTCTTTTGTTTCAAGTCCACTTTTTGCCTGCAAATGATCATTAAAGTAGAAATAGAGTGGAACAACAAGTTTACTTTATATGCCTAAATAGATGAGGCAATTCCTGAAGGAATTGTCCCTTTTGGGGTCGCGGGGGGTGCTGAAGGCGGTGTACACCCTGGACAAGTCACCACCTCATCACAGGGCCAACACAGATAGACAACATTCACACATTAGGGACCATTTAGTGTTGCCAATCAACCTATCCCCAGGTGCAAGACTTTGGAGGTGGGAGGGGCCTATCCCCAGGTGCATGTCTTTGGAGGTGGGAGGGGCCTATCCCCAGGTGCATGTCTTTGGAGGTGGGAGGGGCCTATCCCCAGGTGCATGTCTTTGGAGGTGGGAGGGGCCTATCCCCAGGTGCATGTCTTTGGAGGTGGGAGGGGCCTATCCCCAGGTGCATGTCTTTGGAGGTGGGAGGGGCCTATCCCCAAGTGCATGTCTTTGGAGGTGGGAGGGGCCTATCCCCAAGTGCATGTCTTTGGAGGTGGGAGGGGCCTATCCCCAAGTGCATGTCTTTGGAGGTGGGAGGGGCCTATCCTCAGGTGCATGTCTTTGGAGGTGGGAGGGGCCTATCCCCAAGTGCATGTCTTTGGAGGTGGGAGGGGCCTATCCCCAAGTGCATGTCTTTGGAGGTGGGAGGGGCCTATCCCCAGGTGCAGGTCTTTGGAGGTGGGCGAGGCCTATCCCCAGGTGCAGGTCTTTGGAGGTGGGAGGGGCCTATCCCCAGGTGCATGTCTTCAGTGCAATTGAAATTGAACTGAAATGCTGAAAGAATGTAGTATGAATGTAAGAATAGTTTGAATTAGGGCTGGGCGATATGGCCTTTTATTAATATATGGATATTTTTAGGCCATGTGACGATACACCCAGGCCCGGCCCTAACCAATCTGGCGCCCTAGGCAAGATTTTAGGTGGCGCCCCCCCACATCGGCAGTGAAGTGTATATACTCACAAGAACCCGAATAGCTTTGTCTTTGACCTTTTTTTTTTACTTACAACTATACCTAATATATAAAGGGGTGGAAAAGTGACGATTACCTGCAGGGCAAACATTAGCTAACCAGAAGGCAATAACAATGTAAACAAAAAACACCTGCTTAAAAGATCTAATACAAACATTTATATGCACGTACAAAACTTAGAACTTTTAGCATATCAGTATGTGGAATTAAATGATGGAATGGATTAAGTAAAGAAGTTAAAAATTGTACTGATATGATCCAGTTTAAGAGGTTGTTCAAAAATAATAGTGCTTACAGAGTACAAAGAAGAAGAATTATGAGAAATACTTTCAACCTTATTGAAAATAAGATATTCTTCATCTCAGTATGTTAATAATGACTGAATTAATTAATTAATTACATATTACAAAACTGTTGTATACTAATTCATAGATGTTATTTTATTATATAAAAAGGTCAGTAAATGATTCTATATATTTGTAAATGCTTTGAAGTGGGAAAGGGGTAGGATTAAATAAGCTTTGCTTCTTCCTACTCCTTTTCGGGCATGATGTAAAATGAAATGATATGAAATTGTGTGATGTATTATGATGTAAGTGTGTTCATGTTCCAAATAAACTAAAGAAAGAAAGAAATGTCCCTGAGGAATGTAAGGTGGGAGTACTGTAATTACCTAACGTTACATTATTATTTTCCATAACAATTTAGCCCCCTCCACAATATTAACCCGACGTTAAAACAGAACTAGCTATTTATTGATTAGCAATTGCCGAATCATGTAACATTAGCTTAATGCTAAAAAGCCAGGTTACTATCACATTCTGTAACAGACAAATAATTTCATGTAGGCTAACGTTACCTACCTGCTACCTCTGTCTTTTCTCGTTTCTCCCCCTCTTCTTTTCTCTTTTTTCTTCCCTGGGCACCTGACAGTTTTGACATCTTGTGTTGATTTTTTGATGTGGTGACGTCCAAAAAGAGTCATGATACGGGAAGGGAGGGGGCGCACCGTGCGGGGGGGGGGGGGGGGGGCGTAATGTTGTAACAAATAATATTTCTATTAAATAGGCTTTACTTTGCATTTTAATTAACGTGGGATTATTTTTTGTATTTAGAAATAATAGTACCAACTTCTTTTTTTTTTTTTTTTCTCCAACATTTGTGGCACTGGCGTGGCGCCCCCTGATGGACGGCGCCCTTAGCATTTGCCTATACGGCCTATGCCACGGGCCGGCCATATATACAGTATGTGGATATTTTGCCTTAGCCTTGAATGAACACTTGATGCATATAATCACAGCAGTATGATGATTCTATTAGGGGTGTAACGGTACAAAAAAATTTCAGTTCGGTACGTACCTCGGTTTAGAGGTCACGGTTCGGTTCATTTTCGGTACAGTAAGAAAACAACAAAATATAAATTTTTTGGTTATTTATTTACCAAATTTGTAAACAATGACATAACATACATATACACACACAGGGTCCATTGCCAGGGTTAATGTGGTCAACATATATCAAATAAAAACTAAATAAGATAAGGCTCAGAATGGTTTCTTAACAAAACCTTTCTACATATAAAGTGCTTTTTTTGATTGATTGATTGAGACTTTTATTAGTAGATTGCACAGTACAGTACATATTCCCTACAATTGACCACTAAATGGTAACACCCCAATACGTTTTTCAACTTGTTTAAGTCGGGGTCCACGTTAATCAACATTAAACTGCCTCAAGTTGTTGCTCAGATTAAATAAAATGACAAAACTTTTCTTCTACATATAAAAAGTGCAACATTAAACAGTTTCAAGTCAACTCATCATGCTTAATTTATTACAGCATTTGGGAAGCCTGTAGTTGATTTATTATGTAAATGTTATATTTGTATCAACATGTGATAGCAGGGACCCTGCCATTCAAAACTAGGCTGCTGCATTACTAATGATTAATGTAACTATAGCTGAAAAAATAGTACAATAGGAGAGACTATTCATCCCTGAACACCATGGAGTTCATGTAGGCTTAATGATGCACTTACATTATTATATCAACTATCAGAGACAGAAACTCTTCATTTAACATAATGTCCTTTTTTGCTGCTTCAACACAGCTCAATCAACACAGAAAAAAGTAAAGTGAAATAACAGACAGACAGGGCTTTGCTGTCCGTAACACACACACACACGCACACACACCGCAAAATGAGCTAACGTTACGCTAAAAGTGAATTAGCCTTCGCCTCAAGCCAGGACTGTGAGCGAGCTGAGCTGCCTTTTATATTTCTAGAAGGTCAACGGGCTCATAGTGATGTTACTAGTAGTTGACTGGGAGGTGTTTATTATCATTTGGGGAGAGTCTGCTGCCTGATGATTACCTGCGCTCTGAATACGCACTGCTGATCGGCTGTTACCGCTCTGTGTGTAACCAATCAGATGGTTGTGTGGGTGGGACAATGCTGGGTGCTGTGTAGAGGACTGACAGAGACAGGCAGAAGGAAGCGTAGCAGCTTGTTAAGACTTTAGCTCAGGCGGCTACTTTATATGTTCGTGTGGAAACTCGTTCGGTACACCTCCGAACCGAACCGGAACCCCCGTACCGAAACGGTTCTATACAAATACACGTACCGTTACACCCCTACCATATAGTCATTTTCTATATCGCACAGAGACAAACCTGCGATATATCCAGTATATTCCATATATCACCCAGCCCTACTTTCATGTCATTTGACAAGGTTGTAAACTGTAAGTAGGTTAGATATCATTATTGAAAGCGATTAAAATCTAGAGTAAGATTACTAATTCCGTGTTAATATTGTTGCGGGCCCCGGGCGCCTCTGTAGTGGAAAAGTTGGGCCCCGTGGTCAAAAAGGATAAAAACCCCTGCTCTACCGTACATCCTCCAGTGAACAAGTGTCCTCTGCAGTGGACATTTGTTTTTTGCTCCATTTCTTTTGTCAGTCACACATTTCAGGAAAAAATATCCCTGTTTCCCTCGTTCTAGTCGGCACTCGAGACTTGTTGTTGCAACCCTTCACTGTGAGTTTCCTTCCAGCTGCTAAACTTTGACCTCTTCCATGTCTCCGATATGAGACGACTCATTGGTGGTTGTGGCGTTGCGAGGGCCAAACTTTGACCTCTTCCATGTCTCCGATATGAGACGACTCATTGGTGGTTGCGGAGTTGCGAGGGCCAAACTTTGACCTCTTCCATGTCTCCGATATGAGACGACTCATTGGTGGTTGCGGCCTTGCAAGGGCCAAACTCTGACCTCTTCCATGTCTCCGATATGAGACGACTCATTGGTGGTTGTGGCGTTGCGAGGGCCAAACTCTGACCTCTTCCATCTCTCCAATATGAGACGACTCATTGGTGGTTGCGGCGTTGCGAGGGCCAAACTTTGACCTATTCCATGTCTCCGATATGAGACGACTCATTGGTGGTTGAGGCGTTGCGAGTGCCAAACTTTGACCTATTCCATGTCTCCGATATGAGACGACTCATTGGTGGTTGCGGCGTTGCGAGGGCCAATCTTTGACCTCTTCCATGTCTCCGATATGAGACGACTCATTGGTGGTTGCGGCCTTGCGAGGGCCAAACTTTGACCTCTTCCATGTCTCCGATATGAGACGACTCATTGGTGGTTGAGGCGTTGCGAGTGCCAAACTTTGACCTCTTCCATGTCTCCGATATGAGACGACTCATTGGTGGTTGCGGCGTTGCGAGGGCCAAACTTTGACCTCTTCCATGTCTCCGATATGAGACGACTCATTGGTGGTTGCGGCCTTGCGAGGGCCAAACTTTGACCTCTTCCATGTCTCCGATATGAGACGACTCATTGGTGGTTGCGGCGTTGCGAGGGCCAAACTTTGACCTCTTCCATGTCTCCGATATGAGACGACTCATTGATGGTTGCGGCATTGCGAGGGCCAAAATTTGACCACTTCCATGTCTCCGATCTGAGACGACTCATTGGTGGTTGCGGCGTTGCGAGGGCCAAACTTTGACCTCTTCCATGTCTCCGATATGAGACGACTCATTGGTGGTTGCGGCGTTGCGAGGGCCAAACTTTGACCTCTTCCATGTCTCCGATATGAGACGACTCATTGGTGGTTGAGGCGTTGCGAGGGCCAAACTTTGACCTCTTCCATGTCTCTGATATGAGACGACTCATTGGTGGTTGTGGCGTTGCGAGGGCCAAACTCTGACCTCTTCCATGTCTCCGATATGAGACGACTCATTGGTGGTTGCGGCGTTGCGAGGGCCAAACTTTGACCTCTTCCATGTCTCCGATATGAGACGACTCATTGGTGGTTGTGGCGTTGCGAGGGCCAAACTCTGACCTCTTCCATGTCTCCGATATGAGACGACTCATTGGTGGTTGCGGCGTTGCGAGGGCCAAACTTTGACCTCTTCCATGTCTCCGATATGAGACGACTTACTGGTGGTTGTGGCGTTGCGAGGGCCAAACTCCTCCCAGTGAGATGGTGCACCAATCAGGACGCTTTGGCTTGTCTGGAGTGTGTCGTAGTGAAGTAGGCGCTCCGGCACACCTCCCACTCGTGTTGTTGTCGTGGGCCTGCGTGCTCCCACAAATGGAGTTATTGTTCCAATTCTTCTGAAACCATTTGGCAGGTGGGATATTTGGAAGCAAGATGGTTGACAAGAGGATGAAGTACAGTTTGAATGTGCATAAGCAGGCTCGCTAATCAGACTGTTGACAATATGCCGATGAGATTAGCTTCCCGATAGCGCTTTAGCTTCTCTCATAGATTGACATGTTGATACTCTCTGCAGCCAAGAGCAGCCGCTACGAAGATTTGAGTCCATATAGTACTGGATCCTCTTACCGAGTGACTGACACACATAATTACACTCCTTCATTTGAATAAAGTGGGGGATACTCTTACGGAATGACTGACAGACATAATTACACCCCCTCAGTCAGAGTAGCGCCACTTTAAGAGTGCCTTCTGCAGGCGCTGGCACAGCAATGGAACCAAAAATGGAGGTTCTGTATTTATGGACACTGAAATGCAAATGTCCTCGCCGGTCCACCAAAATAGATCACAAACAATAGCAAGATGCTAATACGTTACCTTCAACACAATTTTGAAGTTATATAGGTACACAGGCCTCACATTTTTACTTTTTAAGGTCAAGGCAAGTGTTGCTTTAAAGGAGGGCTCATATTTTAGGGCACCAAGGCAAACATTTTCTTTCCAGGCAGGGGCGCCAAAGCATGCATTACATTATATATATATATATATATATATATATATATATATATAACAGTTTTTTAATTATTTATTATTAATATAAACTTGTCAGCTTTTTGTCATTTCATGATGCTTTTATCTTTATGTTTACATTTTGATAGAGGGAGGTATTTTTTGTATTATTTATGGATTTTTTTAAGTTATGTACATTCATATGTACATGTAGATGATGTATCGGGACAGATCCATTAAGAGTTTGAGCAGAAATATGTTGTACAGGAATTAACTATACACAATAACACATAAACCAAATGCTGTGTCACATGAATGTTTTTTGAAGTAATATCTTTGTGACATGAAAAAAACCACAAGTAATGTAAAAAAAAAAACATGGTGTTTACTTTTTGATATTAATATAAAACACAAAGCAGTTTGGCTAATGAAGATGAAGTCTAATAAACAAGCTTTGTTCTTCTCTTGGTTCTATACAACAGTTTGGCCAACAAAAATAAAGAGGAGTGACACCTCTCACATCAAATACACAATCTTCTCAGCCTTTATTCAATTCGATGAGATGACAAAACCTTTTAGCTAGTATTGATGTTATTTGAACACTGATAGTTAGCAGTTAAATAAAGGAGGAGTGAACATCCCAGTAAACAAACTAAAGACTTTATAAACAAGTTGTGACAACTTTCACCTGCTGCATGTTTCCTCACATCATTAACTCTCAGTCACAGCAGCTGATGGACGCTGTATTGAGAAAATAAAAGCAACATCAAATAGTTGTCTGTATACTTTTAGACAAGTGTCTCCAATATTGTCCACACCTGTCTCCATCTAAACACAGCAGTGTGCTCTTAAACGCACAATGGGAAGTGAGGGAAAATGACGTTAAACCAAGCCCTTGGCTCCGTTTAGTCCTAGGGAAAATTCTCCGGAGCAAAGTCCGTGTAGTTAGTCCGCCATGATTATCAAGCCAAACGACGCTAGTGCGCATGTGCCTAACTTCCTGTTACTTTATGCATTGATAAATGACGGTGTTTCTGAAATAAAAAAAATAGACGTATTACCGACCGTCGGGAATTTTATCGCGAATTATCATTATACCGTTTATTGTTACATTCCTTGACCATTAACAAATAAAAAGTCAAGGGCTGTCACGACATGTTCTTGCTGCAGATGTTGGTCAATTTTTTAGGGCATTACAGCAAATGACGAGGGTGGTCGCACATTTTGCCACAGTTGCCGTGGTTAAATTCGAGCCCTGGGTACAGTCAGGCATTGGCAATAAATTCATTTTATCGACATATTTGAGTTTTTTGATGCAGTTGCATATTGTTTTGCCCCCAGAAGCTTCCGTAGCTTTCACCCTCCCGTCCCCCCCGGAGAATCACACCCCTTGCAAAACACGGCTAACGCTGACGAGAGCAAGACGTTTGTTCCAGAGAAAAGAAAAGTGTCGTCAGTGGTTTGGTTTTGCGGCACCAGGCGTGCAACAAAATACTGCACGGTGCTAAGCTTGTTTAAAAAAGGCAGCAGCACAACAAACTTATTCCAGCATCCGAAACCGATGCAACGAGCCGAGTGCTGGAAAAAACTTGAGCGATAATGACGTAGAGGAGGAACCACAGATCTCTTCCCATCAACAACAATGCTAATCACAACGAGTACTTTGGGAACAATTATCATCCAGAAACTCATATTTTTGAGCCTGAACACAAAGAGGATGAGCAATACATAATAAGCCATAATAAAACAAATACTTACTGTAAGAATTCCACTCTTGCTGGGATGCTGATCGACGGAACTTTCACATAATTCCGCTTAGATGACGATTCATTCGCAATCCTCACAAAGGGTTAAAACAAAGTTCCTGCAGGAAACGTCTCTTGAGGTCTATTTGGCCATCGACGTCCCACTGGGGTGAGTTTTTCCTTGCCCTTATGTGGGCTCTGTACTGAGGATGTCGTTGTGGCTTGTGCAGCCCTTTGAGACACTTGTGATTTAGGGCTATATAAATAAACATTGATTGATTGATTGATTGATCTTGGGGGATGTGAAAGTGTAGCAGCCTGTGGGTCCATGGCCACATTTGTCTACTAGCAGGTGGGAGATGCATGAATTATAATCTACAATTTACTTTTAGCAAGTTTGAGACTAAACAGAAGCAGCCACTGGCTCAGTGTGTCAACAATAGCAGCATAAACTAGCATTAGCTCGCTGCTATCAATGTGTCGCTAAAATAGACCGTCTGTGTTAGTGCTTATAATAACAATGTCACTCCTATTTGGTTAATTTTCCGGTCAGGACATGTAAATGGAGTATTGTTGGTGCTTTCTGGATGTTTTTAGAGAGTTTAATGAGAGGAGCCTATGACCCTCCATCTGTTGACTCAATTGTTAGATATTTATTTACCATTTCGAATGCATAAAAAAAGCACATGTGTTCTTGTCTTACATAAGGATTGTGAATGATGAACAGAACATCTCTTTCAAATTTCTGCGTGTTTCCAGTATGACTGACCTAATAATATGGTCAGAGTTACTCCAGTAACGTCAATCTACGGGAATTGTCAAAGGTATTCAGAGCGGAATATTCAAAATGGCTGAATGAATTTGTGGCATTCTGTGAGGGTGAGATAACTCCTGGAAATGACTTTCTTAGCATGGCCAAAGGTATAGATGTGTGTGTCCAAATTAAAGGAAACTGTCAGGTACAAACACTGATGACATCTATTAAACAAGACAAGAGGCAAAGAATTAAACAGAGATAGAATTCAATTTGGACTCAATATATTGAGGAGAGTCGCCCGGACATTGTATCCTTCTACAATCTCCAGCACGTTCTGCCCAAAGATTGCACTCCTCCTTCTTTATTTGACTTTCTCCCCCCACCTGACCACAGCTGCTTCCAGAGGGAAGTGGGTCGTAAACAGCGTTGCCTTTGGTTACCGAACAGTTCAAAAGAAGAGGTCGTAAAATAATTCAAAAAGAGTTCGTCTGGAAATTGGGCAGATCCTTGGTTCTCTCCGCTTTGAAGTCCTTGGGCCAGAACAACATCCTTCTGTTGATTACCATACATGAGAGAACACAGGAACACCCCCCCCCCCACACACACACACACACACAGTGGAATTTTACGAGCCTTACTCTTGGTAGGTTTCAAAAGACAGCCTTTTGTCTTCTTGTTAGGAACACAATGTAATACAAAGTTTTTGTGATTATTTAGAAACAATTATTCTAACAGAAACGTCTTCTAATGGATTTATTACTATCTTTACAAGCTGAGTAATGTTTGCTGTGGTCTGGAACAACATGGCACACAAGCAACTATCAGAAATGCAGCCAATATTACATACAGATAATGTGTCATGAGACATGCAAATATAAATTAAATACACACAGGACATAAGTCAGAGAAATTAAATGAGCTCAAATATAGCTACAAACGAGGCATGATGATGCAATTGATACATACTGTCATGTCTGTATTATCATGTTTTGTTTTAAGTCATGTTTTGTTTAGTTTCTGTCTTTTCACTCCCTTGTCTGGTCACCATAGCAACCATTAGTTTTCACCTGTCACGTCACGCACCTGTTTCACGTTTTGAGTCACGCACCTGCTTTCACTAATCATGTCCATAGTATTTAAGTTCAGTGTTTTTCAGTTTGTCGGCCTGACGACCTCGCACCCCATATATGCTTCTGCACACCCTTATGATCCTTGCTGCTCCTTTTTCATGCCGGTTCCATGCCAAGTAAGTTTTTGTTTCTCAAGCCACAGTTAATGTTTTGTTTAATTGTTCATAGTTTCCGCCACTGTGCGTGCTTTTCATTTGTACTTTTTTGCTATAATCTTTTGGTTTCATAGCTTATTCTCCGCCATTGTGCGCGCTTTTTGTTTGATCTTTTTTTTAATAAATAAATCATGTACCTCCATTCCCGTCTCGCCCGTGCCAACTTCCCGTTGCATCCCGGAAAAGCACACACCCAGGACCAAGTCTTGACACATACAGCAGTTAAGTTAGCATGGATTATCTTGCAGTCATGCAGTGACCAAACATGTCTGATTAGCACTCCACACAAGTCAATAACATCAACAAAGCTCACCTTTGTGCAGTCACGCACAGCATAAAAGGTTTGGTGGACAAAATGAGACAAAGAAGGAGTTGTCATGATCCGTTACCCGGATCATGGCATGATTTATGTTGGTTATGTTTCTGTTTTAGTCTGTTTCCTGGGTGCACCCTCTTTCCCTGTTTATTGTTGGTTTCCATGGGCACTGATTCTCCTCACCTGTCTTAGTTTTGCAATTAGTGTTCCCACCAGGTGTTTTGGTTAATCACTCCCCTTTATAGTTTCCTGTCACCCAGCAATAGTTGCTGGGTCAATGTTTGCTTTATGCAACATTTACGTTCCCCTGGTTTTCTCCTCGCTTTTTAGATTATTCTGCCGTCCAGCATTCCCCGTTTTTCACCTTTGGTGACATTTTGGTTTTTGTTTAGCTCCACGCTTGCTAGCGTCCTCTGTTTTGTAATTTTGATCCTGCCTTAAAATAATTAAAAATAACTTAAATCTTACCTGCACACGAGCTCCTGCTTGTCTTCTGCCTTGGAAGGAACACGACAATCTTAGCCATGCGTCGAAGACGTAACAGGAGTGGCTTAAAACACGTCTTTCCGTGGCAGAGAGAAAGTTATACATGTAAACAAACTACGGTGAGTTCAAGGACAGCCAAAATTAGTAGGACAAAACGACGCTCGTTAAATATTCCCCTCAGTGAAGCATGTTTAATATCAACAGTAGGATTTCTAACAATTAGGAAGGTTTGTGCCATGTTTTTCCTCCTATTAAAAGTAAAAATATATTGTTTCCCCCATCATTTTCCAAAAAGCTCCAGAAAGCCACGAGGGCGACCCCCGTTCTATATGATCATATTTTTTTAAACACCTTTTTTTATTGGATCTTCTTCTTTTGCCACCTCTTGTACTTATTATACTGTACATACTGTACCCTCCCACCTGCTGTCATCTTCATCACCGCCTCTCACTCCTGTCACCAAACCATCACCCTCTCTCTCCTGTCACCAAACCATCACCCTCTCTCTCCTGCTCAACACTGCAGCCCAGCCCCCGGCCGCGTCCTACTTCCCCCCCAACTGAGATAAAGAGATAATTGGAAATCCCTCTACCAATTAACCTTCTCCAGACTTTGATGTATTTTTATCCTCGTGCTTTTTACTTTTTTTTTGATGCCAGAGAGAAAGAGTCAAAGAGGGCAAGAGAAGGAGAAGTGTTTATGGTCAAGTGGGTCAGTTGTTGTTATTGAAATATATATTCAGGGTGTTCAGAGAGACAAGAGTTGTTGTTTTTTTTGCATTCTAACATGTCAAAATCATCCGGTTCTTGGTGGCAGCTAATGTTAGCAATCAACTCTACCTCTAAATCACTTTAAAAATGCATTCAAAAAGCATCAACAATACTTCATTTACGTTGTGTAACATGTATAATTAAAGCTGCAAGCAGCATTGGTCGGGCCCGCGTATTTGGCAGGTGCTAGTCCTAAGTGTCCCAATACTTTTGTCAAGTTTTAGTCCCAAGTGTCCCAATACTTTTGTCTACTTTTAGTCTGAAGTGTCCCAAGACTTTTGTCTAGTGTACCTACCTTGTCTGCATTGTGTGGGCACGTTGGTGCTTCCTGCTTTTAAGCAGCCATCTTAAAAAAACGGCAGCGCAGCGGTTCTTTGAAGGCTCATAAAATCAAAACCGGAGCAGTTAGAAAAATTATTTCGATAACTTTCATTTGGAAGGGTTCAATCTCTCTCCTGTGTTATTTTGAAGCTGATACGACAAACGCGCTCAGAGGAGATAATGTTTGAAGAGAAGTGACCGGTTTATATAAAAAAAAAAATGTTTTGAAGGGGAAATTGCAAACTTCCTGTTGATTTTTGCTGGGGGTTGTCAACATATGAAATGTAGGTCTAAGTGAGACCTACATAGAGGTTTTTGTTTCATGTCTCTCCAACCTTCCCAGTGGGAGTTACAGGCAGTTTTGTCATTTTTTTCTTCAGAGGAGCAGTTTTTTCTGCGTTTTATTCAAAAATTGCGCTAGAGCGCAATTTTGAGATTTGGTGTTTGGTTTTTTGATAAAAAGTTTTGCCGTATATTACTGATGTGTGTGTAAAATTTGGTGAGTTTTAAAGCATGCTAAGGGGGTCAAATTACAGCGCAAAGTTGCGGAAGAATAATAATAATAAAACCCAATTGCAATTTTTGCCAGTCCTGATGTGTGTGTTCAGTTTGGTGAGTTTTGAAGCATGTTAAGAGGGTGAAAATACAGCTCAAAGAGGCAAAAGTTACTGTTTTTAGTACTTTTTTGTCTTGAAGGGGGAATTGCTAACTTCCTGTTGATTTTTGCCCGAGGAAATTAATTAATGAAAAGTAGGTCTAAGTAAGACCTACATAGAGGTTTTTGTTTCATGTCTCTACAACATTCGTACTGGGAGTTATAAGCAGTTTTCTTTCTAGGGGGCGCTAGAGCGCAATTTTGAGTTTTGGGGTTTGGTTTTTTGATAAAAAGTTTTGCCGTATATTACTGATGTGTGTGTAAAATTTGGTGAGTTTTAAAGCATGCTAAGGGGGTCAAATTACAGCGCAAAGTTGCGGAAGAATAATAATAATAAAACCTTACAAATTCAATAGGTCCTTATGTCCCATTGCATAAGGACTCCCTTTGGGAGTCCTTATACAATGGGCCATGCGGGCCCTAATAACAAACTGTACAACATTGTTATTGTAAGAGAGAACACTGAGGAACTCTTTTCCTAGCATACTAACACATCTGCGTGCTACGGTATTAGCCGTAAAAGCTAACCACGGCAGAGACAAGATAGCTTGTAGGTCAACATGAAACACGTTTGAGTTTGTAATGCACAACCCTGCGATACGACACCAATCTGTACTGAGTGAAACACATGAACAATCATATTACAGTATCTGAAAAGTATTATTTCATGTTTTGTTTGTACACAGCTAGCCAGACAGCATATGTACTGTAGTTGTAATAACACACATGAAAGGACCTTTTTTCCGGTTTATTTGGGTAAGCACTCCATTTATGTCGAAGTAGCTTGGCTCCAAGTTCCACATTTTTCACCTTCAGGTCACCTTCACCTCACTCTCTCGGCTTCCGTCTGCTCCAACGTTCCCCCCTCTTCTTGGTGCTGGCTTCTATAAGCAGCAGTTCATCCTCCGTATATTCAGCTTCAAAAAGAAAAGGTTGTAAATCCTCATTTGTCCGAAAATAGCCGTCTTTGTTGTCTTTTACCAAGTCTGCCAATATTGGAGACACACATTCGTGTTGGATTCCGGAAGTAGGAACACACAGTTGTTGCCAGAAGTCAAACGTGCGCTGCTATGAAAACAGAAATCAATGGGCGGAATAAATCAGTCCTGGAAATTATTAAAATGATCTATATAGGGTAAATATTGTACATATTGTTATGATGGTGTCTGTTACTACAGTTTATATACTTGCAGTGTGTATATTGTACATATTACATATTGTTATGAAGGTGTCTGTTACTACATTATATATATACTTGCAGTGTGTATATTGTACATATTACATATTGTTATGAAGGTGTCTGTTACTACATTATATATATATATATATATACTTGCAGTGTGTATATTGTACATATTACATATTGTTATGAAGGTGTCTGTCACTACATTACATATATACTTGCAGTGTGTATATTGTACATATTACATATTGTTATGAAGGTGTCTGTAGCTACATTATATATATACTTGCAGTGGGTATATTGTACATATTGTTATGAAGGTGTCTGTCACTACATTACATATATACTTGCAGTGTGTATATTGTACATATTACATATTGTTATGAAGGTGTCTGTTACTACATTATATATATACTTGCAGTGTGTATATTGTACATATTACATATTGTTATGAAGATGTCTGTTACTACATTATATATATACTTGTAGTGTGTATATTGTACATATTACATATTGTTATGAAGGTGTCTGTTACTACATGATATATATACTTGCAGTGTGTATATTGTACATATTACATATTGTTATGAAGGTGTCTGTTACTACATTATATATATACTTGCAGTGTGTATATTGTACATATTACATATTGTTATGAAGGTGTCTGTTACTACATTATATATATACTTGCAGTGTGTATATTGTACATATTACATATTGTTATGAAGGTGTCTGTTACTACATTATATATATACTTTCAGTGTGTATATTGTACATATTACATATTGTTATGAAGGTGTCTGTTACTACATTATATATATACTTGCAGTGTGTATATTGTACATATTACATATTGTTATGAAGGTGTCTGTTACTACATTATATATATACTTGCAGTGTGTATATAAAACGTTTATGGAGGGTTTTGAAGTTGTTAAGAGGACTTTGAAGGCTACAACGGTGACACCTATTAGCTGCATTTTCCAAGTGATTTTTTATCATTTTTAAAATCTGTCTCCCATGATGATTGTGAACCATAGGCAAAAGTTCCCCCCCAAAAAAGTGCAGTCTCCCTTTAAGTTTTAGTCACCTCTCATCATTTCAGACAGCCTTGGAATTACTGAACGTGGGAGGACTCTTCCCCTTCTAAAAGGGAGAATGCTCATATCTGGATGGTACTATACAGCAGTGATCCCCAACCACCGGGCCCCGACCCGGTACCGGTCCGTGGATCCATTGGTACCCGGCCGCACAAAAAAAATAAAAAAATGTTTTAATATTTTTTTATTAAATCAACATCAAAAACACAAGATACACATTTACAATTAGTGCATCAACCCAAAAAAACCTCCCTCCCCCATTTACACTCATTCACACTCATTCACACAAAAGGGTTGTTTATTGATATTCTGGTTCCTCCACTATATATCAATACAGTCTGCAGGGATACAGTCCGTAAGCACACATGATTGTATTTTTTGTGACAAAAAAAAAAAAAATCTCCCCACCGCCATGTGCTTTCTCAAATTTGACGTTGAGTTCATGTAAGCTTAAGCTCGTTGTCGTTTGTCGCTGAAACTTTATGTGCAGTTAATCATGTGATTGCCTGGCTCTGTTTGATTGATGAAACGGAGTGAAACGTCACCAGTGACTGTATTTGATTGGTGAAACGGAGTGAAACGTCACCAGTGACTGTATTTGATTGGTGAAACGGAGTGAAACGACACCAGTGACTGCATTTGATTGGTGAAACGTCATCAGTGACTGTATTTGATTGATGAAACGGAGTGAAACGTCACCAGTGACTGTATTTGATTGGTGAAACGGAGTGAAACCTCACCAGTGACTGTATTTGATTGGTGAAACGTCACCAGTGACTGTATTTGATTGATGAAACGGAGTGAAACGTCACCAGTGACTGTATTTGATTGGTGAAACGGAGTGAAACGTCACCAGTGACTGTATTTGATTGGTGAAACGGAGTAAAACGACACCAGTGACTGCATTTGATTGGTGAAACGTCATCAGTGACTGTATTTGATTGATGAAACGGAGTGAAACGTCACCAGTGACTGTATTTGATTGGTGAAACGGAGTGAAACCTCACCAGTGACTGTATTTGATTGGTGAAACGGAATCAAACGTCACCAGTGACTGCATTTGATTGGTGAAACGGAGTCAAACGTCACCAGTGACTGTATTTGATTGATGAAACGGAGTGAAACGTCACCAGTGACTGTATTTGATTGGTGAAACGGAGTGAAACGTCACCAGTGACTGTATTTGATTGGTGAAACGGAGTGAAACGACACCAGTGACTGCATTTGATTGGTGAAACGTCATCAGTGACTGTATTTGATTGATGAAACGGAGTGAAACGTCACCAGTGACTGTATTTGATTGGTGAAACGGAGTGAAACCTCACCAGTGACTGTATTTGATTGGTGAAACGTCACCAGTGACTGTATTTGATTGATGAAACGGAGTGAAACGTCACCAGTGACTGTATTTGATTGGTGAAACGGAGTGAAACGTCACCAGTGACTGTATTTGATTGGTGAAACGGAGTGAAACGACACCAGTGACTGCATTTGATTGGTGAAACGTCATCAGTGACTGTATTTGATTGATGAAACGGAGTGAAACGTCACCAGTGACTGTATTTGATTGGTGAAACGGAGTGAAACCTCACCAGTGACTGTATTTGATTGGTGAAACGGAATCAAACGTCACCAGTGACTGCATTTGATTGGTGAAACGGAGTCAAACGTCACCAGTGACTGTATTTGATTGATGAAACGGAGTGAAACGTCACCAGTGACTGTATTTGATTGGTGAAACGGAGTGAAACGTCACCAGTGACTGTATTTGATTGGTGAAACGGAGTGAAACGACACCAGTGACTGCATTTGATTGGTGAAACGTCATCAGTGACTGTATTTGATTGATGAAACGGAGTGAAACGTCACCAGTGACTGTATTTGATTGGTGAAACGGAGTGAAACCTCACCAGTGACTGTATTTGATTGGTGAAACGTCACCAGTGACTGTATTTGATTGATGAAACGGAGTGAAACGTCACCAGTGACTGTATTTGATTGGTGAAACGGAGTGAAACGTCACCAGTGACTGTATTTGATTGGTGAAACGGAGTGAAACGACACCAGTGACTGCATTTGATTGGTGAAACGTCATCAGTGACTGTATTTGATTGATGAAACGGAGTGAAACGTCACCAGTGACTGTATTTGATTGGTGAAACGGAGTGAAACCTCACCAGTGACTGTATTTGATTGGTGAAACGGAATCAAACGTCACCAGTGACTGCATTTGATTGGTGAAACGGAGTCAAACGTCACCAGTGACTGTATTTGATTGATGAAACGGAGTGAAACGTCACCAGTGACTGTATTTGATTGGTGAAACGGAATCAAACGTCACCAGTGACTGTATTTGATTGGTGAAACGTCACCAGTGACTGTATTTGATTGATGAAACGGAGTGAAACGTCACCAGTGACTGTATTTGATTGGTGAAACGGAGTGAAACGTCACCAGTGACTGTATTTGATTGGTGAAACGGAGTGAAACGACACCAGTGACTGCATTTGATTGGTGAAACGTCATCAGTGACTGTATTTGATTGATGAAACGGAGTGAAACGTCACCAGTGACTGTATTTGATTGGTGAAACGGAGTGAAACCTCACCAGTGACTGTATTTGATTGGTGAAACGTCACCAGTGACTGTATTTGATTGATGAAACGGAGTGAAACGTCACCAGTGACTGTATTTGATTGGTGAAACGGAGTGAAACGTCACCAGTGGCTGTATTTGATTGGTGAAACGGAATCAAACGTCCCCAGTGACTGCATTTGATTGGTGAAACGTCACCAGTGACTGTATTTGATTGATGAAACGGAGTCAAACGTCACCAGTGACTGTATTTGATTGGTGAAACGGAGTAAAACGACACCAGTGACTGTATTTGATTGGTGAAACGGAATCAAATGTCACCAGTGACTGCATTTGATTGGTGAAACGGAGTCAAACGTCACCAGTGACTGTATTTGATTGGTGAAACGGAATCAAACGTCACCAGTGACTGCATTTGATTGGTGAAACGGGGTCAAACATAACCAGTGACTGTATTTGATTGGTGAAACGGAGTAAAACATCACCAGTGACTGTATTTGATTGGTGAAACGTCACCAGTGACTGTATTTGATTGGTGAAACGGAGTCAAACGTCACCAGTGACTGTATTTGATTGGTGAAACGCAGGCATGCGATAGATCCTACTTTGAAGGTCTGTTTGATGAACCAAAACAAACAAAGCGTGCATTAACAGATGGATAAAAATCAGTAGCGAGTAGCGAGCTGAATGTAGATTAATGGAGCGGAGTAAAATGAGCGTTTCTTCTCTATAAATATACTCAAGTAAAAGTAAAAGTATGTTGCATTAAAACTACTCTTAGAAGTACAATTTATCCCAAAAGTTACTCAAGTAGATGTAGCGGAGTAAATGTAGCGCGTTACTACCCACCTCTGAGTAGTGTAAGGTGAAAGAAGTGAGGCGGATGTGAGTGTAATGAAACAGAAGAGCGGTTGGAGTGACACTTGAATGAGGCAGGTACAGTACACAAGGTACAGTAACCTATATGAGGGTGATGGTGCTGAGGTGGAGAGTGAAGGATCTCAGCAGTGTCAGGATGGAGAAAGGGACTCAGGTTTCCATCCAAAAACCCTCGCCCCCTTTACAGTAGCTGACTGGGGTCGGAGGAGTGTAATGTTACGGCATGGCGGCCATCCATCGCCTCTCTCCAACACGCTGACATCCATCTCCTGCCACTGCT
The DNA here is from genome assembly GCF_033978685.3 of Nerophis lumbriciformis. Taxonomy (NCBI): domain Eukaryota; kingdom Metazoa; phylum Chordata; class Actinopteri; order Syngnathiformes; family Syngnathidae; genus Nerophis; species Nerophis lumbriciformis. The sequence goes on along the minus strand of NC_084552.2, from coordinate 8,025,737 downwards.
ATCTACCTATCTGCAAACCATGATTCATGCGCGCAGCAAGGCATTATTTAGCACACAATGAATACACCACGTGCACTTTTGGAGGACGCCATGCGCTGGTGAGAACGCCGGCGGAACAAAGCAGCACCCCGGCGGTGCCAGGAACAGGATGCTGAAAAGAGCCGCAGGCGTCGCCTCAGGGAGGCTGTTTTTATCGCGGCACGGCCAAAATGGAAGTGTGACAGTCTTAACGGGCTTGTTGTCGTCCGCCTGGCATTTGAAATGCGGCGGATAATGGGTGGCTGGGTCAAGTTGCACTTTGAAGGCAGAGAAGCAACTGAAAGAGGAAAATGGACGGTGTGAGGTGAAAGAAGTATTGGGACACCTCGCCGTCACGCCTTCAGGAAGTGACAATACGCAAAAAATGCACAACACAGTTGTCAAACTCAAGGCCTGGAAATAATATGTGTTAGTGAAGCACGTCGGGTGTTCAAACTTGTTCCAGCGAGGGATGCATACCCAAAAATGTAAGGATGCCGTGGCCATTTTGTACATTATAAGAGTGTTTCTTAACCATAAATATCTGTTTTCTCAGCTGTCACTGTACTCAGTTGTAACACACTTTAACTTCAAACAGAAGTCTAAACTGTAACCTGTTATGAAAAAGTTTCATTATAATTATTCAACCAAATAATGCATTGTGAGAATGCTGTTGGATGGAGAATCCATTCTGAATGGAATCCATTCTGAATGGAATCGTCACCCCAGGAATCGGGTCGAATTGTCAGCGCCCCAAACTAGGGATGTCCCGATCCAGGTTTTTGCACTTCCGATCCGATACCGATATTGTTTTTGCATTTCCGGTCCGATACCGATACTGACCGATACTGGCCTATCCGAGCATGTATTAAAGTTTAAAGTTATTTAGTTAAAGTTACTGGCTCACCTTAAGTGCAATGGCTTCCTGTGCACTTAAGATGTGACTTTAAGGTTTTACTACTTACGTATAAAATACTACACGGTCTAGCTCCGTCCTATCTTGCCGATTGTATTGTACCATATGTCCCGGCAAGAAATCTGCGTTCAAAGAACTCCGGCTTATTAGTGATTCCCAGAGCCCAAAAAAAGTCTGCGGGCTATAGAGCGTTTTCTATTCGGGCTCCAGTACTCCCGGTAACAGTTAGAGATGCTACCTCAGTAGAAGCATTTAAGTCCCATCTTAAAACTCATTTGTATACTCTAGCCTTTAAATAGACCCCCTGTTGGACCAGTTGATCTGCCGTTTCTATTCCTTTCTCCTCTGCTCCCCCCTATCCCTTGTGGAGGGGGAGACACACAGGTCCGGTGGCCATGGATGAAGTGCTGGCTGTCCAGAGTCGGGACCCGGGGGGTGGACCGCTCGCCTGTGTATCGGTTGGGAACATCTCTGCGCTGCTGACCCGTCTCCGCTCGGGATGGTTTCCTGCTGACCCCACTATGGACTGGACTCTTACTATTATGTTGGATCCACTATGGACTGTACTCTCACAATATTATGTCAGACCCACTCAACATCCATTGCATTCGGTCTCCCCTAGAGGGGGGGATATACCCACATATGCGGTCCTCTCCAAGGTTTCTCATAGTCATTCACATCGACGTCCCACTGGGATGAGTTTTTCCTTGCCCTTATGTGGGGTCTGTACCGAGGATGTCGTTGTGGCTTGTGCAGCCCTTTGAGACACTTGTGATTTAGGGCTATATAAATAAATATTGATTGATTGATTGATTGATTTAGCCTACTTGGTTGTCAGAATCGATCCGCCTGTCAATTTCACGATCCACTCTTCCCTCACTCGTGAACAAGACTCCGAGGTACTTGAACTCCTCCACTTGGGGCAAGATCTCCTCCCCAACCCGGAGATGGCACTCCACCCTTTTCCGGGCGAGAACCATGGACTCGGACTTGGAGCTGCTGATTCTCATCCCAGTCGCTTCACACTCGGCTGCGAACCGATCCAGTGAGAGCTGAAGATCCTGGCCAGATGAAGCCATCAGGACCACATCATCTGCAAAAAGCAGAGACCTAATCCTGCAGCCACCAAACCGAATCCCCTCAACGCCTTGACTGCGCCTAGAAATTCTGTCCATAAAAGTTATGAACAGAATCGGTGCGGCGTCTTCAGTAATGCGGACGCTTTATCGATCCGTTGTGGTGAAGAAGGAGCTGAGCCGGAAGGCAAAGCTCTCAATTTACCAGTCAATCTACGTTCCCATCCTCACCTATGGTCATGAGCTTTGGGTTATGACCGAAAGGACAAGATCACGGGTACAAGCGGCCCAAATGAGTTTCCTCCGCCGGGTGGCGGGGCTCTCCCTTAGAGATAGGGTGAGAAGCTCTGTCATCCGGGGGGAACTCAAAGTAAAGCCGCTGCTCCTCCACATCGAGAGGAGCCAGATGAGGTGGTTCGGGCATCTGGTCAGGATGCCACCCGAGCGCCTCCCTAGGGAGGTGTTTAGGGCACGTCCGACCGGTAGGAGGCCACGAGGAAGACCCAGGACACGTTGGGAAGACTATGTCTCCCGGCTGGCCTGGGAACGCCTCGGGATCCCCCGGGAGGAGCTGGACGAAGTGGCTGGGGAGAGGGAAGTCTGGGCTTCCCTGCTTAGGCTGCTGCCCCCGCGACCCGACCTCGGATAAGCGGAAGAAGATGGATGGATGGATGGATGGGTTGTCAGAATCATGTTGAAAAGGGTTTTAGTACTCTTGATAACAACTAGCCAGCTGAATTAGGGGAGTTTGAATAATACACAATGGTTGGTAACAAGAAACGGACCTGTTTATTCAAGGATAAACACAAAATAGACAAAATTATACATGACAAACAGAAATGGCATCATTGAACTAGGGCTGGGCGATATGGCCTTTTTTTGATATTGCGATATTTTAAGGCCATATTGCGATACACGATATATATCTCGATATTTTGCCTTAGCCTTGAATGAACATTTGATGCATATAATCACAGCAGTATGATGATTCTATGTGTTTTGATTGATTGATTGAGACTTTTATTAGTAGGTTGCACAGTGAAGTACATATTCCGTACAATTGACCACTAAATGGTAACACCCCAATAAGTTTTTACACTTGTTTAAGTCGGGGTCCACTTAAATTGATTCATGATACAGATATACTATCAGATATATACCATCATCATAATACAGTCATCACACAAGATAATCACATTGAATTATTTACATTATTTATAATCCAGGATGTGGAGGGGGGCGCCGGATGTAAGTGTCAAAAATCTAAAGTTAAAATATAGGGTAGAAATGCACCCATTTGCAGGAAATGTAGTCTTGATTTTCAAAATGTTCTTTCAAGGCTTGCATGTCTACATGAAAACATTCTTCTTCATACTGCATTAATATATGCTACTTTTAAACTTTCATGCAGAGAAGGAAATCACAACTAAAAAAATCACAAATTTTTTCATACCGTGTTGATCTGGAAATTTTTTGCCTCTGCATTTTGATGGTGTGGACGTGTGGCACCGAATGGAGGTAAGCGTCTCGACAGACGTCACAATATTTGAACAATGATGACGAAAACTGTTTTCTCTGTCGTGTCCGTGTGTCGAAAATTGTTATGCGCTTATTTTTTTATTTGATTTTGTGCGTGGCATAGATTTGCTATGCGCAGAGGACGCTTAAACAGTGCGCAATTGCACAGGCGCGCACCTTAGAGGGAGCGTTGCTCGCACAGCTGCGGTAGCATCACAGCTAACGTTAGCCATGCTGCTACCTCTCTGCTCGGGGAGGACGTATACGTATGTGACGTATGACGTGACAGTATGTGACGTATGACGTGACAGTATGTGACGTATGACGTGACAGTATGTGACGTGTGTAAGAAGGTGCACTTGCTGTCTGTGAGAGGGAGACACAGGAAAGAGTGAGAAGAGCCTGTCGTGTAATGCCAGCAGCTAAAAGCAACTGCGTGAGAATTCACAGACCTGTGGATGTGTTGAAGGTGTGCTAGAAAATGCGTAACGGAAATTAGGGAGCAGCAGAAAAGTGGAATGTATTATTTAAATCGGTGCATTGGAAAACACGGACCGGAGTTTTTTTTTTAAACTGGATCTGGATCGGCATTTTCCTATGCCTTGCCGATACGCAAATATCGGCAGCCGATCCGATCCAAATATCGGATCGGGACATCCCTACCCCAAACATTCACACCCCTACAAACTCGTGTCGCAAGGAAGTCGACTCTGACAGATAAACCCTCCTGATTAGTGATCAGAGGCAGGTGAGTCCCTTGATTCAGGTGTGGAGAACCGGCGCTCAGAAACAGTGGTGAAGTCACTGCAAGACATAACCAGAACAGGAAGTGGAACAAAAATAAAAGTGCCAGACAGGAATTAACTCTGAACACAGGAAAACAATTCAATAATATATATTATTTACAGTAGTGATATTTTTAGTTTATTATTGTTTATTCTTGGAAATGCTTAATGTAGGCCCAAAAATGGCAGAATATGCTTTTTAAAAATGTAAAAACAAATCTGCGCTATCATGAAGCCGCAACATTTGAAGATGCAGTAATATTCATATTTATTCACTGGTAAGAGCGGCCCTCTGATGTAGAAGATAAAGGTTTTGGAGTGTGTCAGAACATGTCAGAATACTTTTATTGTCATTGTATGGAAACAACGAAATTGGACAGCAATCCAGCTCATTGCTTTTAAAACAAACCTACAGAAAATAGTCTTAAGACAACAACAATAATAAAACAATTTAAAATGTAAAAAAACATATTGCACAGTAGATCTCTATCAGAGGTAAGCAAGTAATAAAGTGATGAATGTTCAGGTAAGTGCAGAGTTTAGGGCAATAACAGCTCTAGGATAGAAACCGTTTTTCAGTCTATTTGTCCGTGCTTTGATGCTCTTATAGCGCCTCCCTGAGGGCAAGAGTTCAAGCCAGTGGTGACCTGGGTGGGATGAGTCCCTGAGGATGCTGTTTGCTCTCCTGTTGCAGTGTGTCTTTACTGTGTCACGGCAGGTGAAGGCCCACGGCCTGAGCTTCACTCGTCTTCACGCTCCTTGGCCCGTGCTGTGCAGGGAGGCGGAGTTCCTCAAAATCAAAGTCCCCACCAAGACGGTAAGACATTTTGTCTACCGCCATTCCGTGACCGCGACGGCGGGACAATAATCGGCCGCCGTGTCGCAACAGCGCTACGAGCTGAAGGAGGAAGGTGCGTTCAGCAGCAGCGTGAGCAGCCTGTGGAGGAAACTGAAGCAGCCTTTCCAGCCTAAAGTGCCGCATCAGGACCACGGAGCCACAAAGTTCCTCACACACTGCTTCTCCAGGGACAAGCTCCACCTGTGAGGCCAAAGCACACACACAATGTCTTTGTCTGGCTAGAGAGCAGTCACAAAGCACAAAAACAAGTGCAGAGCAAGAATATACGACTACACTGAAAGCTCCAATTAATGCCAGATCAAACAGCTGTGGCTGTAGGCAACCGCTTCATTTTTTTTTTCATAAACGGCACAATTTGGCAGTAGCTTCATTCCAAGTGTTAGGAACAACGATGTTATATAATAATGGCATTACTAATACTTTTACTAGTAATGAGTCAACTCATGAATCACTTTCATGTGCACATTTGCTGGAACGTGGAACGCTCATTTTGTTGTGGTTTTATGTCAACGAGACAGAGTCAGAAGCACAGGACAAATCATTTAAGTCATAAAAACACGTCTAA
>NC_084552.2:7987500-8017500 GCF_033978685.3 Nerophis lumbriciformis | reverse complement strand
CCTGCCTAAAGGTGTGTTCTTTCTTCTCAGGTGTATGAGATCCTGAGAAGGACCATCTGCGCGCGGAGCTGTCAAACAATCGGTAAGAAGTGCTTCCCATACACTGCCAGTAAATGCTCCTGAGAAGCGGCGCCCTCTGCAGTTGGTCATGGTGCATTTAAACAGAAAGGTCCACTGCTGAAGGAGGCTGGTTCCCCCGGGCAGGAGCAGGAAGGAGCTTGGCTCGCCCGCCACAGCAGAAGGTGTCAGCCGCAGGGTTCTGCCTAAGCTGGAGGGAATGACAATGGCATCTCTTTAACCTACATTTCATCTCTTGCTTTCTATTCTTCTTCCATACATTTGCACACACAAGTGGACCCAAGGCACAGGAGAACCACACACACACACACACTGCTTGTACCTCCACAAGTGGGTCATACTTCCCAGGGCGGGCGCAGATTGAAGTGTGCTTCATTAATAGCACAGCTCAGCGCTGCATGGTCCTCCTCTTTCAGCCGCCGATAATTCATGGACCGGAGCTGCAATCCGAGCTGGTACCTCGGGTCAGGTCCTTGCTGACCACTAAATACGGCGCTCCCAGTGTGCCTGACACTGAATAGAAAGACAAATGTGAAGTGGTGCAGGCGTCACACTCATGTTCATCACAGTCCCAGAGGCCCTCAGCAGGTCGCCTCATTGATAGACTGATTGAGAAGTTTATTGACATCTTAAAGAATGGAATCCATGTAATGCCTTCAAAGGCAAATGGACGGCACAAAAAGCCAAAAGGCTTGTTTCCATTCATCACATTTGATACAGTCAATAATAAAAGATATATAACCTGTAACAAATGGATAAATGATGTACATGTACACAGCAGCTGCCACTGTTGACTTGTTGTCCTCCCCAGGTGTCACCACCTTGATCGCCAAGGGGGTCTACGACGCTGCCTTCCCCTTGCATGATGTAAGTAGACTATGGGACTTTTCATGTAGACTGTTCCTCTCTGATGCTTCTCCCGCCCCTCAGGGGGATTACAACGCCAGCGGACACCCTGAAGAGAGGAATGACCGACAGGTAGTAACCCAGCTGTCTGTCTTCCACACATCAGCACTGACTCCTCATTCCTGCCAGGTTCTACATGAGGAGTGGGCCCGGTACTCCGCCTTCTACAAGTACCAGCCTATTGATCTGGTCAGGTAATCCATCTTCCAATGTCATCATCCACCCTGGACTCTGAACCTTGGTTGTTCAAGGTTCAAGGTTCAACTTTATTGTCCCCGCGGGGAAATTTGTCTTGGGCACAGTGCATCATTGCTTTCTTAACATACCCAAAAACAACAGAACAAAAACACAAGCACAGACACAACCACAACCATACAACTAACATTTAAACATCAGAACATGGAGCTTTATAGACATAGGTGGCACTTTGATGTAGGCATAATCCCTACAGTATGGAGATAAAGATAAAGTACCAATGTGCATTGCACTAGAGCTCATGGATAAAGTGCTGTGTGCTAAAGTGCTTAGTTCTAAAGTGCTATGTGCTAAAGTGCTATGTGCTAAAAAAGTGCTAACCTATGTATTAAAATTCTATTGCACATTGTTGGTCAGCTTAATGGAGGCTGGGACAAATGATAATTTAAGGCGGTTAGATTTGCATAGTGGGACCCGGAGTCTTCTCCCTGATGGCAGGGTTCCATATTCAGGAAAGAGTGGGTGTTGTGAGTTGGAAATAATTTTCTTAGCTTTTTTCCTAACTGCCTGCTCATAGATGCTCTGTATCGGCTCATATTCTTTCCTCCCTACGATTTTCATTGCCGTTTTATGCATGCCGGCCAGTTTGCTTTTTAGCTTAACGGTTAGGTTGCCAAACCATGAGGTGATCTATATCATGGGTGTCAAACTCTGGCCCGCGGGCCAAATTTGGCCTGCCGTGTAATTTCTCTTGGCCCTTGAAGCGATATCAAATTAACACTAGAGTTGGCCCGCCGATTATATACAGCGGCGGTACCGCAGTAACACCGCATTCACCGCTAATTCTCATACTTGCCAACCCTCCCGGGAGACTCCCAAATTTCAGTGCCCCTCCCAAAAATCGCCACGTCCGCTTTTCATCCAGTCCAACGAGTGCTGGCCCAGTCACATATGTGCCGCTTCTGCACGCACACCAAAGTGAATGCAATACATACTTGATCAACAGCGATACAGGTTACACTGAGGGTGGCCATATAAACAACTTTAACACTGGTAGTGGGGGTGTATTTTGTAGCGTCCCGGAAGAGTTAGTACTGCAAAGGTTTCTGGGTATTTGTTCTGTTGTGTTTATGTTATGTTACTGTGCGGATGTTCTCCCGAAATGTGTTTGTCATTCTTGTTTGGTGTGGATTCACAGTGTGGCGTATATTTCTAACAGTGTTAAAGTTGTTTATACGGCCACCCTCAGTGTAACATGTATCGTTGTTGATCAAGTGTGCGTTGCATTCACGTGTGTGTGCGTACAGATGCCGCACATATCTTGTGACTGGGCCGGCACGTTGTTAGATTGGATGAAAAGCGGACGTGAGGACAGCTCGTAGAGGACGTTAAAGGCAGTGCCTTTAAAGCACGCCCCCAAGACTGTGGTCCGGGTGGACTACGAGATATAATGACTGATGAACACCTTCGTTCAATAATGAAGGTTGCCTCAGCTCAAAGCCTGAGCCCCGACATTAATGAACTAGCATCCAAGAAAAGATGTCAGGTATCTGGCTTGGGCACATCAGATTAGATCAGTGTGTTGCAAACTGAGCAGTTTAAAGTCCCGAATGGTTGGTTTATTCATTGTTGTTTTATTTTCAAATTTATTAGCCTGTGGAAAAAGTTAATGTTGATATTTACCTCTGAAGGCTGCAAATAGAAAAGAGGCATTACATTTTTATTTAAATTGTATTTGATATGCCATTGATATGTTTTAATTATTATTGTTATTATTATTTGAAACTCGATTTTGCATGTCACTATAAAGTTATATAAGCCTTGCTTGTTCAATATTAATATATATAATATATATACATATATATATATATATGTATATATGTATATATATATATGTATATATTTATACATACTTATATATATATATATATATATATATATCATTTTATATAAAGGCCCATTTCATATAAAGAAGATGCTGTTTTTTTGTACAATAATATTTTTACAGTTTATTTTTATTCTTAAAATGTTGTATTTTATGATAGTACTTTTTTTTATTTAAATACAGATGAAATATATAAAACAGTATATATATATATGTAAATATATATACACATTTTAAAAAGTTATATCATATAAAGAAAGTTGTTTTTTATACAATAAATTATATTTGTACTTTTTTATTTTTAATGAAAAAATATTTTAAGATGTTATGTTCCAAATTTTATAAAATAATAAGAATGATTATAATTAAGGGTAGTTAAATTGAGTTTAGTGTGTGGGTAAATGGGGAAAAAATACACTTTTACTAAGTTTGAGTGCATTGAGTTAATAGTAGTACCAGAGAACCTTCAATAAATATTGCTGTTACTCCTAATGTGCATACTGCTTATATTTCTGCAACTGCTAGTAATGATTAGTACGAATAGGTAAAAGTATCTCGGGTCATCTCCCCCTCAGCTTGATATCTGGGAACGTCAGTGAAAAGTGTGATTTTTGGCCCTGCAGGAAGTACTTTGGAGAGAAGATTGGCTTGTACTTTGCCTGGCTTGGTGTCTACACTCAGCTGCTGGTGCCAGCCTCCATCGTGGGCATCATCGTGTTTGGCTACGGGGTGGCAACAGTGGACACCAACATCCCCAGGTAAGTATGAATACTAACACACTGACTCACATCCCTGCATTGCTCTGTTGGAGTGTTTGAGTACCGTCATTGCTGCTTCCTCCTCCAGCCTGGAGATGTGTGACGAGCGTTTCAACTTCACCATGTGTCCTCTGTGCGACGGAGCCTGCGACTTCTGGCAGCTCAGCACCGCCTGCGGCACCGCCAGGGCCTCGCACCTGTTCGACAACCCCGCCACCGTCTTCTTCGCCATCTTCATGTCTCTGTGGGGTGAGGCCGCACCATCTCGTGTTACCTCTCTCATCCTCTGACCGCTTCCACCTGCAGCCGTCTTGTTCCTGGAGCACTGGAAGCGCCGTCAGATCAGCTTGAGCTTCAGCTGGGACCTGACCGGCATCGAGGAGGACGAGGCACGCACACGTGGCGCACGTATTGGGCGACGTCGACACCTAAATAATGCCACTCCTCTTTTGCAGGAACACCCCAGGCCTAAGTATGAAACTGTCCTGCTCCAGAAGAGACAGCGCAAGCAGCAGAAGAAGAAGAAGAAGAAGAAAAAGAATCAGGTAGGGAATGACTGGACTTGTCACTGGAACTCTTCTACAATGAAAGGCACAATATTGAAGACAACCAGACACTTCATTAGGCACACGTGCTCAGTCCAATCACTCATTTAAAACTCTGCATCTATTAGGGCTGCAGCTAACGATTATTTTTCTATCGATTAATCTATAGATTATTTTTTCGATTAATCGGTTAATCTATAGATTATTTTTTCGATTAATCTATAGATTATTTTTCCTTTTACCGATTTTTTTTTTTATTTAAAATGAAGAGGAAAAAATAAATGTAGGCCAGTTTTTTCAAAAGGCATGGCTTTTATTTACAAAAAAAAAAGTATGGCCACTCAGTCAACATTGACAACAACATGACAAAATAGTCTGTAACAATGTAAACATTTAAAACTTTTAACATTTAACAAAATTAAAAGTAGCTTATTTGCTTTTTAATGTGCAAATATAAAAGTAAACATCCAGTGCAAATCTTAATATTCTGGAATAGTATAAGCATTTCAAAAGTAAAAGTATTGCTTATTTTGCTTTAAAATGTGCAAAAATAAAGATAAACATCCAATACAAAAAAGTGCAAAACGGAAATATTCTGTAACAAGTGTAAACATTTCAACAAAAGTAAAAGTATTGCTTATTTGCTAAAATGTGCAAAAATAAAGCTAAACATCCAATACAAAAAAGTGTACAGTGTAAACATTTCAACAAAAGTAAAAGTATTGCTTATTTTGCTTAATAACACAACAATGATAGTATGATTAAAGTGAAAGTTAATTGTTGGTTTGTACATAGTATATGTAACTGTTAATGTTGTAAAAGGTATTTGCACAACTAATTAACGTTAGCGTTTGTGACACGTCTTGTGCCGTGGGGTTCTTTCAGGACCGACAGACTGAACGCCAGACGGCTTTGCCAGGTTTACCGTACAATCTTTTAATTTTACACAAAGTCTTTTCTCTTCCAACTCTTTTCTCTTTCTTTCCTCGCTTTTCAGCTCCTCTTCCTCGCTCGCTCGTCGTCCCCTGTCTCTTGCGGCGTCGCTCCCGGCGCGCCCCGCCTCGCCGCTCGCTCGCCGCCGCCGCCTCTCCACAGCGTTAAAGAGGAGCGCGTCTTTGTAAACACTGAACAGGCACGCCAAACGCGCCTCTCAGAGCAAACGGTGCTTTAGTTTATGAATTTACAACGCAGATACAAATGACACATTCATGTTTTTGTGTAATAATGACAACGTATACGCACGCGGACGATTGACTTGTTGATGGTGATGGCAAGAACGCTGTCGGGGGTTTTCTTTACAAATGTTCGTTCATAGCCGTTGTGCTGCTATGATAGGCCATTTCCGCTCGACACAGTGTGCATACAACAACATTATTAGGCCGTTTATTGAAATACTCCCACACTTTTGACGACTTTTGGCGTGCTTTTTTCCCCTCGCTCACATCGTCTGCTTTGCGCTCCGCCATGACAGTAGTGTGACGTAAATATGCGACGCGCCGACGCACAAAAACGGCGTCGACGTATTTACGTAACCGACTACGTCGACGCGTCGTTTCAGCCTTAGCATCTATACATTTATTTGACTTTAAGAATGATCTGGAGTGCATTTCACAGTGGAGAAAATGCAAAAAAAAAGTACAATGCAGAATACAGCCGCATTAGAACCGTGTTGTAATACCAAAAAAAAAAGGAACAAACTGCTCAGTCAGCATTTCTTCAGCGGATGAGTTCATTGTAAACAACAATATGGCCAGTGCAACAACAACAATTTACAGCGCATGCAGAGGTAGATAAAGCTGCCCTTCATCCTTGAAATGCAGCTACTGCCTTTCAGCATTAATGGCACCTTCACAGATGTGTAAGTTACCCATGTCTTGGCCACTAATACACCCCCATACCATCACACATGCTGGCTTTTACACTTTGCGCCTATAACAATCCGGATGGTTCTTTTCCTCTTTGTCCGGAGGACACGACGTCCACAGTTTCCAAAAACAATTTGAAATGTGGACTCGTCAGACCACAGAACACTTTTCCACTTTGCATCAGTCCATCTTAGATGAGCTCAGGCCCAGCGAAGCCGACGGCGTTTCTGGGTGTTGTTGATAAACGGTTTTCGTCTTGCATAGGAGAGTTTTAACTTGCACTTACAGATGTAGCGACCAACTGTAGTTACTGACAGTGGGTTTCTGAAGTGTTCCTGGGCCCATGTGGTGATATCCTTTACACACTGATGTCGCTTGTTAATGCAGTACAGCCTGAGGGATGGAAGGTCACGGGCTTAGCTGCTTACGTGCAGTGATTTCTCCAGATTCTCTGAACCCTTTGATGATATTACGGAGCGTAGATGGTGAAATCCCTAAATTCCTTGCAATAGCTGCTTGAGAAAGGTTTTTCTTAAACTGTTCAACAATTTGCTCACGCAATTGTTGACAATTACATGTTAATATTTATAATAACAATATCACTAATGCTTGTTAATATTTATAATAACAATATCACTATTACATGTTAATATTTATAATAACAATATCACTAATACTTGTTAATATTTATAATAATATCACTAATGCTTGTTAATATTTATAATAACAATAGCCCTATTACATGTTAATATTTATAATAACAATATCACTATTACATATTAATATTTATAATAACAATATCACTATTACATGTTAATATTTATAATAATATCACTATTACATTTTAATATTTATAACAACAATATCACTATTACATGTTAATATTTATAACAACAATATCACTATTACATGTTAATATTTATAATAACAATATCACTATTACATGTTAATATTTATAATAACAATATCACTATTACATGTTAATATTTATAATAACAATATCACTATTACATTTTAATATTTATAACAACAATATCACTATTACATTTTAATATTTATAACAACATTATCACTATTACATGTTAATATTTATAACAACAATATCACTATTACATGTTAATATTTATAAAAACAATATCACTATTACATTTTAATATTTATAACAACAATATCACTATTACATGTTAATATTTATAACAACAATATCACTATTACATGTTAATATTTATAACAACAATATCACTATTACATGTTAATATTTATAATAACAATATCACTATTACATTTTAATATTTATAACAACAATATCACTATTACATGTTAATATTTATAACAACAATATCACTATTACATGTTAATATTTATAATAACAATATCACTATTACATGTTAATATTTATAATAACAATATCACTATTACATGTTAATATTTATAATAACAATATCACTATTACATGTTAATATTTATAATAACAATATCGTTAATACTTGTTAATATTTATAATAACAATATCACTAATGCTTGTTAATATTTATAATAACAATATCACTATTACATATTAATATTCCATCCATCCATCTTCTTCCGCTTATCCGAGGTCGGGTCGCGGGGGCAGCAGCCTAAGCAGGGAAGCCAAGACTTCCCTCTCCCCAGCCACTTCGTCCAGCTCCTCCCGGGGGACCCCGAGGCGTTCCCAGGCCATCCGGGAGACATAGTCTTCCCAGCGTGTCCTGGGTCTTCCCCGCGGCCTCCCACCGGTCGGACGTGCCCTAAACACCTCCCTAGGGAGGCGTTCGGGTGGCATCCTGACCAGATGCCCGAACCACCTCATCTGGCTCCTCTCGATGTGGAGGAGCAGCGGCTTTACTTTGAGCTCCCCCCGGATGGCAGAGCTTCTCACCCTATCTTTAAGGGAGAGACCCGCCACCCGGCGGAGGAAACTCATTCCGGCCGCTTGTACCCGTGATCTTGTCCTTTCGGTCATAACCCAAAGCTCATGACCATAGGTGAGGATGGGAACGTAGATCGACCGGTAAATTGAGAGCTTTGCCTTCCGGCTCAGCTCCTTCTTCACCACAACGGATCGATACAGCGTCCGCATTACTGAAGACGCCGCACCGATCCGCCTGTCGATCTCACGATCCACTCTTCCCTCACTCGTGAACAAGACTCCGAGGTACTTGAACTCCTCCACTTGGGGCAAGATCTCCTCCCCAACCCAGAGATGGCACTCCACCCTTTTCCGGGCGAGAACCATGGACTCGGACTTGGAGGTGCTGATTCTCATCCCAGTCGCTTCACATTCGGCTGCGAACCGATCCAGTGAGAGCTGAAGATCCTGGCCAGATGAAGCCATCAGGACCACATCATCTGCAAAAAGCAGAGACCTAATCCTGCAGCCACCAAACCAGATCCCCTCAACGCCTTGACTGCGCCTAGAAATTCTGTCCATAAAAGTTATGAACAGAATCGGTGACAAAGGGCAGCCTTGGCGGAGTCCAACCCTCACTGGAAACGTGTCCGACTTACTGCCGCAATGCGGACCAAGCTCTGGCACTGAGCATACAGGGAGCGGACTGCCACAATCAGACAGTCCGATACCCCACACTCTCTGAGCACTCCCCACAGGACTTCCCGAGGGATACGGTCGAATGCCTTCTCCAAGTCCACAAAACACATGTAGACTGGTTGGGCAAACTCCCATGCACCCTCAAGGACCCTGCCGAGAGTATAGAGCTGGTCCACAGTTCCACGACCAGGACGAAAACCACACTGTTCCTCCTGAATCCGAGGTTCGACTATCCGGCGTAGCCTCCTCTCCAGTACACCTGAATAGACCTTACCGGGAAGGCTGAGGAGTGTGATCCCATGATAGTTAGAGCACACCCTCCGGTTCCCCTTCTTAAAGAGAGGAACCACCACCCCGGTCTGCCAATCCAGAGGTACCGCCCCCGATGTCCACGCGATGCTGCAGAGTCTTGTCAACCAAGACAGCCCCACAGCATCCAGAGCCTTAAGGAACTCTGGGCGGATCTCATCTACCTCTGGGGCCTTGCCACCGAGGAGCTTTTTAACTACCTCAGCAACCTCAGCCCCAGAAATAGGAGAGCCCACCACAGACTCCCCAGGCACTGCTTCCTCATAGGAAGACGTGTTGGTGGGATTGAGGAGGTCTTCGAAGTATTCCCTCCACCGATCCACAATATCCGCAGTCGAGGTCAGCAGAACACCATCCTCGCCATACACGGTGTTGATAGTGCACTGCTTTCCCTTCCTGAGGCGGCGGGTGGTGGTCCAGAATTGCTTCGAAGCCGTCCGGAAGTCGTTTTCCATGGCTTCCCCGAACTCCTCCCATGTCCGAGTTTTTGCCTCTGCGACCGCTGAAGCCGCACACCGCTTGGCCTGTCGGTACCTGTCCGCTGCCTCAGGAGTCCTATGAGCCAAAAGAACCCGATAGGACTCCTTCTTCAGCTTGACGGCATCCCTCACCCCCGGTGTCCACCAACGGGTTCTAGGATTACCGCCACGACAAGCACCAACTACCTTGCGGCCACAGCTCCAATCAGCAGCCTCGACAATAGAGGCGCGGAACATGGTCCACTCGGACTCAATGTCCAGCACCTCCCTCGTGACATGTTCAAAGTTCTTCCGGAGGTGGGAATTGAAACTCTCTCTGACAGGAGACTCTGCCAGACGTTCCCAGCAAACCCTCACAATGCGTTTGGGCCTGCCAGGTCTGTCCGGCATCCTCCCCCACCATCGCAGCCAACTCACCACCAGGTGGTGATCGGTAGAAAGCTCTGCCCCTCTCTTCACCCGAGTGTCCAAAACATGAGGCCGCAAATCCGATGACACAACTACAAAGTCGATCATGGAACTGCGGCCTAGGGTGTCCTGGTGCCAAGTGCACATATGGACACCCTTATGTTTGAACATGGTGTTCGTTATGGACAATCTGTGACGGGCACAAAAGTCCAATAACAAAACACCACTCGGGTTCAGATCCGGGCAGCCATTCTTACCAATCACGCCTCTCCAGGTTTCACTGTCGTTGCCAACATGAGCATTGAAGTCCCCCAGTAGCACGAGGGAATCACCCGGGGGAGCACTCTCAAGTACTCCCTCGAGTGAATCCAAAAAGGGTGGGTACTCTGAGCTGCGGCTTGGCGCGTAAGCGCAAACCACAGTCAGGACCCGTCCCCCCACCCGAAGGCGGAGGGAAGCTACCCTCTCGTCCACCGGGTTGAACTCCAACGTACAGGCTCTGAGCCGGGGGGAAACAAGAATTGCCACCCCAGCCCGTCGCCTCTCACTGCCGGCAACGCCAGAGTGGAAGAGAGTCCAGCCCCTCTCGAGAGAACTGGTTCCAGAGCCCTTGCTGTGCGTCGAAGTGAGTCCGACTATATCTAGCCGGAACTTCTCCACTTAGCGCACTAGCTCAGGCTCCTTCCCCCCCAGCGAGGTGACGTTCCACGTCCCAAGAGCTAGCTTCTGTAGCCGAGGATCGGACCGCCAAGTGCCCTGCCTTCGGCTGTCGCCCAGCTCACACTGCACCCGACCTCTATGACCCCTGCTATGGGTGGTGAGCCCATTGGAGGGGGGACCCACGTTGCCTCTTCGGGCTGTGCCCGGCCGGGCCCCATGGGGACAGGCCCGGCCACCAGGCGCTCGCCATCGTGCCCCACCTCCGGGCCTGGCTCCAGAGGGGGGCCCCGGTGACCCGCGTCCGGGCGAGGGAAATCTGGGTCCTTGTTTTTTATTTTTCATGGAGGTCTTCGAGCTGCTCTTTGTCTGATCCCTCACCTAGGACCAGTTTGTCTTGTTATTATTAATATTATATATAATATATTATTAATATTCAATTCACCAAATGTAAATGGAGTATTGTTGGCGCTTCTTCAATGGTTATTTATCGGAGTTTATGGGCGGAAAAAGTGGCGCTTTTATTTACGTTTATTTATGACTTAGAATGCTTTTTTTTTTATCCATTTGTCGTCATGTCTCTCATAATGACTGTGCAGTTCCTCTTAGGGGGGCGGCGTACAGGGGTCTTCTTTATGGGGTCCCATCATTTGGTGCCAAGTCCCTGGATCCCATTCAAGCTATTTATTCAAATTGCATGAAATGTGATTTTTGCTCCATGCTTGCAATCAAAGGAGGTAAATCTTTGACACGGTATGGTCTCACCAGAATGCACATCATGTTTTCTAATGCAGTCTTTTTCAACCACAAGTGAGATTATGTAATTTCACCTATTTGGGTTAAAAATATCTTTTGCAAAGCAGTAATTATAGTGTGCAAATGATGTGATGTTGTTGAGTGTCAGTGCTGTCTGGAGCTCAGCAGAGTAACAATGTAATATTCCATATCAGTAGGTGGCAGCAGGTAGCTAATTGCTTTGTAGATGTGGGAAACAGCGGGAGGCAGTGTGCAGGTAAAAAGGTGTCTAATGCTTAAACCAAAAATAAACAAAAGGTGAGTGCCCCTAAGAAAAGGCATTGAAGCTTAGGGAAGGCTATGCAGAACCAAACTAAAACTGAACTGGCTACAAAGTAAACAAAAACAGAATGCTGGACGACAGCAAAGACTTACTGTGGAGCAAAGACAATGTACATCCGAACATGACATGACAATCAACAATGTCCCCACAAAGAAGGATAAAAACAACTGAAATGTTCTTGATTGCTAAAACAAAGTAGATGCGGGAAATATCGCTCAAAGGAAGACATGAAATTGCTACAGCAAAATACCCAAAAAAGACAAAAAGCCACCAAAATAGGAGCGCAAGACAAGAAGTAAAACACTATACACAGGAAAACAGCAAAAAAGTCAGGGTGTGATGTGACAGGTGGTGACAGTACACCTACTTTGAGACAAGAGCTATAGTGATGCATGCTTGCTTATGCTTTAAAGTCATATCCAATAACGACTTTTTATTGTCTACTAGGGGTGTAACGGTAAGTGTATTTGTATTGAACCGTTTCGGTACGGGGGTTCCGGTTCGGTGCGGAGGTGTACCGAATGAGTTTCCACATGAACATATTAAGTAGCGTAACGCACGTTGTGTAAACAATGCACACCGAGGCACAACACACTGCATGCTAGCAGCTAACGGGCTAGGATAGACTGACCATACGTCCTCTTTTCACCGGACATGTCCTCTTTTGCGGAGCTGTCAGGGCGGAGTTTCTTAAATGCCTCAAATATCCGACATTTTGAGTTAGGGTTGCGTGTATTTTCAATGTACGTTCAGGGTTAAGAAGGGGTTAAAAACAAAACAAACAGCAGCATTGGTGAGGGAGGGGCAGAGACAGAGAGAGAGAGAGAGAGAGTTATGATAAACGCGCATGCGTCGCCAGGCTCTGCTTTTTATCCATAGATTTATCACATTTAATTTTTTATTATCTATAGCAGGGGTGTCAAAAGTGTGCCCCGGAGGCCATTTGCGGCCCACAGCTAATGTTTTAAAGGCCCACGGCACATTCTAAAAATACTATTCAAATAAACAAAAACAAAACAAAAGTGAAATAAAAAAGCTTAAAGGTTAAATGTAATTTAGAAAAAGTTGCAATGTTGACTAATAAAACAAAGCTGTTTTTTTTTTCTTTCAAACTGTCATTGCTCAAAACATAATATTGAATCAAAATCAGTGTTATTATGAATTATTGACCTATCCAAGGTTCCCATTACTTCACATCAAATTATTTTTGGTGGAAGATTTTGCAAATTTGGTAAATAAATAACCCAAAAATGTATATGTTGTTGTTTTGTTACTGTACCAAAAATGAACCGAACCGTGACCTCTAAACTGAGGTACGTACCGAACCGAAATTTTTGTGTACCGTTACACCCCTATTGTCTTCTGAGTTTTGTTTTTTAATATTTTCTGCTGGTGGTGTGCCTCCTCATGTTTTCAATGCAAAAAATGTGCCTTGGCTGAAAAAAGGTTGCAAAACTCTGATCTAGTGGTGGCGTTTGCTACTATTGTACTTCATCGTGAATGACAGACATGACTTGCATGCAGCAGACATTGCCATCATGTTCATAACAACAGGGAGTGAGCTAGATTGTCTCAGTCAAGTGGGTGGCTCTCCTGTCGGCCCACTTCCTGTACGCAGTACAAGAGCCCACATGACATGTAAGGTGTCCTTGTGCCCTGCAGCCCGTGAAGCAGGAGGATGGCACAGTGACAGAGAAGGACAGATGGAGGAGACAACTTCTTTCAGCCGTGGCGGCAGGAAGACCGGTAACTTCTTCTTCTTCCTCCTTTAACTTCCTTTCTCCTGCATCTGTTCTTCTCTTCCTGTTCCATCTTCTGGCTGCTGCCTTTCAGGTATTTACTTCCATCATCTTCTCCCAGTATCAAAAACACCAGTCTGGCCTTTTCACTCCAGATCCAGCCATTATCTGGCACTTTCACCAATATTGGAATCAACTTTTTTTCTTCTTCTTCCTATACCGTATTTTCCGGACTATAGAGTGCACCGGTATATAAGCCGCACCTACTAACTCTTACAAAAATATTATCTCCAAATATAAATAGCAGATATATACGATGTGAAATGAGTTATTTACACAGAAATATTCTGTAAATGTTTATTTACATACCTTCATTGTTTCCAAACAGTGTCTGTAACACGGCAGTAAAACGACTGATCAAACAAAACAGAAGTCATGGTCATAGACCCACTAGCTGCGCAAGCTAGCTCTCCAATCAGCCAAACAGACTAGAGATTCGCGGATAGGCAATTATTTCATCCGCAACCGCATCAGAAAGTCGTCAACCATCCGCCATCCACCCGAGCTAACATTTGATCAGAACCGCACCCGCCCGCACCCGCCCGCACCCGCCCGTTGTTATATATCTAATATAGACGATGCAAGGCATTAGTGAGGTTATAAAGCTTTTGCCTGTTAAAGAAAGGAGACTGATCCAATGCAGCACAGACATTCGCGTGCCACGCTGTCACGACCCAGACGCACACCAGTGCGCAATCATATGGGAGCCGCGCTGAGCGCACCTCCAAGCGCATCTCGCTGCCGGCGACGGCCGGGTATAGGCCCGACGCTCCAGCGCCATCCATTTTCAGGGCTAGTTGATTCGGCAGGTGGGTTGTTACACACTCCTTAGCGGGTTCCAACTTCCATGGCCACCGTCCTGCTGTCTATATCAACCAGGGTGAGCCCCACCCCTTTCGTGAGCGCACTGCGCGCGGAGTGACCCCTGTTACGCGCCCCCGGCAACAGGGGTGGCGGGCAGGTAAGCTGCTTACCTGCTGCGCGTGACGCCGGCCGCGGCGAAGGCGGACGAGGCGGGGTGTCGGTGCGGTGGGCGCGGTGGTGACCCTGGACGTGCGTCGGGCCCTTCTCGCGGATCGCCTCAGCTACGGCTCCCGGTGGGGCCCTCTCGGGGGAAGGGGCCTCGGTCCCGGACCCAGGCGAGGCGTCCCTTCTCCGCTCCGTAAAAGTGTCCATCTCTTCTTTTTTTTTTTTTTCTGTTGTGGCATATGCAGCAGGTGCCTGCTCGTTTTTCGTATGTGGGTAACAACATTTAACTATGTATATATATTTCCGAATTGGTTTAACTGCCACCCGCCTGAATCTATTTAAAATCTAATTTTTTTTTATTTTAACCGCCCGACCCGACCCGCGGATAAAATCTAATTTTTTAAAATTTCATCCGCCCGATCCGCGGATAATCCGCGGACTCCGCGGTTGTGCCCGCAAACCGCGCATCTCTAAAACAGACTCAGTTTCCAAATTAAGCAATGTAGTATCTGTTAGTCTACAAAATAACATGTTCCCCCCCCCCCCCCCCCATTTGGTGGAAGATTACCATATTTTCCAGACTAAAAAGCGCACGGCCCAGGGACACGTACTGAAAGCGCTTAGCGTGCGGGGCCATTTTGACGCTTTTTTACTCTGGGGGAAAAATGATAAAAACATAAATGATATTTTATCGGACTATAGAGCGCCACACCCACAAAATTTTAGAAGAAAAACATATTTTACATATATTAGTCGCATCAAACTATAGGTTGCAGATATATACGTTGTGAAATGAGTTATTTACACAGAAATATTCTGTAAATGTTTATTTACTTATCTTAATTGTTTCCAAACGGTGTCTGTAACATGGCAGTAAAACGGGTGATGAAACAAAACAGAAGTCATGGTCATGGACCCACTAGCTGTGCAAGCTAGCTCTCCAATCAGCTAAACAGACTCAATAACTCCACGCTGACGTTTTGGTGAATTTACGAAACTGAAAAATACAAAAAGAATGCTATTGTAAGTTGATAATACTAACACAGACACTCGTAAACGTGTTTGCATATTAGCTAATGCTAATGATGCTAGCAGATCCAGCGATTATCTGCGCCAATATTTGGCAGTTTGGCGAAAATTGCGATCAACTCTTTTTCTTCTTCTTCCATACCGTATTGTCCGGACTATGGAGCACACCGGTATATAAGTCGCACCTACTAACGTTCAGAAAAATATTATCTCCATATATTAGCCGCACCGGACTATAAGTTGCAGATATATATGATGTGAAATGAGTTATTCACACAGAAATATTTTGTAAATGTTTATTTACATACCTTCATTGTTTCCAACCGGTGTCTGTAATACGGAAGTAAAACGGCTGATCAAACAAAACAGAAGTCATGGTCATGGACCCACTAGCTGCGCAAGCTAGCTCTCCAATCCGCTACACGCTGACGTTTTGGTGAATTTACTGAGGAATTTGTGAAAGTGAAACAATACAAAAATAATGTAAGTTAATAATACTAACACAGACACTCGTAAACGTGTTTGCATATTAGCTAAAGCTAATGATGCGATAGCAGGTGCAAATATGCATGAAAACACTCCTACAGACATCACACATGGAACATTTTAGTAAGTATGAATAGTTTTAGTTATATTGTAAAACTGACAAACGATGCTTGGAGTGATGAATGAAGAATCCACACGAGTAGAAACACTATGGACGTCCAGAAGACGTAACGGCACTTCTACTTCCGGTTCAAAGCTTTACTCGGCAGGAAGCACCTGTAGGCATTCACCCAGCAGCACCTGCCGTGAGCGGACTCGTCCAAAAGGTGGCGCCCTAGCACAAACAATAACACGTTGCATGTGTTTAAAGAAAACTATTAGTCAGCAAAGAAAAATCCATAAATTAGCCGCACCATTTTACAAACCCCGTTTCCGTATGAGTTGGGAAATTGTGTTAGATGTAAATATAAACGGAATACAATGATTTGCAAATCATTTTCAACCCATATTCAGTTGAATATGCTACAAAGACAACATATTTGATGTTCAAACTCATAAACATTTTTTTTTTTGCAAATAATCATTAACTTTAGAATTTGATGGCAGCAACACGTGACAAAGAAGTTGGGAAAGGTGGCAATAAATACTGATAAAGTTGAGGAATGCTCATCAAACACTTATTTGGAACATCCCACAGGTGTGCAGGCTAATTGGGAACAGGTGGGTGCCATGGTTGGGTATAAAAGTAGATTCCATGAAATGCTCAGTCATTCACAAACAAGGATGGGGCGAGGGTCACCACTTTGTCAACAAATGCGTGAGCAAATTGTTGAACAGTTTAAGAAAAACCTTTCTCAACCAGCTATTGCAAGGAATTTAGGGATTTCACCATCTACGGTCTGTAATATCATCAAAGGGTTCAGAGAATCTGGAGAAATCACTGCACGTAAGCAGCTAAGCCCGTGACCTTCCATCCCTCAGGCTGT
The DNA here is from genome assembly GCF_033978685.3 of Nerophis lumbriciformis. NCBI lineage: Eukaryota > Metazoa > Chordata > Actinopteri > Syngnathiformes > Syngnathidae > Nerophis > Nerophis lumbriciformis. The sequence goes on along the minus strand of NC_084552.2, from coordinate 8,000,499 downwards.
ACTGCATCAACAAGCGACATCAGTGTGTAAAGGATATCACCACATGGGCTCAGGAACACTTCAGAAACCCACTGTCAGTAACTACAGTTGGTCGCTACATCTGTAAGTGCAAGTTAAAACTCTCCTATGCAAGGTGAAAACCGTTTATCAACAACACCCAGAAACTCCGTCGGCTTCGCTTGGCCTGAGCTCATCTAAGATGGACTGATGCAAAGTGGAAAAGTGTTCTGTGGTCTGACGAGTCCACATTTCAAATTGTTTTTGGAAACTGTGGACGTCGTGTCCTCCGGACCAAAGAGGAAAAGAACCATCCGGACTGTTCTAGGGTCAAAGTGTAAAAGTTAAAAAAGTTAAAGTTAAAGTACCAATGATTGTCACACACACACTAGGTGTGGCGAAATTATTCTCTGCATTTGACCCATCACCCTTGATCACCCCCTGGGAGGTGAGGGGAGCAGTGGGCAGCAGCGGTGGCCGCGCCCGGGAATCATTTTTGGTGATTTAAAAAGGCAGCATGTGTGATGGTATGGGGGTGTATTAGTGGCCAAGACATGGGTAACTTACACATCTGTGAAGGCACCATTAATGCTGAAAGGTACATACAGCTTTTGGAGCAACATATGTTGCCATCCAAGCAACGTTACCATGGACGCCCCTGCTTATTTCAGCAAGACAATGCCAAGCCACGTGTTACATCAACGTGCCTTCATAGTAAAAGAGTGCGGGTACTAGACTGGCCTGCCTGTAGTCCAGACCTGTCTCCCATTGAAAATGTGTGGCGCATTATGAAGCCTAAAATAGCACAACGGAGACCCCCGGACTGTTGAACAACTTAAGCTGTACATCAAGCAAGAATGGGAAAGAATTCCACCTGAGAAGCTTCAAAAATGTGTCGTCTCAGTTCCCAAACGTTTACTGAGTGTTGTTAAAAGGAAAGGCCATGTAACACAGTGGTGAACATGCCCTTTCCCAACTACTTTGGCACGTGTTGCAGCCATGAAATTCTAAATAAATTATTATTTGCAAAAAAAAATAAGTTTATGGATTTGAACATCAAATATGTTGTCTTTGTAGCATATTCAATTGAATATGGGTTGAAAAGGATTTGCAAATCATTGTATTCCGTTTATATTTACATCTAACACAATTTCCCAACTCATATGGAAACGGGGTTTGTATAAGCCGCAGTGTAGGAAACAAAGTAGCGGGTTATAGTGCAAAATGTACGGTACACCAGAACTAAATCAGCAGAGACAATATATACTCATAAAACACCAGTATTTCATTTTTATTTCATTTTTATTTCATTTTAGACGGGAATTGCAGTTTTTGTCTTTCTTTCCTGGAGTACTACTCTTGTTTTGTGGGTTTTCATGTTCCGTCATTCAATCAAATAACACCACAGAGATGGACGCACATGAAGATGGCAGAAAAAATACAAATCCAGACTTTGTGTAAATATTTTGACAAATATAAGATTATTAAATAAGTAAAGAAGGTGAGGCAGCAGCTCACACATTCTCATACTTTCTGGAACATCCAGGAAGAAATTATGTCAGCCATCTTGAAAAATGTCTCAACTATAATCTACGCGAAGGAGCCCAGAATAGTTCTTATTGAAATGTTGACAATATTTAGAAATCATATATTTCATAACAAGCAATCATTGATGTCAATTGTGTTTCAAATTGAGCACAGGAAGTGAAAATGTGTTATTCATTGCTACAAAGTGATAAAGAGGTAGTGTTAAATAAGCGTTGCTTCCTCCTACTTAGGGGTGTAACGGTACACAAACATTTGGGTTCGGTACGTACCTCGGTTTAGAGGTCACGGTTCGGTTCATTTTCGGTACAGTTAGAAAACAACAAAATAAAAATGTTTTGGTTATTTATTTACCAAATTTGTAAACAATGGCTTTATCCTTTTAACATTGGGAATACTATAATAATTCTGCCCACGTTAATCAACATTAAACTGCCTCAAGTTGTTGCTCAGATTAAATAAAATGACAACACTTTTCTTCTACACATAAAAAGTGCAACATTAAACACTTTCAAGTCAACTCATGCTTAATTTATTACAGCATTTGGGAAGCCTGTAGTTGATTTTTATTATGTAAATGTTATATTTGTATCAACATGTGATAGCAGGGACCCTGCCATTCAAAACTAGGCTGCTCCATTACTAATGATTAATGTAACTATAGCTGAAAAAAAAGTACAATAGCAATAGGAGAGACTATTCATCCCTGAACACCATGGAGTTCATGTAGGCTTTATGATGCACTTACATTATTATATCAACTATAATAAATGATGATAAATGGGTTGTACTTGTATAGCGCTTTTCTACCTTCAAGGTACTCAAAGCGCTTTGACACTACTTCCACATTTACCCATTCACACACACATTCACACACTGATGGAGGGAGCTGCCATGCAAGGCGCTAACCAGCACCCATCAGGAGCAAGGGTGAAGTGTCTTGCTCAAGACACAACGGACATGACGAGGTTGGTACTAGGTGGGGATTGAACCAGGGACCCTCGGGTTGCGCACGGCTACTCTCCCACTGCGCCACGCCGTCCCTATCAGAGACAGAAACTCTTCATTTAACATAATGTCCTTTTTTGCTGCTTCAACACAGCTCAATCAACACAGAAAAAGGTCAAGTGAAATAACAGACAGACAGGGCTTTGCTGTCCGTAACACACACACCGCAAAATGAGCTAACGTTACGCTAAAAGCGAATTAGCCTTCACCTCAAGCCAGGACTGCGAGCGAGCTGAGCTGCAGTTTATATTTCTAGAAGGTCAACGGGCTCATAGTGATGTTACTAGTAGTTGACTGGGAGGTGTTTATTATCATTTGGAGAGAGTCCGCTGCCTGATGATTACCTGCAAAACGCTAAGCACTGACTACATGCGCTCTGAATACCCACTGCTGATTGGCTGTTACCGCTCTGTGTGTAACCAATCAGATGGTTGTGTGGGTGGGACAATGCTGGGTGCTGTGTAGAGGACTGACAGAGACAGGCAGAAGGAAGCGGAGGCGGCTACTTAATATTTTCGTGTGGAAACTCATTCGGTACACCTCCAAACCGAAGTGAAACCCCCGTACCGAAACGGTTCAATACAAATCCACGTACCGTTACACCCCTACTCCTACTCCTTTTCGGACATGTTGTAAAGAGAAATGAAAACATGTCAATTAAAAATAATAAAATGGTATAAAATTGAGAAGATGGCGAGTTATTGTGATGGAGAGAAATGTCATATTTTGACTCATTTTCCCAGGAGATGTTCCATATTTTAGATGTTGATGTTCCTCTTAGACCAGGGGTCGGCAACCCGCGGCTCTGGTGCATGCGGCTCTTTAGCGCCGCCCTAGTGGCTCTCTGGAGCTTTTTCAAAAATGTATGACAAATGGAAAAAGATGAGGGGAAAAAATACATTTTTTCTGTTTTAATATGGTTTCACAAACCTCCCTAATTGTTATAAAGCACACTGTTTATATTAAACATGCTTCTCTGATTCGAGTATTTGGCAAGCGCCGTTTTGTCCTACTAATTTTTGGCGGTCCTTGAACTCACCGTAGTGTATAACTTTCTCCAACTTTCTAGGTCTAGGACGTGTTTTATGCCACTTCTTTTTCTGTCTCATTTTGTCCACCAAACTTTTACCGTTGTGCGTGAATGCACAAAGGTGAGTTTTGTTGATGTTATTGATTGTGTGGAGTGCTAATCAGACATGTTTGGTCACTGCATGACTGCAAGCTAATCGATGCTAACATGCTATTTAGGCTAGCAATATTATGCATCATTATGCCTCATTTGTAGGTATATTTGAGCTCATTTAGTTTCCTTTAAGTCCTCTTAATTCAATGTATATCTCATGACACACTATCATGTAATATGGCTTTTAATTTTTTGCGGCTCCAGACAGATTTGTTTTTGTATTTTTGGTCCAATATGGCTCTTTCAACATTTTGGGTTGCCGACCTTTGTCTTAGACACACGTAATAAACATCAAACATGATGTCACTACTGGTCCCACCTAACAAATAATGTTCAAAAAACAACTTCAAGCTTTGTTTACTTACATATAATATTCATGTTTAAATAACTTTTACTGCAAATGAATATGACCTCCAAATACCGGTTATCGGCCACCTTGACGTCTAATAATCGGTATCTGTATCGCTGGATCTCTCCTAATGACTCCCTGAAGTATTGTGTTTCACCCCTGCTAAAGATAACCATGTCTTCAAGGTCTGTGCACTAATAATACAAGCCAAGATGACCCACTTCTGTCAGCTTTCATCCCAGATGTTTTGGACTTTATTCCAAGTGACCAGCAGGGTCTGGAACATTATTCCGCCTTTAGAATCCCTCTTGTCGACATTCACACGTGTGGCCAAACCTTCTTTTGTTCCACATGAATATGGTATTTTTACACTTCATAATAACTCATCTACTCCATTTTATACATTTTCATACCGTTTTTTACATTTAATACATCGTAAGGTTTCTGTCAGGTTCAAACACTGATGACATCTATTAAACAAGACAAGAGGCAAAGAATTAAACAGACACAGAATTCAATTTGGACTCAATATATTGAGGAGAGTCGCCCGGACATTGTATCCTTCTACAATCTCCAGCACGCTCTGCCACAAGATTGCACTCCTTCTTTATTTGACTTTCTCCGGCCACCTGACCACCGCTTCCACTTCCAGAGGGAAGTGGGTCGTAAACAGCGTTGCCTTTGGTTACAGAATAGTTCAAAAGTAGAGGTCGTAAAATAATTCCAGAACAGTTCCGTAAAATAGTTCAAAGAGAGTCCGTAAAATACTTCAAAAAGAGTTCGTCTGGAAATTGGGCAGATCCTGCCATCTGTCCCTTACTATTGGTAGGCCTCAAAGACAGCCCCTGTCCTTTTGCCTGGAACTTATTTCAACACAAAGTTTGTTGTGATAACTTACAAACAATTATTCTAACAGTTTCTGAAATGTTGTCAACATTTCAATAAAAACAATTCTGGGCTCCTTCACGTAGATTATAGTTGAGACGTTTTTCAAGATGGCTGACATCATTCCTTCCTGGATGTTACAGAAAGTATGAGAATGTGTGAGCTGCTGCCTCGCCTTCTTTACTTAATTTAATAATCACATATTTGTCAAGATATTTACACAAAGTTTGCATTTTTGGCAGAGATCAATTTTTTGTGTCCATCTCTGTCACATTGTTGTTTGGTTAAATCACGGAAAATAAAAGTCCTTTAATGAGCCCACACTCCGAGTGTTGCCAAAATACACAAAACGGGACAGAGTAGACACCAGGAAAGAATGACAAAAACTGGATTCCTTGGCAAAATGTGGAAGTTTTGACAGGTACGCAGACGAGACCAGCACTGCAAGGAGAGAAAAGGGGCGTGGCCACGTGAGCAGAAAATACTTCTTACAAGGACTTAAATAAATGCCCTGTCAGATATCAACACTTATTTGGGGAGAATTATTGACAACTGCCGTTGTAAGTTAATAATAGTAACACAGACATATTAGCTCATGCTAACAATGCTAGCTTGATTACATTACGATAGCATGTACAAATATGCATGAAAACACTCCTACAGACATCACACATGGGACGCTTTAGTAAGTAAGAATTGTTTTAGTTATATTGTAAAACTTACAAACGTTGATTAAAGTGATGAATGAAGAATCCATACGAGTAGAACGTTATGGGCGGCTGGAAAATGGAATGGCACTTCTACTTCCGGTTGAAAGCACTAAATGGAAGGACACTGCAGCACCTGCAAGGAGCCAACTGAAATAAAAATTAGCCACACCGTTTAAAGTTGAGTAAAAATGTAGCAGGTTATAGTCTGGAATTGACGGTATCTCTTTAAAACGTATTATTGGATGCAGCGCTGTTGACCCGTCTCCGCTCGAGATGGTCTCCTGCTGGACCCACTATGGACTGGACTCTTACTATTATGTTGGATCCACTATGGACTGGACTCTCACACTATTATGTTAGATCCACTATGGACTGGGCTCTCACTATTATGTTAGATCCACTATGGACTGGACTCTCACTATTATGTTAGATCCACTATGGACTGGACTCTCACACTATTATGTTAGATCCACTATGAACTGGACTATCACACTATTATGTTAGATCCACTATGGACTGGACTCTCTCACTATTATGTTAGATCCACTATGGACTGGACTTTCACAATTTTATGTTAGATCCACTATGGACTGGACTCTCACACTATTATGTTAGATCCACTATGGACTGGACTCTCACACTAATATGTTAGATCCACTATGGACTGGACTCTTACACTATTATGTTAGATCCACTATGGACTGGACTTTCACAATTTTATGTTAGATCCACTATGGACTGGACTCTCACACTATTATGTTAGATCCACTATGGACTGGAATGTCACTATTATGTTAGATCCACTATGGACTGGACTCTCACACTATTATGTTAGATCCACTATGGACTGGACTCTCACTATTATGTTAGATCCACTATGGACTGGAATCTCACTATTATGTTAGATCCACTATGGACTGGACTCCCACACTAATATGTTAGATCCACTATGGACTGGTCTCTCACACTATTATGTTAGATCCACTATGGACTGGACTCTCACTATTATGTTAGATCCACTATGGACTGGGCTCTCACTATTATGTTAGATCCACTATGGACTGGACTCTCACTATTATGTTAGATCCACTATGGACTGGACTCTCACACTATTATGTTAGATCCACTATGAACTGGACTATCACACTATTATGTTAGATCCACTATGGACTGGACTTTCACAATTTTATGTTAGATCCACTATGGACTGGACTCTCACACTATTATGTTAGATCCACTATGGACTGGACTCTCACACTAATATGTTAGATCCACTATGGACTGGACTCTTACACTATTATGTTAGATCCACTATGGACTGGACTCTCACTGTTATGTTAGATCCACTATGGACTGGAATGTCACTATTATGTTAGATCCACTATGGACTGGACTCTCACACTATTATGTTAGATCCACTATGGACTGGACTCTCACTATTATGTTAGATCCACTATGGACTGGACTCTCACTATTATGTTAGATCCACTATGGACTGGAATCTCACTATTATGTTAGATCCACTATGGACTGGACTCTCACACTAATATGTTAGATCCACTATGGACTGGTCTCTCACACTATTATGTTAGATCCACTATGGACTGGAATCTCACTATTATGTTAGATCCACTATGGACTGGACTCTTACACTAATATGTTAGATCCACTATGGACTGGACTCTCACTATTATGTTAGATCCACTATGGACTGGACTCTCACTATTATGTTAGATCCACTATGGACTGGACTCTCACACTATTATGTTAGATCCACTATGGACTGGACTCTCACTATTATGTTAGATCCACTATGGACTGGAATCTCACTATTATGTTAGATCCACTATGGACTGGACTCTCACTATTATGTTAGATCCACTATGGACTGGGCTCTCACTATTATGTTAGATCCACTATGGACTGGACTCTCACTATTATGTTAGATCCACTATGGACTGGACTCTCACACTATTATGTTAGATCCACTATGGACTGGACTCTCACTATTATGTTAGATCCACTATGGACTGGGCTCTCACTATTATGTTAGATCCACTATGGACTGGACTCTCACTATTATGTTAGATCCACTATGGACTGGACTCTCACTATTATGTTAGATCCACTATGGACTGGACTCTCACACTATTATGTTAGATCCACTATGGACTGGGCTCTCACTATTATGTTAGATCCACTATGGACTGGACTCTCACTATTATGTTAGATCCACTATGGACTGGACTCTCACACTATTATGTTAGATCCACTATGGACTGGACTCTCACTATTATGTTAGATCCACTATGAACTGGGCTCTCACTATTATGTTAGATCCACTATGGACTGGACTCTCACTATTATGTTAGATCCACTATGGACTGGACTCTCACACTATTATGTTAGATCCACTATGGACTGGACTCTCACTATTATGTTAGATCCACTATGGACTGGACTCTCACTATTATGTTAGATCCACTATGGACTGGGCTCTCACTATTATGTTAGATCCACTATGGACTGGAGATCCACTATGGACTGGACTCTCACTATTATGTTAGATCCACTATGGACTGGACTCTTACTATTATGTTGGATCCACTATGGACTGGACTCTCACACTATTATGTTAGATCCACTATGGACTGGGCTCTCACTATTATGTTAGATCCACTATGGACTGGACTCTCACTATTATGTTAGATCCACTATGGACTGGACTCTCACACTATTATGTTAGATCCACTATGAACTGGACTATCACACTATTATGTTAGATCCACTATGGACTGGACTCTCTCACTATTATGTTAGATCCACTATGGACTGGACTTTCACAATTTTATGTTAGATCCACTATGGACTGGACTCTCACACTATTATGTTAGATCCACTATGGACTGGACTCTCACACTAATATGTTAGATCCACTATGGACTGGACTCTTACACTATTATGTTAGATCCACTATGGACTGGACTTTCACAATTTTATGTTAGATCCACTATGGACTGGACTCTCACACTATTATGTTAGATCCACTATGGACTGGAATGTCACTATTATGTTAGATCCACTATGGACTGGACTCTCACACTATTATGTTAGATCCACTATGGACTGGACTCTCACTATTATGTTAGATCCACTATGGACTGGAATCTCACTATTATGTTAGATCCACTATGGACTGGACTCCCACACTAATATGTTAGATCCACTATGGACTGGTCTCTCACACTATTATGTTAGATCCACTATGGACTGGACTCTCACTATTATGTTAGATCCACTATGGACTGGGCTCTCACTATTATGTTAGATCCACTATGGACTGGACTCTCACTATTATGTTAGATCCACTATGGACTGGACTCTCACACTATTATGTTAGATCCACTATGAACTGGACTATCACACTATTATGTTAGATCCACTATGGACTGGACTTTCACAATTTTATGTTAGATCCACTATGGACTGGACTCTCACACTATTATGTTAGATCCACTATGGACTGGACTCTCACACTAATATGTTAGATCCACTATGGACTGGACTCTTACACTATTATGTTAGATCCACTATGGACTGGACTCTCACTGTTATGTTAGATCCACTATGGACTGGAATGTCACTATTATGTTAGATCCACTATGGACTGGACTCTCACACTATTATGTTAGATCCACTATGGACTGGACTCTCACTATTATGTTAGATCCACTATGGACTGGACTCTCACTATTATGTTAGATCCACTATGGACTGGAATCTCACTATTATGTTAGATCCACTATGGACTGGACTCTCACACTAATATGTTAGATCCACTATGGACTGGTCTCTCACACTATTATGTTAGATCCACTATGGACTGGAATCTCACTATTATGTTAGATCCACTATGGACTGGACTCTTACACTAATATGTTAGATCCACTATGGACTGGACTCTCACTATTATGTTAGATCCACTATGGACTGGACTCTCACTATTATGTTAGATCCACTATGGACTGGACTCTCACACTATTATGTTAGATCCACTATGGACTGGACTCTCACTATTATGTTAGATCCACTATGGACTGGAATCTCACTATTATGTTAGATCCACTATGGACTGGACTCTCACTATTATGTTAGATCCACTATGGACTGGGCTCTCACTATTATGTTAGATCCACTATGGACTGGACTCTCACTATTATGTTAGATCCACTATGGACTGGACTCTCACACTATTATGTTAGATCCACTATGGACTGGACTCTCACTATTATGTTAGATCCACTATGGACTGGGCTCTCACTATTATGTTAGATCCACTATGGACTGGACTCTCACTATTATGTTAGATCCACTATGGACTGGACTCTCACTATTATGTTAGATCCACTATGGACTGGACTCTCACACTATTATGTTAGATCCACTATGGACTGGGCTCTCACTATTATGTTAGATCCACTATGGACTGGACTCTCACTATTATGTTAGATCCACTATGGACTGGACTCTCACACTATTATGTTAGATCCACTATGGACTGGACTCTCACTATTATGTTAGATCCACTATGAACTGGGCTCTCACTATTATGTTAGATCCACTATGGACTGGACTCTCACTATTATGTTAGATCCACTATGGACTGGACTCTCACACTATTATGTTAGATCCACTATGGACTGGACTCTCACTATTATGTTAGATCCACTATGGACTGGACTCTCACTATTATGTTAGATCCACTATGGACTGGGCTCTCACTATTATGTTAGATCCACTATGGACTGGAGATCCACTATGGACTGGACTCTCACTATTATGTTAGATCCACTATGGACTGGACTCTCACTATTATGTTAGATCCACTATGGACTGGACTCTCACACTATTATGTTAGATCCACTATGGACTGGACTCTCACTATTATGTTAGATCCACTATGGACTGGTCTCTCACACTATTATGTTAGATCCACTATGGACTGGACTCTCACTATTATGTTAGATCCACTATGGACTGGACTCTCACACTATTATGTTAGATCCACTATGGACTGGACTCTCACTATTATGTTAGATCCACTATGGACTGGAATCTCACTATTATGTTAGATCCACTATGGACTGGACTCTCACTATTATGTTAGATCCACTATGGACTGGGCTCTCACTATTATGTTAGATCCACTATGGACTGGACTCTCACTATTATGTTAGATCCACTATGGACTGGACTCTCACACTATTATGTTAGATCCACTATGGACTGGACTCTCACTATTATGTTAGATCCACTATGGACTGGGCTCTCACTATTATGTTAGATCCACTATGGACTGGACTCTCACTATTATGTTAGATCCACTATGGACTGGACTCTCACACTATTATGTTAGATCCACTATGAACTGGACTATCACACTATTATGTCAGATCCACTGTGGACTGGACTCTCTCACTATTATGTTAGATCCACTATGGACTGGACTTTCACAATATTATGTTAGATCCACTATGGACTGGACTCTCACACTATTATGTTAGATCCACTATGGACTGGACTCTCACACTATTATGTTAGATCCACTATGAACTGGACTATCACACTATTATGTTAGATCCACTATGGACTGGACTCTCTCACTATTATGTTAGATCCACTATGGACTGGACTTTCACAATATTATGTTAGATCCACTATGGACTGGACTCTCACACTATTATGTTAGATCCACTATGGACTGGACTCTCACACTAATATGTTAGATCCACTATGGACTGGACTCTCACACTATTATGTTAGATCCACTATGGACTGGACTCTCACTGTTATGTTAGATCCACTATGGACTGGAATCTCACTATTATGTTAGATCCACTATGGACTGGACTCTCACACTATTATGTTAGATCCACTATGGACTGGACTCTCACTATTATGTTAGATCCACTATGGACTGGAATCTCACTATTATGTTAGATCCACTATGGACTGGACTCTCACACTATTATGTTAGATCCACTATGGACTGGACTCTCACTATTATGTTAGATCCACTATGGACTGGACTCTCACTATTATGTTAGATCCACTATGGACTGGAATCTCACTATTATGTTAGATCCACTATGGACTGGACTCTCACACTAATATGTTAGATCCACTATGGACTGGTCTCTCACACTATTATGTTAGATCCACTATGGACTGGACTCTCACTATTATGTTAGATCCACTATGGACTGGACTCTCACACTATTATGTTAGATCCACTATGGACTGGACTCTCACTATTATGTTAGATCCACTATGGACTGGAATCTCACTATTATGTTAGATCCACTATGGACTGGACTCTCACACTAATATGTTAGATCCACTATGGACTGGTCTCTCACACTATTATGTTAGATCCACTATGGACTGGACTCTCACTATTATGTTAGATCCACTATGGACTGGACTCTCACACTATTATGTTAGATCCACTATGGACTGGACTCTCACTATTATGTTAGATCCACTATGGACTGGAATCTCACTATTATGTTAGATCCACTATGGACTGGACTCTCACTATTATGTTAGATCCACTATGGACTGGGCTCTCACTATTATGTTAGATCCACTATGGACTGGACTCTCACTATTATGTTAGATCCACTATGGACTGGACTCTCACACTATTATGTTAGATCCACTATGGACTGGACTCTCACTATTATGTTAGATCCACTATGGACTGGGCTCTCACTATTATGTTAGATCCACTATGGACTGGACTCTCACTATTATGTTAGATCCACTATGGACTGGACTCTCACACTATTATGTTAGATCCACTATGAACTGGACTATCACACTATTATGTTAGATCCACTGTGGACTGGACTCTCTCACTATTATGTTAGATCCACTATGGACTGGACTTTCACAATATTATGTTAGATCCACTATGGACTGGACTCTCACACTATTATGTTAGATCCACTATGGACTGGACTCTCACACTATTATGTTAGATCCACTATGAACTGGACTATCACACTATTATGTTAGATCCACTATGGACTGGACTCTCTCACTATTATGTTAGATCCACTATGGACTGGACTTTCACAATATTATGTTAGATCCACTATGGACTGGACTCTCACACTATTATGTTAGATCCACTATGGACTGGACTCTCACACTAATATGTTAGATCCACTATGGACTGGACTCTCACACTATTATGTTAGATCCACTATGGACTGGACTCTCACTGTTATGTTAGATCCACTATGGACTGGAATCTC
>NC_084552.2:7622500-7652500 GCF_033978685.3 Nerophis lumbriciformis | reverse complement strand
CTGGGATAGACTGACCATACGTCCTCTTTTCACTGGACATGTCCTCTTTTGCGGAGCTGTCAGGGCGGAGTTTCTTAAATGCCTCAAATGTCCGGCATTTTGAGTTTGGGTTGCATGTATTTTCAATGTACGTTCAGGGTTAAGAAGGGGTTAAAAACAAAACAAACAGCAGCATTGGTGAGGGAGGGGCAGAGACAGAGAGAGAGAGAGAGAGAGAGTTATGATAAACGCGCATGCGTCGCCAGGCTCTGCTTTTTATCCATAAATTTATCACATTTCATTTTTTATTATCTATAGCAGGGGTGTCAAAAGTGTGCCATTTGCGGCCCACAGCTAATGTTTTAAAGGCCCACGGCACATTCTAAAAATACTATTAAAATAAACAAAATCATAACAAAAGTGAAATAAAAAAGCTTAAAGGTTAAATGTAATTTAGAAAAAGTTGCAATGTTGACTAATAAAACAAAGCTGTTTTTTTTTCTTTCAAACTGTCATTGCTCAAAACATAATATTGAATCAAAATCAATGTTATTATGAATTATTGACCTATCCAAGGTTCCCATTACTTCACATCAAATATTACACTAAGACAAATATTTTTGGTGGAAGATTTTGCAAATTTGGTAAATAAATAACCCCAAAATATATATTTTGTTGTTTTCTTACTGTACCGAAAATGAACCGAACCGTGACCTCTAAACCGAGGTACGTACCGAACCCAAATTTCTGTGTAGCGTTACACCGCTACTAATCAGTAGCATGTCAATAGCCAAGCCAATGTATGTTAGCATCAAGCTAGCACATTTTTGGAAAAGTGTAGCCTTACTTAAGCCTGTTTTAAAATGTGCATCTTGTGAAGTTGTGGGTCTGCACACGGTGGTAAAAGCCAGAAGTTCCATGCCGACAGTGGATTGGACAAGTTTGGGAGTTGATAGTTTGTTTTCTTAGTTTTGTGGCCATAAATCGACTGTAAGGACATGAACTGTTATGTCATTAAAAATGCAAATGTAATGTGTATCTCCCAACACTTACAAGTGATCAGCAAAGATGATGTCACAAACGTGCATGGTTGCAGGCGGCATGACCCCAGGTTGCGGAGACGGCAGGCGATGTGCAGGATGTATCAGAAAGGTCATTGAATGAAGTAGCAGTCAGAATAAATGAGTGCAGGCAAGGTGAGGCATGAACATAAAACAATCAACTAGCCTTGATGGGCTATCAGGTGAGGAGAATAGCACTCAAAGGCAAGGGCTCGCCAAATACTCTCCACAGTGAAGCATGTTTAATATCAACTGTGGGATTTATGACCATTAGGAAGGTTTGTCCTCCTACATAAACCAGATTAAAACTAAAAAAACATTTTTTCCCTCGTCTTTTTCCATTTTCATACATTTTTGAGAAAGCTCCATGGAGCCACTAGGGCGGCGCTCAGGAGCCGCATGGAGAAACTTGAAGCATGTGACTTCATCCTGTCGGTGACCGCAAACCCCCGCCAACTTTCTCACCCCAGACCGACCTTTGACCCGTGCTGAGCCACATTAACTCGTTGACCAAAGGCTCCAATTTCTGGCTTTTTGTCATTCTCAGCATGTGTGTTAGTCCATGCATCCATCATGTGTGTGTTTGTGGCCCCTGTTGACTTCACACCAACATCTTCTTCTGTGCTACAATGCAACATCCTGCATCCTTCAACACATCACCAAAACACACACACACACACACACACACACACACACACACACACACACACTACAAAAGCAGTCCAATGTGCAGTCTTGTTGTCATTACTTAGACTTAGACTTCCTTTTTATTGTCATTGAAATTTGAACAGATATACACGAGTATATATCAATCAATCAATCAATCAATCTTTATTTATATAGCCCTAAATCACAAGTGTCTCAAAGGGCTGCACAAGCCACAACGACATCCTCGGTACAAAGCCCACATACGGGCAAGGAAAAACTCACCCCAGTGGGACGTCGATGTGAATGACTATGAGAAACCTTGGAGAGGACCGCATATGTGGGTAACCCCCCCCCTCTAGGGGAGACCGAAAGCAATGGATGTCGAGTGGGTCTGACATAATATTGTGAGAGTCCAGTCCATAGTGGATCCAACATAATAGTAAGAGTCCAGTCCATAGTGGGGCCAGCAGGACACCATCCCGAGCGGAGACGTATACATACTATATACACATATATGTATACATACACACATATACACAAGTGTGTATGTGTGTGTATACACATACACACTGTATATAACCAAATACATATATATATATATATATATATCCATGGAGCTTTCTCAAAAATGTATGAAAATGGAAAAAGACGAGGGAAAAAATGTTTTTTTTAGTTTTAATCTGGTTTGTGTAGGAGGACAAACCTTCCTAATGGTCATAAATCCCACAGTTGTCATCTAGCAAAGCTGAATTTGACCAAGCAACCCCCCCCCGTACCAAAAAGCCCTTGATGAAAGCGGATACAATTTCACCCTCACCTATGAACCCACGCCAGGAAACCAGCCAAAAAAGAACAGAAAACGAAACGACATCATCTGGTACAACCCCCCCATACAGCAAAAACGTCTCAACGAACATTGGACACAAATTCCTCAATCTGATTGACAAACACTTTCCCAAAGACAACACCCTAAGAAAAGTATTCAACAAGGACAACATTAAATTGAGCTACAGCTGCATGAACAATATACGACAAATCATCTCAAACCACAACAAAACAATTGCAAATGAGCCGTCGACCCCCAGACAGAGCGACTCCAATACCAACAAAGGATGTAACTGTCGAAAGAAACCTGATTGCCCCCTCAACGGGGGGTGCTTACAAACATCAGTTGTCTACCAATCTAAGGTAATACGCAAGGACATTAACACATCCGACACATATGTAGGATTAACCGAGGGAGAATTCAAAACCAGATGGAACAATCACAAGGCTTCTTTCAGGAACAAAAACCTGCGAAATACCACAGAACTCAGCAAACACATTTGGGACCTCAAAGACAATAATGTTGAATATTCAATAACATGGCAAATTCTTGCATCCGGCACACCTTACAATAGTGGTAATAAAAGATGCAACCTATGCTTGAAAAAGAAACTGTTTATTATTTACCGTCCAGACCTGTCATCCCTCAACAAGCGCAGCGAAATTGTAACAACATGCCGCCACAGACGGAAACACCTCCTAGGTAACACATGAGCCAATCACCACGCCCCTAGGCCAGCCTGTACCCACCCACTCTGTGCCCTATATAAACCATGGTATGCGAATGCTCCCATTAAAATCTCCTGATGATTGAGGGTACCCCCCCTCATGAAACAGGCCTGTAGAGATGAAATAGTCTTGTGATTTTTTTCCCACACATACATATATATATATATATATATACAGTATATACACAGTGTATAAATGTGCACATTTTGCTGATTCCAAATGCAATTTGAAGTGTCATCCATTAATTGTTCTCCTATTGAGAGCATATATTAAGACAAAGAGTGCAAATGGACATGAAGGTAATCTAGTGAGTGACTGTAAGAGTAGCCAGTAAGTAGCGTGTCAGACAGAGAAAATGATGTTATTTTTAATCTCCCTGGAGAGACGTATTGGATGAGAAGAGATGTTGTATCTGCATCATAATGACAACGGCATGTTCAACTCTGACACCATCTGTGTTCACTGATCAACTTCCTTTTGTTGGATGCATGGCAGACATCACACACACAAATACAAGACATTCTTTTCCTACACTCCACCATCTTCCGACAATCTTCAATACTGGCAAACACGCTCAAGAAAAATACTCAAATACTGCAACTTTCTCCACAGCAATCAATCCATCAAACTACAGGAGCATGATTAACATCCTCAAAATGCATAATCAACATCATAATGTATGATAAATATCATGTATAACAAACATCATAATGTAGAATAAACAACAATCATAATTCATAGTAAACATCATAGTGCATAATAAACATCATAGTGCATAATAATCCTCATAGTGCATAATAAACATCATGTATAATAAACATCATACTGCATAATAAACATTGTAGTGCATAATAAACACCATAGTGCAGAATAAACACCATAGTGCATAATAAATATCATAGTGCATAATAAACACCATATTGCATAATAAACATTGTAGTGCATAATAAACACCATAGTGCATAATAAACATCATAGTGCATAATAAACATCATAATGCATAATAAACATCATAGTGCATAATACACATCATAGTGCATAATAAACACCATAGTGCATAATAAACACCATACTGCATAATAAATGTTGTAGTGCATAATAAACATCATAGTGCATAATAAACACCATAGTGCATAATAAACATCATAGTGCATAATAAACATCATAGTGCATAATAAACATCATAATTCATAATAAACATCATAGTGCATAATAAACACCAGTGCATAATAAACATCATAATGCATAATAAACATCATAGTGCATAATAAACATAGTGCATAATAAACATCATAATGCATAATAAACAAAAAGTATGTTACTTCAAAACTACTCTATTTATTCAAAACGTTACTTCAATAAATGTTACCACACACCTCTCGAATCATGTTTGGGAGTTTCTGAATGAAACAACTGAACTGTTCTGTGGGCCACATTTTCATGATGTTGTTCTTATTTGCTAAACAACGTCACAAAACCTGCTGCTTTTTTTCCCTTCAGCACATTGCTAATGTGCTCATAAATGAAAACATGAGCAAGATGTTTATACTCTTGTCAGGATCCTGGAAATCACATCTAACCAAAAACTTCCCTTGTGTTGCACTTTTCATGCACGGGCAACACACACACACACACACACACACACACACACACACACACACACACACACACACACACACACACACACACACACACACACACACACACACACACACACACAGAGAGAGAGGAATTTTACTTCCAACTAGAGAAAACATGTTGAAGTAAATTGTAAATGAATTTACACACACACACACACACACACACACATACACAGGAATTTTACTTCCAACTAGAGAAAACATGTTGAAGTAAATTGTAAATGAATTTTTTGTTTTACGCACACACACACACACACACACACACACACACACACACACACACACAACATACACACACACACAACCGCCACCACTCGTGACAGAAACAAGACATGTCATGGCGTGGCGTCTAGTATGAAGTCATAATACGATAAGCAATAATAGTAATAAATAGAATAAAATGTTAGGAAATAGCCTGTGGAGCAAAAGCATGTACAGGATATACAAACCCCGTTTCCATATGAGTTGGGAAATTGTGTTGGATGTAAATATAAACGGAATGCAATGATTTGAAAATTATTTTCAAGCCATATTCAGTTGAATATGCTACAAAGACAACATATTTGATGTTCAAACTCATAAACTTTTCTTTTTTTTTCGCAAATAATAATTAACTTAGAATTTCATGGCTGCAACACGTGACAAAGTAGTTGGGAAAGGGCATGTTCACCACTGTGTTACATGGCCTTTCCTTTTAACAACACACAGTAAAGGTTTGGGAACTGAGGAGACACATTTTTGAAGCTTCTCAGGTGGAATTCTTTCCCATTCTTGCTTGATGTACAGCTTAAGTTGTTCAACAGTCCGGGGGTCTCCATTGTGCTATTTTAGGCTTCATAATGCACCACACATTTTCAATGGGAGACAGGTCTGGACTACAGGCAGGCCAGTCTAGTACCCGCACTCTTTTACTATGAAGCCACGTTGATGTAACACGTGGCTTGGCATTGTCTTGCTGAAATAAGCAGGGGCGTCCATGGTAACGTTGCTTGGATGGCAACATATGTTGTTCCAAAAGCTGTATGTACCTTTCAGCATTAATGGCACCTTCACAGATGTGTAAGTTACCCATGTCTTGGGCACTAATACACCCCCATACCATCACAGATGCTGGCTTCTACACTTTGTGCCTATAACAATCCGGATGGTTCTTTTCCTCTTTGGTCCGGAGGACACGACGTCCACCGTTTCCAAAAACAATTTGAAATGTGGACTCGTCAGACCACAGAACACTTTTCCACTTTGTATCAGTCCATCTTAGATGAGCTCGAGCCCAGCTAAGCTGGCGGCGTTTCTGGGTGTTGTTGATAAATGGCTTTTGCTTTGCATAGGAGAGTTTTAACTTGCACTTACGGATGTAGCGACAAACTGTTGTTACTGACAGTGGTTTTCTGAAGAAGTGTTCCTGAGCCCATATGGTGATATCCTTTACACACTGATGTCGCTTGTTGATGCAGTACAGCCTGAGGGATGGAAGGTCACGGGCTTAGCTGCTTACGTGCAGTGATTTCTCCAGATTCTCTGAACCCTTTGATGATTTTACGGAGCGTAGATGGTGAAATCCCTAAATTCCTTGCAATAGTTGGTTGAGAAAGGTTTTTCTTAAACTGTTCAACAATTTGCTCACGCATTTGTTGACAAAGTGGTGACCCTCGCCCCATCCTTGTTTGTGAATGACTGAGCATTTCATGGAATCTACTTTTATACCCAATCATGGCACAAGACATGGGTAACTTACACATCTGTGAAGGCACCATTAATGCTGAAAGGTACATACAGGTTTTGGAGCAACATATGTTGCCATCCAAGCAACGTTACCATGGACGCCCCTGCTTATTTCAGCAAGACAATGCCAAGCCACGTGTTACATCAACTTGGCTTCATAGTAAAAGAGTGCGGGTACTAGACTGGCCTGCCTGTAGTCCAGACCTGTCTCCCATTGAAAATGTGTGGTGCATTATGAAGCCTAAAATAGCACAACGGAGACCCCCGGACTGTTGAACAACTTAAGCTGTACATCAAGCAAGAATGGGAAAGAATTCCACCTGAGAAGCTTCAAAAATGTGTCTCCTCAGTTCCCAAACGTTTGCTGAGTGTTGTTAAAAGGAAAGGCCATGTAACACAGTGGTGAACATGCCCTTTCCCAACTACTTTGGCACGTGTTGCAGCCATGAAATTCTAAGTTAATTATTATTTGCAAAAAAAAATAAAGTTTATGAGTTTGAACATCAAATATGTTGTCTTTGTAGCATATTCAATTGAATATGGGTTGAAAAGGATTTGCAAATCATTGTATTCCGTTTATATTTACAATTTCCCAACTCATATGGAAACGGGGTTTGTAAGTCCAGTCGTGGTGTGTGAGTGCACACCTGCCAGCTGCTAGACATGTGATGACATCATACGTGTGGGTGGGCTCATGTGGAGAGTGGACACGCAGGGTGGGTCAGGGGGGTCACTCATCATCCCACTGCTGTCGTCAGGCTTGATGCTGGCGTCCTAATCCCACAGGAAGTAGCTCTGTTCATCAGCGCTCATCACCACTGCACGCAAGGGATTACACGCCCGCCTGGCCACCTCTTCTTTAGCAAACATGTTTGCTGCATGTTGTCTTTTTACATTTGCCTGTGCAGACATCTTCTCATTACAATGCTCACTTGTGTCTGAGGCGCCTGTCTGATGCATTGTGGGAAAAATAACAAGAAGATAACAAAGTGAACACAGGAAGCAGATCTTTCTGAGAGATGAGCACATTATTTCTCTTGTCTTTAACGTAAACAATCTAATTGTGCACTGACTATACTTGACGTCTTTGTTAGTGCACTGACTCTACTTGACGTCTTTGTTAGTGCACTGACTCTACTTGACGTCTTCGTTAGTGCACCGACTCTACTTGACGTGTTCATTCGTGCACCGACTCTATTTGACGTCTTCGTTAGTGCACCAACTCTACTTGACGTCTTCATTAGTGCACTGACTCTACTTGACGTCTTCATTCGTGCACTGATTCTACTTGACGTCTTAATTAGTGCACTGACTCTACTTGACGTCTTCATTAGTGCACGACTCTACTTGATGTCTTCATTAGTGCACTGACTATACTTGACGTCTTCATTAGTGCACTGACTCTACTTGACGTCTTCGTTAGTGCACCGACTCTACTTGACGTCTTCATTCGTGCACTGATTCTACTTGACGTCTTCATTAGTGCACTGACTCTACTTGACGTCTTCATTAGTGCACTGACTCTACTTGACGTCTTAATTAGTGCACTGACTATACTTGACGTCTTCATTAGTGCACTGACTCTACTTGACGTCTTAATTAGTGCACTGACTATACTTGACGTCTTCATTAGTGCACTGACTATACTTGACGTCTTCATTAGTGCACTGACTATACTTGACGTCTTCATTAGTGCACCAACTCTACTTGACGTCTTCATTCGTGCACTGATTCTACTTGACGTCTTCATTAGTGCACTGATTCTACTTGACGTCTTCATTAGTGCACTGACTCTACTTGACGTCTTCATTAGTGCACTGACTCTACTTGACGTCTTAATTAGTGCACTGACTATACTTGACGTCTTCATTAGTGCACTGACTCTACTTGACGTCTTCATTCGTGCACTGATTCTACTTGACGTCTTCATTAGTGCACTGACTCTACTTGACGTCTTCATTAGTGCACTGACTCTACTTGACGTCTTAATTAGTGCACTGACTATACTTGACGTCTTCATTAGTGCACTGACTATACTTGACGTCTTCATTAGTGCACTGACTCTACTTGACGTCTTCATTAGTGCACTGACTCTACTTGACGTCTTAATTAGTGCACTGACTATACTTGACGTCTTCATTAGTGCACTGACTATACTTGACGTCTTCATTAGTGCACTGACTATACTTGACGTCTTCATTAGTGCACTGACTCTACTTGACGTCTTCGTTAGTGCATATATATATATATATATATATATATATATATATATATACAAGTGTATATGTGTGTATGTATATATGTATGTACAGTATATATGTGTATATATAAAATATATTTATATATGTATGTAAATATATATATGTATGTATGTATATATATATGTATATATATATATATATATATATATATATATATATATATATACATACCTATATACCTATATGTGTACATGTTGTATTAATATAATGGATATATAATTAATCATTACTAAAATTGTATATTAAGAGTATGTGAAAGTTTGACTCCTACATTGTTTATTTCCCTGACAACCTCCTTAAAGTTGTGTAATTAATCATAAATATCGAGCAGCTAAGATGCACCACACATGAATAAGTGTGGAGAGTGTTTTGCATTTTTCCCATCATGCTTTGTAATGGCTGTAATTCTGAATATTTTTTTATGGTTCATGTACGTTTTTTTTTTTAATAATATCCACAAATTGTGTTATCTTGTGTTATGTGTGACTATGACTGTTGGCATATCGTGTTGGTTTGATTTTATTTATTAACTTTTTGCACCATGACTAGGGAAGGTTGTTTGCATTGGGCCATACAACTAAATGTTGTGCTTGGTTCCATTCAGAGTTGATTGATAGTTATAGACCTGAACTAGTCTCATTGGCCACATGTTAGCAACAATGCAGCACCTGGTGCGTTGACTTTTAAAAGGAATTGACTGCGGCCAGATTCCTTAATGAAGTCATTAAGGCAAATTGAAGATGTGGATGGACACTCCTGCTCTCTGCAATGTTGACATTTTTAATGCCAACAAAGAAATAACTCAGAAAACGCTCTAAAATAAGTAAGGTAAGACTCCAGTTTTCAAAAAATGCACTAGCTTGATGCTAACATACATTGGCTTTGCTATTGACATGCTACTGATTAGCATAAGCAATTTTACATGGCGATTTCAACACCTCCAAATGTTTTTATGAACTAAGATGCACATTAAAATCAAACAGCTGGTGCATAATAAGCACAATAGTTATAGTATTAACACTTTTTAGGGCACAACAAAACATAAACTGTACACTACTGCCATACTTACTTGATCCAACTATTACCTTGTCTTACCATTGCTACATGTTTTTGTGTATTTGGGATCTGCATAAGTCCCGAAGATGTGAAATGAAACCATGGAGGTGTGGATTCATCATGAAAATTCTTTATATGTATAACTGTGTATGTATATATATATATATATATATATATATATGTGTGTGTGTGTATATTTATGTATATAATTATGTATATATGTACATTATGTATATGTATAACATTTCAATAAGTATATACTGTATATATTCATGTGTGTAGATATATAAATATATGTTTGTGTATATATGTATATAAATGTGTGTATGTATGTATATACATATATATATATATATATATATAAAATCATATATTTAATATCAATAACATATACATTTTATTTATATATAGTATCACAATATTTTCATGAACATATACACAATATATATACTATTTTCATGAACATATACACAATATATATATATACTATTATCATGAACATATACACAATATATATATATATATATATATATATATATATATATATATATATATATATATATATATATATATATATATATATATATATATAATATTATCATGAACCTATACACAATATATCTCCATCCATCCATCCATTTTCTACCGCTTATTCCCTTCGGGGTCGCAGGGAGCGCTGGAACCTATCTCAGCTACAATCGGGCGGAAGGCGGGGTACACCCTGGACAAGTCGCCACCTCATCATATAATATTATCATGAACATATACATAATATATATATATATATATATATATATATATATATAATATTTTCATGAACATATAGATAATATATATATATATAATATTTTCATGAACATATACATACTATATATATATAATATTATCATGAACATATACACAATATATATATATAATATCATGAACATATACACAATATATATATATATAATATTATCATGAACATATACACAATATATATATATATAATATCATGAACATATACATAATATATATATATATATATATAAAATATCATGAACATATACATAATATATATATATACATAATATGAACATATACACAATATATATATATAATATTATCATGAACATATATATAATAAATAAATGATAAATGGGTTGTACTTGTATAGCGCTTTTCTACCTTCAAGGTACTCAAAGCGCTTTGACACTACTTCCACATTTACCCATTCACACACACATTCACACACTGATGGAGGGAGCTGCCATGCAAGGCGCTAACCAGCACCCATCAGGAGCAAGGGTGAAGTGTCTTGCTCAGGACACAACGGACATGACGAGGTTGGTACTAGGTGGGGATTGAACCAGGGACCCTCGGGTTGCGCACAGCCACTCTCCCACTGCGCCACGCCGTCCATATAATATTATCATGAACATATACACAATATATATATATATATAATATTATCATGAACATATATATAATATTATCATGAACATATACACAATATATATATATATATAATATTATCATGCTGAGATAGGCTCCAGCGCCCCCCGCCACCCCAAAAGGGAATAAGCGGTAGAAAATGGATGGATGGATGAACATATACATAATATATATATATATATAATATTATCATGAACATATACACAATGTATATATATATATATATATATATATATATATATATATATATATATATATAATATCATGAACATATACACAATATATATATATATAATATTATCATGAACATATATACAATATATATATAATATTATCATGAACATATACATAATATATATATATATATATATCTCCTCTCTGAGCTGCCACCTTACCGTGGTAGAGGAGTTTGCGTGTCCCAATGATCCTAGGAGCTATGTTGTCCGGGGGCTTCCATGCCCCCTGGTAGGGTCTCCCAAGACAAACAGGTCCTAGGTGAGGGATCGGACAAAGAGCAGCTCGAAGACTTCTATGGAAATGCAAGAACCGAGACTCAGATTTCCCTCGCCCGGACGCGGGTCACCGGGGCCCCCCTCCGGAGCCAGGCCCGGAGTTGGGGCACGATGGCGAGCGCCTGGTGGCCGGGCCTGTCCCCATGGGGCCCGGCCGGGCACAGCCCGAAGAGGCAACGTGGGTCCCCCCTCCAATGGGCTCACCACCCATAGCAGGGGCCATAGAGGTCGGGTGCAATGTGAGCTGGGCGGCAGCCGAAGGCAGGGCACTTGGCGGTCCGATCCTCGGCTACAGAAGCTAGCTCTTGGGACGTGGAACGTCACCTCGCTGGGGGGGAAGGAGCCTGAACTAGTGCGAGAGGTAGAGAAGTTCCGGTTGGATATAGTCGGACTCACCTCAACGCACAGCAAGGGCTCCGGAACCAGTTCTCTCGAGAGGGGCTGGACTCTCTTCCACTCTGGCGTTGCCAGCAGTGAGAGGCGACGGGCTGGGGTGGCAATTCTTGTTTACCCCCGGCTCAGAGCCTGCACGTTGGAGTTCAGCCCGGTGGACGAGAGGGTAGCTTCCCTCCGCCTTCGGGTGGGGGGACGGGTCCTGACTGTTGTTTGCGCTTACGCGCCAAAGAGCAGCTCAGAGTACCCACCCTTTTTGGATTCACTCGAGGGAGTACTTGAGGGTGCTCCCCCGGGTGATTCCCTCGTTCTACTGGGGGACTTCAACGCTCATATTGGCAACGACAGTGAAACCTGGAGAGGCGTGATTGGGAAGAATGGCCGCCCGGATCTGAACCCGAGTGGTGTTTTGTTATTGGACTTTTGTGCCCGTCACGGATTGTCCATAACGAACACCATGTTCAAACATAAGGGTGTCCATATGTGCACTTGGCACCAGGACACCCTAGGCCGCAGTTCTATGATCGACTTTGTAGTTGTGTCATCGGATTTGCGGCCTCATGTTTTGGACACTCGGGTGAAGAGAGGGGCGGAGCTTTCTACCGATCACCACTTGGTGGTGAGTTGGCTGCGATGGTGGGGGAGGATGCCGGACAGACCTGGCAGGCCCAAACGCATTGTGAGGGTTTGCTGGGAACGTCTGGCAGAGTCTCCTGTCAGAGAGAGTTTCAATTCCCACCTCCGGAAGAACTTTGAACATGTCACGAGGCAGGTGCTGGACATTGAGTCCGAGTGGACCATGTTCCGCACCTCTATTGTCGAGGCGGCTGATTGGAGCTGTGGCCGCAAGGTAGTTGGTGCCTGTCGTGGCGGTAATCCTAGAACCCGTTGGTGGACACCGGCGGTGAGGGATGCCGTCAAGCTGAAGAAGGAGTCCTATCGGGTTCTTTTGGCTCATGGGACTCCTGAGGCAGCGGACAGGTACCGACAGGCCAAGCGGTGTGCGGCTTCAGCGGTCGCGGAGGCAAAAACTCGGACATGGGAGGAGTTCGGGGAAGCCATGGAAAACGACTTCCGGACGGCTTCGAAGCGATTCTGGACCACCATCCGCCGCCTCAGGAAGGGGAAGCAGTGCACTACCAACACCGTGTATGGTACGGATGGTGTTCTGCTGACCTCGACTGCGGAAGTTGTGGATCGGTGGAGGGAATACTTCGAAGACCTCCTCAATCCCACCAACACGTCTTCCTATGAGGAAGCAGTGCCTGGGGAATCTGTGGTGGGCTCTCCTATTTCTGGGGCTGAGGTTACTGAGGTAGTTAAAAAGCTCCTCGGTGGCAAGGCCCCGGGGGTGGATGAGATCCGCCCGGAGTTCCTTAAGGCTCTGGATGCTGTGGGGCTGTCTTGGTTGACAAGACTCTGCAGCATCGCGTGGACATCGGGGGCAGTACCTTTGGATTGGCAGACCGGGGTGGTGGTTCCTCTCTTTAAAAAGGGGAACCGGAGGGTGTGTTCTAACTATCGTGGGATCACACTCCTCAGCCTTCCCGGTAAGGTCTATTCAGGTGTACTGGAGAGGAGGCTACGCCGGATAGTCGAACCTCGGATTCAGGAGGAACAGTGTGGTTTTCGTCCTGGTCGTGGAACTGTGGACCAGCTCTATACTCTCGGCAGGGTCCTTGAGGGTGCATGGGAGTTTGCCCAACCAGTCTACATGTGCTTTGTGGACTTGGAGAAGGCATTCGACCGTGTCCCTCGGGAAGTCCTGTGGGGAGTGCTCAGAGAATATGGGGTTTCGGACTGTCTGATTGTGGCGGTCCGCTCCCTGTATGATCAGTGTCAGAGCTTGGTTCGCATTGCCGGCAGTAAGTTGGACACGTTTCCGGTGAGGGTTGGATTCCGCCAAGGCTGCCCTTTGTCACCCATTCTGTTCATAACTTTTATGGACAGAATTTCTAGGCGCAGTCAAGGCGTTGAGGGGATTCGGTTTGGTGGCTGCAGGATTAGGTCTCTGCTTTTTGCAGATGATGTGGTCCTGATGGCTTCATCTAGCCAGGATCTTCAGCTCTCACTGGATCGGTTCACAGCTGAGTGTGAAGCGACTGGGATGAGAATCAGCACCTCCAAGTCCGAGTCCATGGTTCTCGCCCGGAAAAGGGTAGAGTGCCATCTCCGGGTTGGGGAGGAGATCTTGCCCCAAGTAGAGGAGTTCAAGTACCTCGGAGTCTTGTTCACGAGTGAGGGAAGAGTGGATCGTGAGATCGACAGGCGGATCGGTGCGGCGTCTTCAGTAATGCGGACGCTGTATCGATCCGTTGTGGTGAAGAAGGAGCTGAGCCGGAAGGCAAAGCTCTCAATTTACCGGTCGATCTACGTTCCCATCCTCACCTATGGTCATGAGCTTTGGGTTATGACCGAAAGGACAAGATCACGGGTACAAGCGGCCGAAATGAGTTTCCTCCGCCGGGTGGCGGGTCTCTCCCTTAGAGATAGGGTGAGAAGCTCTGCCATCCGGGGGGAGCTCAAAGTAAAGCCGCTGCTCCTCCACATCGAGAGGAGCCAGATGAGGTGGTTCGGGCATCTAGTCAGGATGCCACCCGAGCGCCTCCCTAGGGAGTTGTTTAGGGCACGTCCGACCGGTAGGAGGCCACGAGGAAGACCCAGGACACGTTGGGAAGACTATGTCTCCCGGCTGGCCTGGGAACGCCTCGGGATCCCCCGGGAGGAGCTGGACGAAGTGGCTGGGGAGAGGGAAGTCTGGGCTTCCCTGCTTAGGCTGCTGCCCCCACGACCCGACCTCGGATAAGCGGAAGAAGATGGATGGATGGATGGATATATATATATATAATATCATGAACATATACACAATATATTTATATATATATATTATCATGAACATATACATTATATATATATATAATATTATCATGAACATATACACAATATATATATATATATATATATAAATATATATATATATATATATATATATATATATATATATATATATATATATATATATATAATATTATCATGAACATATACACAATATATATATATATATATAAATATATATATATATATATTTATATATATATATATATATATATATATATATATATATATATATATATATATATATATATATATATATAATATTATCATGAACATATACATAATATGGATCAGGGAACTCCTTTGAGGCTCTTGTGATGAAGAGCTTCTTAGATCAAATGATTGATTGATTGATTGATTGAATATGATCTATTTACATTTCTGTTAGTGTGTGTCATGTGAACTCAACGACCTTTGACCCCAGCCTTAGAATAAGTCAACTGGCAAGTTTCTGCAACCTTTTTTCTGACTTTAATGGACTTCTCAGAAGTTTCTATTCCTGACCTTCTGCTTTTACCCTTCCATCATCTTCTCGGCCCAATTATGGACAAATACTTATTTGTCGGCTGTGAGAAAAATGAAAATAACCTCCAGTTTGTCCATGTTGCCAACTTGCATGCAGCGTACATTCTTTTCAGCCCCTCTTGTCTCTCATGGCCAGGAAATATCACTGACAATATATCACTCTATGTCTAGGCATTTTATTCTGAAGTCCACACTGACAATATATCACTCTATGTCTAGGCATTTTATTCTGAAGTCCACACTGACAATATATCACTCTATGTCTAGGCATTTTATTCTGAAGTCCACACTGACAATATATCACTCTATGTCTAGGCATTTTATTCTGAAGTCCACACTGACAATATATCACTCTATGTCTAGGCATTTTATTCTGAAGTCCACACTGACAATATATCACTCTATGTCTAGGCATTTTATTCTGAAGTCCACACTGACAATATATCACTCTATGTCTAGGCATTTTATTCTGAAGTCCATGTTGATCACATCACTGATACCCGTTCATGTATGTCTAGGCATTTTATTCTGAAGTCCATGTTGATCACATCACTGATACCTTTTCATGTATGTCTAGGTATTTTATTCTGAAGTCCATGTTGATCACATCACTGACAATATATCACTCTATGTCTAGGCATTTTATTCTGAAGTCCACACTGACAATATATCACTCTATGTCTAGGCATTTTATTCTGAAGTCCACACTGACAATATATCACTCTATGTCTAGGCATTTTATTCTGAAGTCCATGTTGATCACATCACTGATACCTCTTCATGTATGTCTAGGCATTTTATTCTGAAGTCCATGTTGATCACATCACTGACAATATATCACTCTTTGTCTAGGCATTTTATTCTGAAGTCCACACTGACAATATATCACTCTATGTCTAGGCATTTTATTCTGAAGTCCACACTGACAATATATCACTCTATGTCTGGGCATTTTATTCTGAAGTCCACACTGACAATATATCACTCTATGTCTGGGCATTTTATTCTGAAGTCCACACTGACAATATATCACTCTATGTCTAGGCATTTTATTCTGAAGTCCACACTGACAATATATCCACTCTATGTCTAGGCATTTTATTCTGAAGTCCACACTGTGGTCGGGGGTGGGGCGGGGGGCGTGGTTGGGGGCGTGGTTAAGATATATATATATATAAGAAATACTTGACTTTCAGTGAATTCTAGCTATATATATATATATATATATATATATATATATATATTATTACATATATATATATATATATATATATATATATATATATTGCTGTATATATATATATATATTAGAGATGCGCGGATAGGCAATTATTTCATCCGCAACCGCATCACAAAAGTCGTCAACCATCCGCCATCCACCCGAACCAACATTTTATCAAAACCACACCCACCCGCCACCTGCCCGTTGTTATATATCTAATATAGACGATGCAAGGCATTAGTGAGGTTATAAAGCTTTTGCCTGTTAAAGAAAGGAGACTGATCCAATGCAGCAGAGACATTCAATGAGTGCCACGCATTAATATCTCTTGGCCACGCATTAATATCTCTTGGCCATGCATTAGTGGCTAAGAGATATTAATGCGTGATAATATTATTTATCATTATTATAATATTATTGTCATTTCCATTAAGAAAGTGTTGACTATTGTTGCTAATGCCCTCAGATCAGGAGTGCGTTCCTCACACTTTGTGTGCGCAGTTGCAGCAAGCAGAGCGATGCTTTTAAGAAGTTAAAACAATGTTTTAGAAAGACTAGGCCTATATTTTTGTTAGGTAAAAAAAATGTTCTGAATTTATTTCAATGAATATTAACTTGTTAACGTTATAATGCTCAAATAGGGACGAGGGCGGGGTGCACAGTGAAGCAGTGAACAATTTCGCGACAAAGATGAACCTTTATTGATTGATCTGCAGCCATGACAAAATATCAGACAATCTCCATTGTCAACGACAGGCAGGAAAATAAAGATAAACACATAGCCTGTGTTGTAGGCATAGGCTCATATACCTTTTTAAGTTGAAATAAAAAAAAAATGTGCCTCATAAGCCTTAGGCTGTCAATCACGCGCACAAACTTAAATTATACAATAACATATGTATGTCATCTCTATTTAAACAAAAATACATTAAATAAATAATAATAATAAATTACCTGCAACTTATTGGCCAAGGCAAATAGCTGAAGGGGGGAAATCAAACCCATCAGACTGCACTTTATCATCAAACTTGAATTATAATGAAAATAGACGGTCTCGACAAACAAAGCAGGCTAAATATCCTTACATTGTCGCCAATCGGAGATGCGCTTCACTTGAAAGTGAGGCCAAATAATTATTCACACACAGTAGTATATCTCCAATAAAAAAAAACAACGCAATTGCCTTAATTCCTTTGCATTGTAGTGCGCCCAAACAACACGTAACCATCAAAATTATTCAGCTGACCGAACTCAATATAGGTTAGACATGGGCTTATTTGGTGTAGCCTATAGGTAACGTAGACTAATTCCTTTAACATATCCAACCGTATGTCTACTTACTTTTTTTTTTTGTTAGCACTATGCAGGAATAAAATGGCATCTACAGTGCCAGGATTCATGCGAGAGCGCCTGGCCTCTAAAATGCGCCCTGCTGCGCTGAAGGAGCGCTCACTTGCGCCACTTGTTGCTGGGACGCGGTGCCATCTTTTTCTTTTTTTCTTCTTCTTCTGTTGTTTTGTGTTGTGCTGCAGTGCCTGATGAATAATTGACTGTTTCAAAGAGTGCTGCTCGTTTTTCTTATGTGGGTAACAACATTTAACTATGTATATATATTTCCGAATTGGTTCAACCGCCAACCGCCCGCATCTATTTAAAATCTATTTTTACCCGCCCGACCCGCGGTTTATCCGCGGGCTCCGCGGTTGTGTCCGCAAACCGCGCATCTCTAATATATATATATATATATATTAGGGCTGCAGCTAACGATTATTTTTATATCGATTAATCTATAGATTATTTTTTTCGATTAATCGGTTAATCTATAGATTATTTTTTCGATTAATCTATAGATTATTTTTCCTTTTACCGATTTTTTTTTTTATTTAAAATGAAGAGGAAAAAATAAATGTAGGCCAGTTTTTTCAAAAGGCATGGCTTTTATTTACAAAAAAAAAAGTATGGCCACTCAGTCAACATTGACAACAACATGACAAAATATTCTGTAACAATGTAAACATTTAAAACTTTTAACATTTAACAAAATTAAAAGTAGCTTATTTGCTTTTTAATGTGCAAATATAAAAGTAAACATCCAGTGCAAATCTTAATATTCTGGAATAGTATAAGCATTTCAAAAGTAAAAGTATTGCTTATTTTGCTTTAAAATGTGCAAAAATAAAGATAAACATCCAATACAAAAAAGTGCAAAACGGAAATATTCTGTAACAAGTGTAAACATTTCAACAAAAGTAAAAGTATTGCTTATTTGCTAAAATGTGCAAAAATAAAGCTAAACATCCAATACAAAAAAGTGTACAGTGTAAACATTTCAACAAAAGTAAAAGTATTGCTTATTTTGCTTAATAACACAACAATGATAGTATGATTAAAGTGAAAGTTAATTGTTGGTTTGTACATAGTATATGTAACTGTTAATGTTGTAAAAGGTATTTGCACAACTAATTAACGTTAGCGTTTGTGACACGTCTTGTGCCGTGGGGTTCTTTCAGGACCGACAGACTGAACGCCAGACGGCTTTGCCAGGTTTACAATCTTTTAATTTTACACAAAGTCTTTTCTCTTCCAACTGCGCGGATCGCGCACCTGGGCACGATTGCGGCGTCGCTCCCGGCGCACCCCGCCTCGCCGCTCGCTCGCCGCCGCCGCCGCCTCTCCACAGCGTTAAAGAGGAGCGCGTCTTTGTAAACACTGAACAGGCACGCCAAACGCGCCTCTCAGAGCGAAACGGTGCTTTAGTTTATGAATTTACAACGCAGATACAAATGACACATTCATGTTTTTGTGTAATAATGACAACGTATACGCACGCGGACGATTGACTTGTTGATGGTGATGGCAAGAACGCTGTCGGGGGTTTTCTTTTCAAATGTTCGTTCATAGCCGTTGTGCTGCTATGATAGGCCATTTCCGCTCGACACAGTGTGCATACAACAACATTATTAGGCCGTTTATTGAAATACTCCCACACTTTTGACGACTTTTGGCGTGCTTTTTTCCCCTCGCTCGCATCGTCTGCTTTGCGCTCCGCCATGACAGTAAAGTAGAGTGACGTAAATATGCGACGCGCCGACGCACAAAAACGGCGTCGACGTATTTACGTAACCGATGACGTCGACTACGTCGACGCGTCGTTTCAGCCTTAATATATATATATATATATATATATATATATATATATATATATACACACACCCTGGACAAG
The DNA here is from genome assembly GCF_033978685.3 of Nerophis lumbriciformis. Lineage (NCBI taxonomy): Eukaryota > Metazoa > Chordata > Actinopteri > Syngnathiformes > Syngnathidae > Nerophis > Nerophis lumbriciformis. The sequence goes on along the minus strand of NC_084552.2, from coordinate 7,632,372 downwards.
TTGCCACCTCATCGCAGGACCAACACAGATAGACAGACAACATTCACACACTAGGGCCAATTTAGTGTTGCCAATCAACCTATCCCCAGGTGCATGTCTTTGGAGGTGGGAGGAAGCCGGAGTACCCGGAGGGAACCCACGCAGTCACGGGGAGAACATGCAAACTCCACACAGAAAGATCCCGAGCCCGGGATTGAACCCAAGACTACTCAGGACCTTCGTATTGTGAGGCAGATGCACTAACCCCTCTACCACCGTGCTGCCCGGAATGAAACTCACTCTTCCATAAAAAGACTGAACACTCATTTTATTTACTATTACAGACTATCATATATATAAATGTTTGATTTAAATCAGTCTTTAAGGTGTGTAAACTTGTTTCTTCAACTGATTTAATCCAATATTAAAAATAGTGTAATAGATTTATTGCAAACAGACTGTACTGTGTACTGTAATGTCTATAGCGGCCATCTGCTGCCCTCTAGTGGATTATATCTGCACTGCAGCTCCCTTCCACAACAATTCCATTTATTTTGCAAAGTATTTAATTAGTCATTTGCTTTTTGTGGAATATAATAGACAGTACAGTACACTGAAAAAAAACTGAACTTTAAGCGAGATTAAATATTCTTAAATAAACAATGCGGGTCCTGCAACCCCAAAGGGGACAAGAAGTAGAAAATGGATTAATACAGTACGACCTTAGCTTTGTATGCACAACAATAGAAAATACTACAGACATAAATTAATTAAAATGGATTTCTTTTTACTACTTCATTGCAATGATTTCACAACATTATACAATATTTGTTCCTTTAACGGTGTCCTTTTTTAAAAATAATAATGAAGGTGGATGCCATATAATTGGAAAATAAGTACGAAAAACATTTTCTAAATTAAATAATGGCCGTACAAATGATGTAATAGCATTTAAAATAAAACCACTAATCTTTACAATGTTATGCATAGATGTGCAGGGAATCATACTCCTATTTGTGCAGCATTTCATACTCATTATTTCACTACTTAAATATGCTTAACAAATACACTATACATATATACACATACTGTACATCAGTATACACATACTGTACATAAGTATACACACTGTACATCAGTATACATTTATACACCTACTGTACATCAGTATACACATACTGTACATCAGTATACTTACTGTATATACACGTACTGTACATATCTTATTAATAAATATGTCCATTTTCTCCATGTTATTTTTCCTTATTTGTGTCAGGAGTGTTGTCATTAAAATTAATAAAATGATATTTCCAGATTGAAGATTTAACCAATACAATGTTTTATATTTTAGTTCATTGACTGTATGTCAATTAGGGTGCAGAATACTTGTAAATACACCTTTTTTGTGCACGCGTACGCAGCTAGAAATAGTTGTAATATTATTTTCACGTTCCTATGACACTGTTTTATTTGTTTATTTAGTTATTTATTTAGTTAGTTAGTTAGTTATTTGTATACAAAAAAGTGGCAAAATAGTAGAAACATGTCAGTGTGATGCAACACTTCTGCTGTACAGCTACCAACATGTTATTTCATCTCATCACACACACACACACACACACACACACACACACACACACACACACACACACACACACACACACACACACACACCTTGCAGTCGTGTTTACAGTCAGTTGCTCTTCACAAGGACTCAAGATAATCCAATCAGTCAGCATATTTCCTTTTTCTTTTCTAGTCTGCAGTTAAGTGCTGACTCATCATCTTTATGCAATATTTACAACAACAACATGTTTGTGTTGATGAAATACTTCAAGTAAAGTTGTTTATTTACAACAACAACATCATGTTTGTGTTGATGAAATACTACAAGTAAAGTTGTGTTGACTTGAAATGAAATGAGCTGTACACTTGATGTTACCACTTATGTCCAGAAGAGGGCGCATGTTGCCTACAAATAACCACACCAGACTTTAGACTTTATATATATATATATATATATATATATATATATATATATATATATATATATATATATATATATATATATATATATGTATATATATATATATATATATATATATGGATATATATATATATATATATATATATATATATATATATATATATATGTATGTATATATATATATATATATATATATATATATATATATATATGGATATATATATATATATATATATATATATATATATATATATATATATATATATATATATATGTATATATATGTGTATGTATATACACATATATATGTATATATATATGTGTATGTATGTGTGTGTATATATATATATATCTATGTATGTATATGTATATATATATCTATGTATGTATATGTGTATATATATGCATGTATATATATATATATATATATATCTATGTATGTATATGTATATATATATCTATGTATGTATATGTGTATATATATGCATATATATATGTATATATATGTATAAATATATGCACATATATATACATATATGTATGTATATATATATATGTATGTATATATGATTGATTGATTGATAATTATATAAACATATTATACATTATAGATTATACAAACAGTATACATTATAATTTATAAAAACATATAACACATTATAAATTATACAAACATACATTATACAGAACCCAAAAGCAGTGAAGTTGTCACATTGTGTAAATGGTAAATAAAAAGAGAATACAACAAATCCTTTTCAACTTATATTCAATTGAATAGACTGCAAAGACAAGATGCAAATAATCATGAACTTAGAATGTACTGGCAGCAACACATTGCAAAAAAGGCATTTTTACCACTGTGTTACATGGCCTTTCCTTTTAACAACACTCAGTAAAGGTTTGGGAACTGAGGAGACACATTTTTGAAGTGGAATTATTTCCCATTCTTGCTTGATGTACAGCTTAAGTTGTTCAACAGTCTCCCTTCTCATATTTTAGCCTTCACACATTTTCAATGTCTGGACTACAGGCAGGCCAGTCTAGTACCCACACTCTTTTACTATGAAGCCACGCTGTTGTAACACGTGGCTTGGCATTGTCTTGCTGAAATAAGCAGGGGCGTCCATGGTAACGTTGCTTGGATGGCAACATATGTTGCTCTAAATCCTGTATGTACCTTTCAGCATTAATGGTGCCTTCACAGATGTGTAAGTTACGCATGTCTTGGGCACTAATACACCCCCATACCATCACACATGCTGCCTTTTACACTTTGCGCCTACAACAATCCGGATGGTTCTTTTCCTCTTTGGTCCGGAGGACACGACGTCCACGGTTTCCAAAAACAATTTGAAATGTGGACTCGTCAGACCACAGAACACTTTTCCACTTTGCATCAGTCCATCTTAGATGAGCTCGGGCCCAGCGAAGTGTTTCTGGGTGTTGTTGATAAATGGCTTTGGCTTTGCATTGTAGAGTTTTAACTTGCACTTACAGATGTAGCGACCAACTGTAGTTACTGACAGTGGTTTTCTGAAGTGTTCCTGAGCCAATGTGGTGATACCCTTTACACACTGATGTGGCTTTTTGATGCAGTACCGCCTGAGGGATCCAAGGTGTGTAATATCATGGCTTACATGCAGTGATTTCTCCAAATTATCTGAACCTTTTGATGATATTACGGAGCGTAGTTGGTGAATTCCGTATATTCCTTGCTATAGCTGCTTGAGAAATGTTGTTCTTAAACAATTTGCTCAGGCATTTGTTGACAAAGTGGTGACCCTCGCCCCATCCTTGTTTGTGAATGACTGAGCATTTCATGGAAGCTGCTTTTATACCCAATCATGGCACCCACCTGTTCCCAATTAGCCTGTTCACCTGTGGGATGTTCCAAATAAGTATTTGATGAGCATTTATTATATATATATATATATATATATATATATATATATATATGTGTGTGTGTGTCTGTGTGTAATTACATATGTATATATATATATATATATATATATATATATATATATATATATATATATATATATATATATATATATATATATATATATAAAATCCCCTGAAGAGCAGAGAAACCTGCGAAAAAGGCTTGTAGGGATGAAATAGCCTCCGTTATGGCTGTGGATGTTGTAGTAGCCAATAGTAATAATAATGTTTACAGTGGACTAGAGAATAATAATAATAATGTTTACAGTGGACTAGACAATAATAAACAATGTTTACAGTGCACTAAACAATAATAATAATAATATTAATGTTTACAGTGGACTAGACAATAATAATAATGATAATGTTTACAGTGGACTAGAGAATAATAAACAATGTTTACAGTGGACTAAACAATAATAATAATAATAATAATGTTTACAGTGGACTAGACAATAATAATAATGACAATGTTTACAGTGGACTAAACAATAATAATAATAATGTTTACAGTGGACTAAACAATAATAATAATAATGTTTACAGTGGACTAGACAATAATAATAATAATAATGTTTACAGTGGACTAGACAATTATAATAATGATAATGTTTACAGTGGACTAAACAATAATAATAATAATGTTTACAGTGGACTAGACAATAATAATAATAATGTTTACAGTGGACTAGAGAATTATAATAATAATAATGTTTACAGTGGACTAGACAATAATAATAATGTTTACAGTGGACTAGACAATTATAATAATGATAATGTTTACAGTGGACTAAACAATAATAATAATAATGTTTACAGTGGACTAGACAATAATAATAATAATGTTTACAGTGGACTAGAGAATTATAATAATAATAATGTTTACAGTGGACTAGACAATAATAATAATAATGTTTACAGTGGACTAAACAATAATAATAATAATATTTACAGTGGATTAGACAATAATAATAATGTTTACAGTGGACTAGACAATAATAATAATAATAATGTTTACAGTGGACTAAACAATAATAATAATGTTTACAGTGGACTAGAGAATAATAATAATAATGTTTACAGTGGACTAGACAATAATAATAATAATAATGTTTACAGTGCACTAAACAATAATAATAATAATAATAATGTTTACAGTGGACTAGACAATAATAATAATGATAATGTTTACAGTGGACTAGAGAATAATAAACAATGTTTACAAGTGGACTAAACAATAATAATAATAATAATAATGTTTACAGTGGACTAGACAATAATAATAATAATAATGTTTACAGTGGACTAGACAATTATAATAATAATAATAATGTGTACAGTGGACTAGACAATAATAATAATAATGTTTACAGTGGACTAGACAATAATAATAATGTGTACAGTGGACTAAACAATAATAATAATAATGTTTACAGTGGACTAAACAATGATAATAATAATAATGTTTACAGTGGACTAGACAATAATAATAATGTGTACAGTGGACTAAACAATAATAATAATGTTTACAGTGGACTAGACAATAATAATAATAATAATAATAATGTTTACAGTGGACTAAACAATAATAAAAATGATAATGTTTACAGTGGACTTGATAATAATAATAATGTTTACAGTGGACTAAACAATAATAATAATAATGTTTACAGTGGACTAGACAATAATAATAGTAATGTTTACAGTGGACTAAACAATAATAAAAATGATAATGTTTACAGTGGACTTGATAATAATAATAATGTTTACAGTGGACTAGACAATAATAATAATAATGTTTACAGTGGACTAAACAATAATAATAATAATGTTTACAGTGGATTAGACAATAATAATAATGTTTACAGTGGACTAGACAATAATAATAATAATAATAATGTTTACAGTGGACTAAACAATAATAAAAATGATAATGTTTACAGTGGACTTGATAATAATAATAATGTTTACAGTGGACTAAACAATAATAATAATAATGTTTACAGTGGACTAGACAATAATAATAATAATAATGTTTACAGTGGACTAGACAATTATAATAATGATAATGTTTACAGTGGACTAGACAATAATAATAATGTTTACAGTGGACTAAACAATAATAATAATAATGTTTACAGTGGACTAGACAATAATAATAGTAATGTTTACAGTGGACTAGACAATTATAATAATAATAATGTTTACAGTGGACTAGACAATAATAATAATAATGTTTACAGTGGACTAAACAATAATAATAATAATGTTTACAGTGGATTAGACAATAATAATAATGTTTACAGTGGACTAGACAATAATAATAATAATAATAATGTTTACAGTGGACTAAACAATAATAATAATGATAATGTTTACAGTGGACTTGATAATAATAATAATGTTTACAGTGGACTAAACAATAATAATAATTATGTTTACAGTGGACTAGACAATAATAATAATAATAATGTTTACAGTGAACTAGACAATAATAATAATAATAATAATAATAATGTTTACAGTGGACTAGACAATAATAATAATAATGTTTACAGTGGACTAAACAATAATAATAATGATCATGTTTACAGTGGACTAGACAATAATAATAATAATGTTTACAGTTGACTAGACAATTATAATAATGATAATGTTTACAGTGGACTAGACAATAATAATGTTTACAGTGGACTAAACAATGATAATAATAATGTTTACAGTGGACTAGACAATAATAATAATAATAATGTTTACAGTGAACTAGACAATAATAATAATAATAATAATAATGTTTACAGTGGACTAGACAATAATAATAATAATGTTTACAGTGGACTAAACAATAATAATAATGATAATGTTTACAGTGGACTAGACAATAATAATAATAATGTTTACAGTGGACTAGACAATTATAATAATGATAATGTTTACAGTGGACTAGACAATAATAATGTTTACAGTGGACTAAACAATAATAATAATAATGTTTACAGTGGACTAGACAATAATAATAATGATAATGTTTACAGTGGACTAGAGAATAATAAACAATGTTTACAGTGGACTAAACAATAATAATAATAATAATAATGTTTACAGTGGACTAGACAATAATAATAATAATGTTTACAGTGGACTAGACAATAATAATAATAATAATGTTTACAGTGGACTAGACAATTATAATAATAATAATGTTTACAGTGGACTAGACAATAATAATAATGTTTACAGTGGACTAAACAATAATAATAATAATGTTTACAGTGGACTAGACAATAATAATGTTTACAGTGGACTAAACAATAATAATAATAATGTTTACAGTGGACTAGACAATAATAATAATGATAATGTTTACAGTGGACTAGAGAATAATAAACAATGTTTACAGTGGACTAAACAATAATAATAATAATAATAATGTTTACAGTGGACTAGACAATAATAATAATAATGTTTACAGTGGACTAGACAATAATAATAATAATAATGTTTACAGTGGACTAGACAATTATAATAATAATAATGTTTACAGTGGACTAGACAATAATAATGATAATGTTTACAGTGGACTAGACAATAATAATAATGTTTACAGTGGACTAAACAATAATAATAATAATATTTACAGTGGACTAGACAATAATAATAATAATGTTTACAGTGGACTAGAGAATTATAATAATAATAATGTTTACAGTGGACTAGACAATAATAATAATAATGTTTACAGTGGACTAAACAATAATAATAATAATGTTTACAGTGGACTATACATTAATAATAATGTTTACAGTGGACTAGACAATAATAATAATAATAATGTTTACAGTGGACTAAACAATAATGATAATGTTTACAGTGGACTTGATAATAATAATAATGTTTACAGTGGACTAAACAATAATAATAATAATGTTTACAGTGGACTAGACAATAATAATAATAATGTTTTTACAGTGGACTAAACAATAATAATAATAATGTTTACAGTGGACTAAACAATAATAATAATAATAATGTTTACAGTGGACTAAACAATAATACTAATAATAATGTTTACAGTGGACTAGACAATAATAATAATAATAATGTTTACAGTGGACTAAACAATAATGATAATGTTTACAGTGGACTTGATAATAATAATAATGTTTACAGTGGACTAAACAATAATAATAATAATGTTTACAGTGGACTAGACAATAATAATAATAATGTTTTTACAGTGGACTAAACAATAATAATAATAATGTTTACAGTGGACTAAACAATAATAATAATAATAATGTTTACAGTGGACTAAACAATAATACTAATAATAATGTTTACAGTGGACTAGACAATAATAATAATAATAATGTTTACAGTGGACTAGACAATAATAATAATAATAATAATGTTTACTGTGGACTAGACAATAATAATAATATTATTTGCAGTGGACTAGACAATAATAATAATAATAATAATGTTTACAGTGGACTAGACAATAATTAGTGGACTAGACAATAATAATAATAATAATAATAATAATAATGTTTACAGTGGACTAGACAATAATTAGTGGACTAGACAATAATAATAATAATGTTTACAGTGGACTAGACAATAATAATAATAATGTTTACAGTGGACTAGACAATAATAATAATAATAATGTTTACAGTGGACTAGACAATTATAATAATGTTTACAGTGGACTAGACAATAATAATAATAATGTTTACAGTTGACTAGACAATAATAATAATAATAATGTTTACAGTGGACTAGACAATAATAATAATAATAATAATAATGTTTACAGTGGACTAGACAATAATAATAATAATGTTTACAGTTGACTTGACAATAATAATAATAATAATAATGTTTACAGTGGACTAGACAATAATAATAATAATGTTTACAGTGGACTAGACAATAATAATAATAATGTTTACAGTGGACTAGACAACAATAATAATAATAATGTTTACAGTGGACTCAAGAGAAAAGCAGAAGTAAATGGTTGCAACACTCAAGTGTCTCAAATTGCCTTTTTCTGCTGTTGCATCACAACACTCAGCATCATGGAACATTAGTAGTATTATATTAGGAGTAGTATTATATTACTAATAGTATTATATTACTAGTAGTATTATTTTACTAATAGTATTACATTACTAATAGTATTATATTAGTAGTAGTATTATATTAGTAGTAGTAGTATTATATTAGTAGTAGTATTATATTACTAATAGTATTATATTAGTAGTAGTATTATATTACTAATAGTGGTATATTAGTAGTAGTATTATATTAGTAGTAGTATTATATTAGTAATAGTATATTATTAGTATTATATTAGTAGTAGTAGTATTATTGTAGTAGTAGTAGTATTATATTAGTAATAGTATTATAGTAGTAGTAGTAGTAGTAATATGGTTGTAGTAGTAGTAGTATATTAGTAGTAGTATTTTATTAGTAGTAGACTACTACTAATATAATAGTACTACTAACATAATACTAATAGTAGTATTATTGTAGTAGTAGTAGTAGTATTATATTATTATTATTATTATTATTATTATTATTATTATAGTAGTAGTATGTATTAGTAGTAGTATTATCAGTGTTGGGTTGGTTACTGAAAACCAGTAACTAGTTACAGTTACTAGTTACTTTATTTCAAAAGTAACTCAGTTACTAACTCAGTTACTTACACCAAAAAGTAATGTGTTACTGTGAAAAGTAACTATTTAGTTACTTCTTCTTTTTTAAGGCCCCCATTAATGGCCTTTTAGCCTTCATGTCAGTTCTGTTATTGCACTGGACAATAATACAATCAACTTCACATGCATTTGCATCACTCAACTCTGCTAAGCAATGTGCTCTACATACAACACACAAACAATGTGCTCTACATACAACACACAAACAATGTGCTCTACATACAACACACAAACAATGT
>NC_084552.2:7600000-7617500 GCF_033978685.3 Nerophis lumbriciformis | reverse complement strand
ATTAGTAGTGGTATTATATTAGTAGTAATAGTATTATATTAGCAGTAATAGTATTAGTAGTAGTATTATATTAGTAGTAGTATTATATTAGTAGTAGTAGTAGTAGTAGTATATATTAGTATTATTAGTAGTATATATTATTATTAGTATATATTAGTAGCATTAGTATTAGTAGTAGTATATATTAGTAGTAGTAGTATATATTAGGAGTAGTATATATTATTAGTAGTATATATTAGGAGTAGTATATATTACTAGTAGTATATATTAGTAGTAGTAGTATATATTAGGAGTAGTATATATTAGTAGTAGTATTAGTAGTAGTATATATTAGTAGTAGTAGTATACATTAGGAGTAGTATATATTATTAGTAGTATATATTAGGAGTAGTATATATTAGTAATAGTAGTATATATTAGGAGTAGTATATATTAGTAGTAGTATATATTAGTAGTAGTAGTATTATTATTAGTATATATTAGTAGTAGTATATATTAGTAGTAGTATATATTAGTAGTAGTAGTAGTATTATTAGTATATATTAGTAGTAGTAGTATATGTTAGTAGTAGTATATGTTAGTAGTAGTAGTATTTCATGGTGGTTGTGTACTATTGCAAGTGTTGAAGTAAAGACGGTGAGGTCACTTAGAGTGTGTTGCCAGAATGTTCCGTCATACATCATCTGCTGTCACAACAGGAACTACTTTGTGACAGTCATCCTGACTCCACATCACATTATATTATATCACATTATATTATATCTCATTATATTATATCTCATTATATTATATCACATTATATTATATCACATTATACTATATCACATTATATTATATCACATTATATTATATCTCATTATATTATATCACATTATACTATATCACATTATATTATATCACATTATATTATATCTCATTATATTATATCACATTATATTATATCTCATTATATTATATCTCATTATTTTATATCTCATTATATTATATCTCATTATATTATATCACATTATATTATATCACATTATATTATATCTCATTATATTATATCACATTATATTATATCACATTATATTATATCACATTATACTATATCACATTATATTATATCACATTATTATATTATATTATATTATATTATATTATATTATATTATGTGATGGTATGCTATATTATATTATATCATATTATTTTATCTTATGTTATATTACATCATCCATCCATTTTCTACTGCTTGTCCCTCTCGAGGGTGCTGAGGCCTATCTCAGCTGCACTCGGGTGGAAGGTGGTGTACACCCTGGACAAGGAAGGCGGTGTACACCCTGGACAAGGAAGGCGGTGTACAACTTGGACAAGGAAGGCGGTGTACACCCTGGACAAGGAAGGCGGGGTACACCCTGGACAAGGAAGGCGGCGTACACCCTGGACAAGGAAGGTGGTGTACACCCTGGACATGGAAGGCGGGGTATACCCTGGACAAGGAAGGCGGAGTACACCTTGGACAAGGAAGGTGGTGTACACCCTGGACAAGGAAGGCGGTGTACACCCTGGACAAGGAAGGCGGCGTACACCCTGGACAAGGAAGGCGGGGTACACCCTGGACAAGGAAGGCGGGGTACACCCTGGACAAGGAAGGCGGGGTACACCCTGGACAAGGAAGGTGGGGTACACCCTGGACATGGAAGGCGGGGTATACCCTGGACAAGGAAGGCGGTGTACACCTTGGACAAGGAAGGCGGCGTACACCTTGGACAAGGAAGGCGGGGTACACCCTGGACAAGGAAGGCGGGGTACACCTTGGACAAGTAAGGCGGTGTACACCTTGGACAAGGAAGGCGGGGTACACCCTGGACAAGGAAGGCGGGGTACACCTTGGACAAGTAAGGCGGTGTACACCTTGGACAAGGAAGGCGGTGTACACCCTGGACAAGGAAGGCGGTGTACACCCTGGACAAGGAAGGCGGTGTACACCTTGGACAAGTAAGGCGGTGTACACCTTGGACAAGGAAGGCGGTGTACACCTTGGACAAAGAAGGCGGCGTACACCCTGGACAAGGAAGGCGGCGTACACCCTGGACAAGGAAGGTGTTGTACACCCTGGACATGGAAGGCGGAGTACACCCTGGACAAGGAAGGCGGGGTACACCCTGGACAAGGAAGGCGGCGTACACCCTGGACAAGGAAGGCGGCGTACACCCTGGACAAGGAAGGCGGGGTACACCCTGGACAAGGAAGGCGGGGTACACCCTGGACAAGGAAGGCGGTGTACACCCTGGACAAGGAAGGTGGAGTACACCCTAAAAAATATGAAAATATAAAAACATTTTTTAAATATGCTTCAAAAATATATAAAATATAATTATATATGTAGAATGTTTTGACAAAATATAAAATGTTATAATATAAAAAAATATATAAAATATCAAAACTATTTTTAAAATATGCTTTGACAAAATATAATATAATTATGTATATAGAATATGCTTTGACAAAATATGATATACAATATATTTATATACAATGTATTTAAAAAAAATGTAGAATTTCCTTTGACAAAATATAAGATAGAAAAATACAAACATACAAAATTATAAAAAAAATTTTTTTAAAGTATTGAAATACTATTTTCTGCACTTTGAACAGCCGTGTTGTCACCACCCAGACGCTGGGTTTGAACCGGCGGTAAAAGTGCAGTTTTCATGTCAGCAACATGACAGCAGGAATCAGGTGTTTGGGTTTTATTGTGTCCTGAATAAATGAAATCCTTCCTGAGTTTGCACTTGCAGGATCTCAGATTCTGCTGATTACGTTTTTAGCATCTTAGCGAGCGGAATGTGGTGGTCAAGTGGTGGTCAGGTGAAGTTCCCAGCAGGACTTGGTGTTCTTGCGTAAGACGATTAGGCCGCAAACAACCGTGTGGTTGGTGTTGGGACGCAGGTGACACGATTGGCTCCATGCGGGACATAATCCCTGCTGCTGCCTTGCTCTGTACTTACCCTGCAGGAGGCTTTTTCTTCATGTTGTCCAAGAGCTTCATCCCTGTCGTTTGTCATTTGGGTTTCTGCTGGCAAAATGTTTGTTTGTCATTTGGGTTTCTGCTGGGGAAAATACTTGTTTGTTTGTTTGTTTGTTTGTTTGTTTGTTTGTTTGTCATTTGGGTTTCTGCTGGCAAAATACTTGTTTGTTTGTCATTTGGGTTTCTGCTGGCAAAATACTTCTTTGTTTGTTTGTCATTTGGGTTTCTGCTGGCAAAATGTTTGTTTGTTTGTTTGTCATTTGGGTTTCTGCTGGCAAAATACTTGTTTGTTTGTTTGTTTGTCATTTGGGTTTCTGCTGGCAAAATACTTGTTTGTTTGTCATTTGGGTTTCTGCTGGCAAAATACTTGTTTGTTTGTTTGTTTGTCATTTGGGTTTCTGCTGGCAAAATACTTGTTTGTTTGTCATTTGGGTTTCTGCTGGCAAAATACTTCTTTGTTTGTTTGTCATTTGGGTTTCTGCTGGCAAAATGTTTGTTTGTTTGTTTGTCATTTGGGTTTCTGCTGGCAAAATACTTGTTTGTTTGTTTGTTTGTTTGTCATTTGGGTTTCTGCTGGCAAAATACTTGTTTGTTTGTCATTTGGGTTTCTGCTGGCAAAATACTTGTTTGTTTGTTTGTTTGTCATTTGGGTTTCTGCTGGCAAAATACTTGTTTGTTTGTCATTTGGGTTTCTGCTGGCAAAATGTTTGTTTGTTTGTTTGTTTGTTTGTTTGTCATTTGGGTTTCTGCTGGGAAATGTGTGTTTGTTTGTTTGTTTGTCATTTGGGTTTCTGCTGGGAAAATACTTGTTTGTTTGTTTGTCATTTGGGTTTCTGCTGGGAAAATACTTGTTTGTTTGTTTTTTTGTTTGTCATTTGGGTTTCTGCTGGCAAAATGTTTGTTTGTCATTTGGGTTTCTGCTGGCAAAATACTTGTTTGCTTGTTTGTTTGTCATTTGGGTTTCTGCTGGCAAAATACTTGTTTGTTTGTTTGTCATTTGGGTTTCTGCTGGCAAAATACTTGTTTGTTTGTTTGTTTGTTTGTCATTTGGGTTTCTGCTGGCAAAATACTTGTTTGTTTGTCATTTGGGTTTCTGCTGGCAAAATACTTGTTTGTTTGTTTGTTTGTCATTTGGGTTTCTGCTGGCAAAATGTTTGTTTGTTTGTTTGTTTGTTTGTCATTTGGGTTTCTGCTGGGAAAATGTGTGTTTGTTTGTTTGTTTGTTTGTCATTTGGGTTTCTGCTGGGAAAATACTTGTTTGTTTGTTTGTCATTTGGGTTTCTGCTGGGAAAATACTTGTTTGTTTGTTTGTTTGTTTGTTTGTCATTTGGGTTTCTGCTGGCAAAATGTTTGTTTGTTTGTTTGTTTGTCATTTGGGTTTCTGCTGGGGAAATACTTGTTTGTTTGTTTGTCATCTGGGTTTCTGCTGGGGAAATACTTGTTTGTTTGTCATTTGGGTTTCTGCTGGCAAAATGTTTGTTTGTTTGTTTGTTTGTCATTTGGGTTTCTGCTGGCAAAATACTTGTTTGTTTGTCATTTGGGTTTCTGCTGGCAAAATACTTGTTTGTTTGTCATTTGGGTTTCTGCTGGCAAAATACTTGTTTGTTTGTTTGTTTGTCATTTGGGTTTCTGCTGGCAAAATACTTGTTTGTTTGTTTGTCATTTGGGTTTCTGCTGGCAAAATACTTGTTTGTTTGTTTGTTTGTTTGTCATTTGGGTTTCTGCTGGCAAAATACTTGTTTGTTTGTCATTTGGGTTTCTGCTGGCAAAATACTTGTTTGTTTGTCATTTGGGTTTCTGCTGGCAAAATACTTGTTTGTTTGTTTGTTTGTCATTTGGGTTTCTGCTGGCAAAATGTTTGTTTGTTTGTTTGTTTGTTTGTCATTTGGGTTTCTGCTGGCAAAATACTTGTTTGTTTGTTTGTTTGTCATTTGGGTTTCTGCTGGCAAAATACTTGTTTGTTTGTCATTTGGGTTTCTGCTGGCAAAATACTTGTTTGTTTGTTTGTTTGTCATTTGGGTTTCTGCTGGCAAAATGTTTGTTTGTTTGTTTGTTTGTTTGTTTGTCATTTGGGTTTCTGCTGGGAAAATGTGTGTTTGTTTGTTTGTTTGTCATTTGGGTTTCTGCTGGCAAAATACTTGTTTGTTTGTTTGTTTGTCATTTGGGTTTCTGCTGGCAAAATGTTTGTTTGTTTGTTTGTTTGTTTGTCATTTGGGTTTCTGCTGGCAAAATGTTTGTTTGTTTGTTTGTTTGTCATTTGGGTTTCTGCTGGGGAAATACTTGTTTGTTTGTTTGTCATTTGGGTTTCTGCTGGGGAAATACTTGTTTGTTTGTCATTTGGGTTTCTGCTGGCAAAATACTTGTTTGTTTGTTTGTTTGTCATTTGGGTTTCTGCTGGCAAAATGTTTGTTTGTTTGTTTGTTTGTCATTTGGGTTTCTGCTGGCAAAATACTTGTTTGTTTGTCATTTGGGTTTCTGCTGGCAAAATACTTGTTTGTTTGTCATTTGGGTTTCTGCTGGCAAAATACTTGTTTGTTTGTTTGTTTGTCATTTGGGTTTCTGCTGGCAAAATACTTGTTTGTTAGTTTGTCATTTGGGTTTCTGCTGGCAAAATACTTGTTTGTTTGTTTGTTTGTTTGTTTGTCATTTGGGTTTCTGCTGGCAAAATACTTGTTTGTTTGTCATTTGGGTTTCTGCTGGCAAAATACTTGTTTGTTTGTCATTTGGGTTTCTGCTGGCAAAATACTTGTTTGTTTGTTTGTTTGTCATTTGGGTTTCTGCTGGCAAAATGTTTGTTTGTTTGTTTGTTTGTTTGTCATTTGGGTTTCTGCTGGCAAAATACTTGTTTGTTTGTTTGTTTGTCATTTGGGTTTCTGCTGGCAAAATACTTGTTTGTTTGTTTGTTTGTCATTTGGGTTTCTGCTGGCAAAATGTTTGTTTGTTTGTTTGTTTGTTTGTCATTTGGGTTTCTGCTGGCAAAATACCTGTTTGTTTGTTTGTTTGTCATTTGGGTTTCTGCTGGCAAAATACTTGTTTGTTTGTTTGTTTGTCATTTGGGTTTCTGCTGGCAAAATGTTTATTTGTTTGTTTGTTTGTCATTTGGGTTTCTGCTGGGAAAATGTGTGTTTGTTTGTTTGTTTGTCATTTGGGTTTCTGTTGGGAAAATACTTGTTTGTTTGTTTGTCATTTGGGTTTCTGCTGGGAAAATACTTTGTTTGTTTGTTTGTTTGTTTGTCATTTGGGTTTCTGCTGGCAAAATGTTTGTTTGTTTGTTTGTCATTTGGGTTTCTGCTGGGGAAATACTTGTTTGTTTGTTTGTCATTTGGGGTTTCTGCTGGGAAAAATACTTGTTGGATTCTCTAATACAACCATGTCTGACTGCAGATGGTTATTATATTTATTCTAATGCATACACTTGTCTCGTACACAACATTTGACAATAATAATGTTCAACTCTCGCCAAATCAAGCACTAATATAATATTATATTATTAGTAGTATCATTGTAGTAGTAGTATTATTGTAGTAGTAGTACTATTATATTAGTAGTAATATTTCTAGTAGTATTATATTAGTAGTAGTGTTATATTAGTAGTATTATTAGTGTAGTAGTATTATCATTGTAGTAGTAGTATTATATTAGTAGTAGTATTATTGTAGTAGTAGTAGTATTATATTAGTAGTATTATTATATTATTAGTAGTAGTATTTTAGGAGTTATATTCCTAGTAGTATTATATTAGTAGTAGTATTATATTAGTAGTAGTATTAGTGTAGTAGTAGTATTATTGTAGAAATTGTACAAACCTCGTTTCCATATGAGTTGGGAAATTGTGTTAGATGTAAATATAAACGGAATACAATGATTTGCAAATCATTTTCAACCCATATTCAGTTGAATATGCTACAAAGACAACATATTTGATGTTCAAACTCACAAACTTTTTTTTTTTTTTGCAAATAATAATTAACTTAGAATTTCATGGCTGCAACACGTGACAAAGTAGTTGGGAAAGGGCATGTTCACCACTGTGTTACATGGCCTTTCCTTTTAACAACACTCAGTAAACGTTTGGGAACTGAGGAGACACATTTTTGAAGCTGCTCAGGTGGAATTCTTTCCCATTCTTGCTTGATGTACAGCTTCAGTCGTTCAACAGTCCGGGGGTCTCCGCTGTCGTATTTTACGTTTCATAATGCGCCACACATTTTCGATGGGAGACAGGTCTGGACTGCAGACGGGCCAGGAAAGTACCCGCACTCTTTTTTTACGAAGCCACGCTGTTGTAACACGTGCTGAATGTGGCTTGGCATTGTCCTGCTGAAATAAGCAGGGGCGTCCATGAAAAAGACGGCGCTTAGATGGCAGCATATGTTGTTCCAAAACCTGTATGTACCTTTCAGCATTAATGGTGCCTTCACAGATGTGTAAGTTACCCATGTCTTGGGCACTAATACACATGCTGGCTTTTACACTTTGTGTCTGATAGTCTGGATGGTTCGCTTCCCCTTTGGTCCGGATGACACGATGTCGAATATTTCCAAAAAAAATTTGAAATGTGGACTCGTCAGACCACAGAACACTTTTCCACTTTGCATGAGTCCATCTTAGATGATCTCTGGCCCAGAGAAGCTGGCGGCGTTTCTGGGTGTTGTTGATAAATGGCTTTCGCTTTGCATAGTAGAGCTTTAACTTGCACTTACAGATGTAGCGACCAACTGTATTTGGTGACAGTGGTTTTCTGAAGTGTTCCTGAGCCCATGTGGTGATATCCTTTAGAGATTGATGTCGGTTTTTGATACAGTGCCGTCTGAGGGATGGAAGGTCACGGTCATTCAATGTTGGTTTCCGGCCATGCCGCTTACGTGGAGTGATTTCTCCAGATTCTCTGAACCTTTTGATGATATTATGGAGCGTAGATGTTGAAATCCCTACATTTCTTGCAATTGCACTTTGAGAAACGTTGTTCTTAAACTGTTTGACTATTTGCTCACGCAGTTGTGGACAAAGGGGTGTACCTCGCCCCATCCTTTCTTGTGAAAGACTGAGCATTTTTTGGGAAGCTGTTTTTATACCCAATCATGGCACCCACCTGTTCCCAATTAGCCTGCACACCTGTGGGATGTTCCAAATAAGTGTTTGATGAGCATTCCTCAACTTTATCAGTATTTATTGCCACCTTTCCCAACTTCTTTGTCACGTGTTGCTGCCATCAAATTCTAAAGTTAATGATTATTTGCACACAAAAAAAAAACATTTATGAAGTTGAACATCAAATATGTTGTCTTTGTAGCATATTCAACTGAATATGGGTTGAAAAGGATTTGCAAATCATTGTATTCCGTTTATATTTACATCTAACACAATTTCCCAACTCATATGGAAATGGGGTTTGTAGTATTGTATTATTAGGGCCCGCATGGCCCTTTGCAAAAGGACTCCCACAGGGAGTCCTTATGCAATGGGACATAAGGACCTATTGTTATTCGATCGTTTTATTCTTTCTTATTATTATTATTATTATTCTTCCGCAGCTTTGCGCACTACTTTGACCCCCTTAACATGCTTCAAAACTCACCAAATTTTACACACACATCAGTAATATACGGCAAAACTTTTTATCAAAGAACCAAACTTCAAAACTCAAAATTGCGCTCTAGCGCCCCCTAGGAAAAAAAACAACTAGACTGCCTGTAACTCCCACTAGAAAGGTCGGAAAAATATGAAACAAAATCCTCTATGTAGGTCTGACTTAGACCTAGTTCTCATAATTGTATGTCTTTGGGCTAAAATCAACAGGAAGTTGGCAATTCCCCCTTCAAGACAAAAAAGTACTAAAAACAGTCACTTTTGCCTCTTTGAGCTGTAATTTGACCCCCTTAACATGCTTCAAAACGCACCAAACTTTACACACACATCAGGACTGGGTAAAACTGTGATCTAATGAAAAAACCTAACCCCAAATCTAAAAAGTGTGCTCTACAGCAATTTTTTAATAAAACGGACAAAAAACTGCTCCTCGGAAGAAATAAACTACAAAACTGCCTGTAACTCCCACTGGGAAGGTCGGAGAGACATGAAACAAAAAACCTCTATGTAGGTCTCACTTAGACCTACATTTCATAAACTGACAACCCCAAGCTAAAATATACAGGAAGTTTGCTATTCCCCCTTCAACACAATATTTTTGTAAAAACCCGTCACCTTTCTTCAAACATTATCTCCTCTGAGCGCGTTTGTTGTTTCGGCTTCAAACTAACACAGGAGAGAGATTGAACCCTTCTGATTAAAAGTTGGTGAAAGAGTTGTGATACCTGCTCCGGTTTTGATTTTATGACCCTTCAAAGACCCGCTGCACTGATGCTCCTGCGGTGCTGTTTTTTTAAGATGGCTGCTCAAAAGCAGGAAGCACCAACGTGCCCACACAATGCAGACAAGGTAGGTACACTAGACTAAAGTCTTGGGACACTTCAGACTAAAAGTAGACAAAAGTATTGGGACACTTAGGACTAGCACCTGCCAAATACGCGGGCCCGACCAACGCTGCTTGCAGCTTTAATTATTATTATTATTATTATTATTATTATTATTATTCCGCCGCCTCTTTGAGCACTAATTTGACCCACTTAACATGCTTCAAAACTCACCATATTTGACCCAAACATCAGGACCTGCGAAAATTGTCTTTTAATTAAAAAAAAAACGAACCCCAAAACTAAAAATTGCACTCTAGCGCCCCCTAGGGAAAAAAAAAACTAGACTGCCTGTAACTCCCAGTAGGAAGGTCGGAGAGACATGAAACAAAATTCTTTATGTAGGTCTGACTTAGACCTACATTTCATAATTGTACATCATCAGGCAGAAATCAACAGGAAGTTGGCAATTCCCCCTTCAAGACAAAAAAGTACTAAAAACAGTCACTTGTGCCTCTTTGAGCTGTAATTTGACCCCCTTAACACGCTTCAAAACTCGCCAAACTGAACGCACACATCAGGACTAGCAGAAATTGCGATCTAATAAAAAAACCTAACCCCAAATCTCAAAATTGCGCTCTACCGCAATTTTAGAATAAAACACAGATAAAACTGCTCCTCGGAAGAAAAAAATTACAAAACTGCCTGTAACTCCCACTGGGAAGGTCGGAGAGACATGAAACAAAAACCTCTATGTAGGTCTCACTTAGACCTACATTTCACAAACTGACAACCCCAAGCTAAAATATACAGGAAGTTTGCTATTCCCCCTTCAACACAATATTTTTGTAAAAACCCGTCACCTTTCTTCAAACATTATCTCCTCTGAGCGCGTTTGTTGTTTCGGCTTCAAACTAACACAGGAGAGAGATTGAACCCTTCTGATTAAAAGTTGGTGAAAGAGTTGTGATACCTGCTCCGGTTTTGATTTTATGACCCTTCAAAGACCCGCTGCACTGATGCTCCTGCGGTGCTGTTTTTTTAAGATGGCTGCTCAAAAGCAGGAAGCACCAACGTGCCCACACAATGCAGACAAGGTAGGTACACTAGACTAAAGTCTTGGGACACTTCAGACTAAAAGTAGACAAAAGTCTTGGGACACTTAGGACTAGCACCTGCCAAATACGCGGGCCCGACCAACGCTGCTTGCAGCTTTAATTATTATTATTATTATTATTATTATTATTATTATTCCGCCGCCTCTTTGAGCACTAATTTGACCCACTTAACATGCTTCAAAACTCACCATATTTGACCCAAACATCAGGACCTGCGAAAATTGTCTTTTAATAAAAAAAAAAACGAACCCCAAAACTAAAAATTGCACTCTAGCGCCCCCTAGGAGAAAAAAAACTAGACTGCCTGTAACTCCCAGTAGGAAGGTCGGAGAGACATGAAACAAAATTCTTTATGTAGGTCTGACTTAGACCTACATTTCATAATTGTACATCATCAGGCAGAAATCAACAGGAAGTTGGCAATTCCCCCTTCAAGACAAAAAAGTACTAAAAACAGTCACTTGTGCCTCTTTGAGCTGTAATTTGACCCCCTTAACATGCTTCAAAACTCGCCAAACTGAACGCACACATCAGGACTAGCAGAAATTGCGATCTAATAAAAAAAACCTAACCCCAAATCTCAAAATTGCGCTCTACCGCAATTTTAGAATAAAACACAGATAAAACTGCTCCTCGGAAGAAAAAAATTACAAAACTGACTGTAACTCCCACTGGGAAGGTCGGAGAGACATGAAACAAAAACCTCTATGTAGGTCTCACTTAGACCTACATTTCATAAATTGACAACCCCCAGCAAAAATCAACAGGAAGTTTGCTATTCCCCCTTCAAAACAATTTTTTTTGTAAAAACCGGTCACCTTCCTTCAAAAACTATCTCCTCTGAGCGCGTTTGTCGTTTCGGCTTCAAACTAACACAGGAGAGAGATTGAACCCTAGAAGCGCTTTTTTTTCTAACTGCTCCGGTTTTGATTTTATGAGCCTTCAAAGAACCGCTGCGCTGCTGTTTTTTTAAGATGGCTGCTTAAAAGCAGGAAGCACCAACATGCCCACACGATGCAGACAAGGTAGGTACACTAGACAAAAGTCTTGGGACACTTCAGACTAAAAGTAGACAAAAGTATTGGGACACTTAGGACTATCACTGGACAAAAGTATTGGGACATTTAGGACTAGCACCTGCCAAATATGCGGGCCCGACCAATGCTGCTTGCAGCTTTAATTAGTATTATTATTATTATTAGTATTATATTAGTAGTAGTATTGTATTATTAGTGGAATGGAGCCCTCAGGCGGAGCCAACAAGACTTTGGAGAGTTAGCAGTTGTGTAAAGTTTGCAAAGATTTTGATTTGCCAAACGTGTTGTTGCTAAAACCTTCAATGTCACAAAACCTTCCTAGAAAATGTTTCCAAATCTGAGTCTTTTTTTCTTTTTTTTCCCCTGGCCCGTGTTTGACCTTTGCTCCACAAAGAAATGCGTGAGTAATCCACACAAGCAGTGAAGTGAGTCCTTCAGGGGCCACAATGGACACACATTCTCTTCATTCCAACTCTATTGTCCCCGCATGGGCCTTCATCACAGGCTCTGCTGGTTCTGGACTGCACTGGACCTTGGTCAGGTCCAACTGGTGCTGGACTGCACTGGACCTTGGTCAGGTCCAACTGGTGCTGGACTTCACTGGACCTTGGTCAGGTCCAACTGGTTCTGGACAGCACTGGACTCCAACTGGTTCTGGACTGCACTGGACCTTGGTCAGGTCCAACTGGTTCTGGACTGCACTGGACCTTGGTCAGGTCCAACTGGTGCTGGACTGCACTGGACCATGGTCAGGTCCAACTGGTTCTGGACAGCACTGGACTCCAACTGGTTCTGGACTGCACTGGACCTTGGTCAGGTCCAACTGGTTCTGGACAGCACTGGACCATGGTCAGGTCCAACTGGTTCTGGACAGCACTGGACCATGGTCAGGTCCAACTGGTGCTGGACTGCACTGTACCATGGTCAGGTCCAACTGGTGCTGGACTGCACTGGACCATGGTCAGGTCCAACTGGTGCTGGACTGCACTGGACCATGGTCAGGTCCAACTGGTTCTGGACAGCACTGGACTCCAACTGGTTCTGGACTGCACTGGACCTTGGTCAGGTCCAACTGGTTCTGGACAGCACTGGACCATGGTCAGGTCCAACTGGTTCTGGACAGCACTGGACCATGGTCAGGTCCAACTGGTGCTGGACTGCACTGTACCATGGTCAGGTCCAACTGGTGCTGGACTGCACTGGACCTTGGTCAGGTCCAACTGGTGCTAGACTGCACTGGACCATGGTCAGGTCCAACTGGTGCTGGACTGCACTGGACCATGGTCAGGTCCAACTGGTTCTGGACTGCACTGGACCTTGGTCAGGTCCAACTGGTGCTGGACTGCACTGGACCATGGTCAGGTCCAACTGGTTCTGGACTGCACTGGACCATGGTCAGGTCCAACTGGTTCTGGACTGCACTGGACCTTGGTCAGGTCCAACTGGTGCTGGACTGCACTGGACCATGGTCAGGTCCAACTGGTTCTGGACAGCACTGGACTCCAACTGGTTCTGGACTGCACTGGACCTTGGTCAGGTCCAACTGGTTCTGGACTGCACTGGACCTTGGTCAGGTCCAACTGGTGCTAGCCAGTGTTTTTCTACCTTTTTTCAGCAAGCAAAGGCACATTTTTTTCATTAATAAAAAAAAAAAAAAAAAAAAAAGGAACACCACCAGCAGAAAAGGTTCAAAAATGAAACTCCACCAGGTCGTCGTGCCTTTTCTTGAGTTTATAGTTGTTTTCCTGTGTGTAGTGCTTTAGTTTCTGTCTTGCGCTGTTATTTTGGTGGCCCTTCCTGTTTTTTTTTTGTTTTTTCCTGTCGCAGCTTCACGCCTACCTTTGAGTTCCATTGCCCGCACCTGCTTTGTTTTGGCAATCAAGACTATTTCAGTTGTGCGTACGCTATCCTTCTTTGTGGGGACATTGTTGATTGTCATGTCATGTACGGGATGTACTTTGTGGACGCCATCTCCGCTCCACACGCTGTAAGTCTTTGCTGTCGTCCAGCATTCTGTTTTTTGTTCACCTCGTCGCAAGTTCAGTTTTGCTTTCGTTTTGCATAGCCATCCCTATGCGTCAGTGCCTTTTCCTAGCGGGACTTGCCTTTTGTTCATTTTTGGTTTAAGCATTACATACCTTTTACATACCAAAAAAGGTTGAAAAACACTCCACTAGACAACGGCACATTATTATAATTATTGATTTGCAAAAAAAATATGTTTTGGACCAATTAGGTGAAGTTGCATGATTTCCCACGGCACACCAGACAATATCTCTAGTGTGCCGCGGCACAGTGGTTGAAAAACTGCATTACAAGGATGACTTTTCTACTTTGTTACTTTGTGTTCGCTGCCTCTTCTTCAAAGCAAAATGAAAGCAGCACATGATATTTAAGTGGAGGATACCAATATGTTGGTACCGGTACCAACATGTATACTTTTATAAATAAAGGGGACCACAAAAAATGTCATTATTTTTAACAACAAATGTTAGTGTACATGAAACATATGTTTATTATTGTCATTTAGTCCTTAAATAAAATACTAGACAACTAAACAAACAAAGACTCCTAATTAGTCTATGCAGTAACATATTGTGTCATTTAGACACCTATTATTTTGCACACATTATGAGGGACAAACTGTAAAAATGTATTATTAATCTACTCGTTTATTTACTCTTAATATTTGCTTATTTTCTCTTTTAACATGTTCTATCTACACTTCTGTTAAAATGTAATAATCACTTATTCTTCTCTTCTTTGATACTTGACATTAGTTTTGGATGATACCACACATTTAGGTATGGATCATGTCGATACCAAGTAGTTACAGGATCATACATTGGTCATATTCAAAGTCCTCATGTGTCCAGGGACGTATTTACTGACTTTATGAACATGATATGAAGTTTAAAAAGGAAAAAAAGATTTTGTGATGCTAAAAAATATCGACGTAATCATAGTAGTATCGACTAGATATGCTCCTGTACTTGGTATCATTACAGTGGATGTCAAGTGGCGTTTGTTTACATTGTGATGCTATTGTATCCTCCTACGGTGTGTAGTGAAGCATGTTTAGCTGATCCTGGTCCTCCAGTGATAATGTTACTTGTAAGAAACTTACTGTATTTGTATTAGTATAGTAGCGAATATGATTCCTTAGTATTGCAGTACTATACTAGTACCAGAATACCGTACAACCCTAGTTGAGTGTTGAGAAATGTTCTTCCCTAACTTGTGTTTGGGTCACTCTGAGGCCTTTAGACTTTCCCTCTCTTGGACTAATCATCCATCCAAGGTGGGGTCGCGGGGGCAGCAGCCTAAGCAGAGAAGGCCAGACTTCTATTTCATAATGATCTATTAGAGTAGGTGTCCTCAACTACATGTGTCTATATTTATATAGACAGTAGGACCTCCATTTACAAACCCAATGGGTTCTTGAACAGGGTTTGTAAACAGCAAAGTTTGTATAGTGAAGCATATTTCTCCATAAGAAGAAATGACAAACGTGCATAATTCAGTGAAGGGTGTACACTTTTAACACAATATCAAGTGTGATACAGCATCCATACTGAAATACTGATACCAGATATCAATACTGTATCAAATGCAAATATCATTAGTTGTAGATATTTGACTATTTCATGATTTTATTCACAGAAACCGTCCGAGACAAATCAATCAACTTGTGAAGGAAAAAACGTGTCGATGTTGTTTACATATTTTGATGTTAGAATGTTCATGTTACTGAATTGTGAATGAGTTATTTCTGAATAATGCCTTTATTGTTTTATTTCCTTTTTTTCTTTGAAGCACCATTTTGCTGTACTTCAGAGTTTAAAAGCAACAAATAATGGTATTATTATTTGAAGTACATATTTTTATATATATAAATATCAGATTGGTATCATCCACCCCATCCTGAATTGGACTCAGTATCGGTTGAGAAAGAGTGGTATCGCAGGTCACAGTGCTGTGTATCAAATAAACATAATTTCTCTTTATAACAAGTCAAAACAACAATGACAAGCTCAACTGTTCCGTATGCGACACGCCGAAGTCCCTTTGGTGCCCTCACAAACAATCAGAATTCAGCAAAATCCTCAACAATAACTAGTCCTTATGGCCATTTATTAGTGTTACTAGTCCTTATGGTCATTTATTAGTTTACTAGTCCTTATGGCCATGTATTAGTATTACTAGTCCTTATGGTCATTTATTAGTATTACTAGTCGTTATGTTCATTTATTAGTGTTACTAGTCGTTATGGTCATTAATTAGTATTACTAGTCGTTATGGCAATTTATTAGTATTACTAGTCGTTATGGTTATGTATTAGTGTTACTAGTCCTTATGGTCATTTATTAGTTTACTAGTCCTTATGGCCATGTATTAGTGTTACTAGTCCTTATGGTCATTTATTAGTTTACTAGTCCTTATGGCCATGTATTAGTATTACTAGTCCTTATGGTAATTTATTAGTATTACTAGTCGTTATGTTCATTTATTAGTGTTACTAGTCGTTATGGTCATTAATTAGTATTACTAGTCGTTATGGCAATTTATTAGTATTACTAGTCGTTATGGTCATGTATTAGTATTACTAGTCCTTATGGTCATTTATTAGTATTACTAGTCCTTATGTTCATTTATTAGTATTACTAGTCGTATGGTCATTAATTAGTATTACTAGTTGTTATGGCAATTTATTAGTATTACTAGTTGTTATGGTCATTTATTAGTATTACTAGTCCTTATGGTCATTTATTAGTTTACTAGTCCTTATGGCCATTTATTAGTATTACTAGTCGTTATGGCAATTTATTAGTATTATTAGTTGTTATGGTCAGTTATTAGTATTACTATTCATTATGGTCATGTATTAGTATTACTAGTACTTATGGTCATTTATTAGTATTACTAGTCGTATGGTCATTAATTAGTATTACTAGTCGTTATGGCAATTTATTAGTATTACTAGTTGTTATGGTCATTTATTAGTATTACTAGTCCTTATGGTAATGTATTAGTATTACTAGTCCTTATGGTCATTTATTAGTTTACTAGTCCTTATGGTCATTTATTAGTATTACTAGTCGTTATGGCAATTTATTAGTATTATTAGTTGTTATGGTCATTTATTAGTATTACTATTCATTATGGTCATGTATTAGTATTACTAGTCCTTATGGTCATTTATTAGTATTACTAGTCGTTATGATCATTAATTAGTATTACTAATCGTTATGGCAATTTATTAGTATTACTACTCGTTATGGTCATTTATTAGTATTACTAGTCATTATGGTTATGTATTAGTATTACTTGTCCTTATGGTCATTTATTAGTATTACTAGTGCTTATGTTCATTTATCAGTATTACTAGTCATTATGGTCATTTATTAGTATTACTAGTCGTTATGGTTATTTATTAGTACTACTAGTTGTGGTGATTTATTAGTATTACTAGTCATTATGGATATGTATTAGTATTACTAGTCGTTATGGTCATTTATTAGTATTACTAGTCGTTATGGTCATTTATTAGTATTACTAGTCGTTATGGTCATGTATTAGTATTATTAGTCCTTATGGTAATGTATTAGTATTACTAGTCGTTATGTTCATTTATTAGTGTTACTACTCCTTATGTTCATTTCTTAGTATTACTAGTCATTATGGCAATTTATTAGTATTAGTAGTCGTTATTGTCATTTATTAGTATTACTAGTCATTATGGTTGTGTACAAACGTTTGTATATTTGATGAAACGTGTATGTGATATATATACATACATACATACATATATATACATGTATACATACATACATATATATATACATACATACATATACTGTATATAAATACATACATACATTAATATATGCATACATATATACACATACATATATATAC
>NC_084552.2:7557500-7582500 GCF_033978685.3 Nerophis lumbriciformis | reverse complement strand
CTATGTCAGAAGGTAGTAGACTATGTGGACTAGTGATATGGGTCAGAAGGTAGTAGACTATGTCAGAAGGTAGTAGACTATGTGGACTAGTGATATGAGTCAGAAGGTAGTAGACTATGTGAACTAGTGATATGAGCCAGAAGGTAGTAGACTATGTGGACTAGTGATATGAGCCAGAAGGTAGTAGACTATGTCAGAAGGTAGTAGACTATGTGGACTAGTGATATGAGCCAGAAGGTAGTAGACTATGTCAGAAGGTAGTAGACTATGTGGACTAGTGATATGAGTCAGAAGGTAATAGACTATGTCAGAAGGTAGTAGACTATGTGGACTAGTGATATGGGTCAGAAGGTAGTAGACTATGTCAGAAGGTAGTAGACTATGTGGACTAGTGATATGAGTCAGAAGGTAGTAGACTATGTGAACTAGTGATATGAGTCAGAAGGTAGTAGACTATGTGGACTAGTGATATGAGCCAGAAGGTAGTAGACTATGTCAGAAGGTAGTAGACTATGTCAGACGTTAGTAAGTAGACTATGTGGAGTAGTGATATGAGTCAGAAGGTAGTAGACTATGTCAGAAGGTAGTAGACTATGTGGACTAGTGATATGAGCCAGAAGGTAGTAGACTATGTCAGAAGGTAGTAGACTATGTGGACTAGTGATATGAGCCAGAAGGTAGTAGACTATGTCAGAAGGTAGTAGACTATGTGGACTAGTGATATGAGCCAGAAGGTAGTAGACTATGTCAGAAGGTAGTAGACTATGTGGACTAGTGATATGAGTCAGAAGGTAATAGACTATGTCAGAAGGTAGTAGACTATGTGGACTAGTGATATGGGTCAGAAGGTAGTAGACTATGTCAGAAGGTAGTAGACTATGTGGACTAGTGATATGAGTCAGAAGGTAGTAGACTATGTGAACTAGTGATATGAGCCAGAAGGTAGTAGACTATGTGGACTAGTGATATGAGCCAGAAGGTAGTAGACTATGTCAGAAGGTAGTAGACTATGTGGACTAGTGA
The DNA here is from genome assembly GCF_033978685.3 of Nerophis lumbriciformis. Taxonomy (NCBI): domain Eukaryota; kingdom Metazoa; phylum Chordata; class Actinopteri; order Syngnathiformes; family Syngnathidae; genus Nerophis; species Nerophis lumbriciformis. The sequence goes on along the minus strand of NC_084552.2, from coordinate 7,581,477 downwards.
TATGAGCCAGAAGGTAGTAGACTATGTCAGAAGGTAGTAGACTATGTGGACTAGTGATATGAGTCAGAAGGTAATAGACTATGTCAGAAGGTAGTAGACTATGTGGACTAGTGATATGGGTCAGAAGGTAGTAGACTATGTCAGAAGGTAGTAGACTATGTGGACTAGTGATATGAGTCAGAAGGTAGTAGACTATGTGAACTAGTGATATGAGCCAGAAGGTAGTAGACTATGTGGACTAGTGATATGAGCCAGAAGGTAGTAGACTATGTCAGAAGGTAGTAGACTATGTGGACTAGTGATATGAGCCAGAAGGTAGTAGACTATGTCAGAAGGTAGTAGACTATGTGGACTAGTGATATGAGTCAGAAGGTAATAGACTATGTCAGAAGGTAGTAGACTATGTGGACTAGTGATATGGGTCAGAAGGTAGTAGACTATGTCAGAAGGTAGTAGACTATGTGGACTAGTGATATGAGTCAGAAGGTAGTAGACTATGTGAACTAGTGATATGAGCCAGAAGGTAGTAGACTATGTGGACTAGTGATATGAGCCAGAAGGTAGTAGACTATGTCAGAAGGTAGTAGACTATGTGGACTAGTGATATGAGCCAGAAGGTAGTAGACTATGTCAGAAGGTAGTAGACTATGTGGACTAGTGATATGAGTCAGAAGGTAATAGACTATGTCAGAAGGTAGTAGACTATGTGGACTAGTGATATGGGTCAGAAGGTAGTAGACTATGTCAGAAGGTAGTAGACTATGTGGACTAGTGATATGAGTCAGAAGGTAGTAGACTATGTGAACTAGTGATATGAGCCAGAAGGTAGTAGACTATGTGGACTAGTGATATGAGCCAGAAGGTAGTAGACTATGTCAGAAGGTAGTAGACTATGTGGACTAGTGATATGAGCCAGAAGGTAGTAGACTATGTCAGAAGGCAGTAGACTATGTGGACTAGTGATATGAGTCAGAAGGTAATAGACTATGTCAGAAGGTAGTAGACTATGTGGACTAGTGATATGAGCCAGAAGGTAGTAGACTATGTCAGAAGGTAGTAGACTATGTGGACTAGTGATATGGGTCAGAAGGTAGTAGACTATGTCAGAAGGTAGTAGACTATGTGGACTAGTGATATGAGTCAGAAGGTAGTAGACTATGTGAACTAGTGATATGAGTCAGAAGGTAGTAGACTATGTGGACTAGTGATATGAGCCAGAAGGTAGTAGACTATGTCAGAAGGTAGTAGACTACGTCAGACGTTAGTAAGTAGACTATGTGGAGTAGTGATATGAGTCAGAAGGTAGTAGACTATGTGGACTAGTGGTATGAGTCAGAAGGTAGTAGACTATGTCAGACGTTAGTAAGTAGACTATGTGGACTAGTGATATGAGTCAGAAGGTAGTAGACTATGTGGACTAGTGATATGAGCCAGAAGGTAGTAGACTATGTCAGAAGGTAGTAGACTATGTGGACTAGTGATATGAGTCAGAAGGTAATAGACTATGTCAGAAGGTAGTAGACTATGTGGACTAGTGATATGGGTCAGAAGGTAGTAGACTATGTCAGAAGGTAGTAGACTATGTGGACTAGTGATATGAGTCAGAAGGTAGTAGACTATGTGAACTAGTGATATGAGCCAGAAGGTAGTAGACTATGTGGACTAGTGATATGAGCCAGAAGGTAGTAGACTATGTCAGAAGGTAGTAGACTATGTGGACTAGTGATATGAGCCAGAAGGTAGTAGACTATGTCAGAAGGTAGTAGACTATGTGGACTAGTGATATGAGTCAGAAGGTAATAGACTATGTCAGAAGGTAGTAGACTATGTGGACTAGTGATATGGGTCAGAAGGTAGTAGACTATGTCAGAAGGTAGTAGACTATGTGGACTAGTGATATGAGTCAGAAGGTAGTAGACTATGTGAACTAGTGATATGAGTCAGAAGGTAGTAGACTATGTGGACTAGTGATATGAGCCAGAAGGTAGTAGACTATGTCAGAAGGTAGTAGACTATGTCAGACGTTAGTAAGTAGACTATGTGGAGTAGTGATATGAGTCAGAAGGTAGTAGACTATGTCAGAAGGTAGTAGACTATGTGGACTAGTGATATGAGCCAGAAGGTAGTAGACTATGTCAGAAGGTAGTAGACTATGTGGACTAGTGATATGAGCCAGAAGGTAGTAGACTATGTCAGAAGGTAGTAGACTATGTGGACTAGTGATATGAGCCAGAAGGTAGTAGACTATGTCAGAAGGTAGTAGACTATGTGGACTAGTGATATGAGTCAGAAGGTAATAGACTATGTCAGAAGGTAGTAGACTATGTGGACTAGTGATATGGGTCAGAAGGTAGTAGACTATGTGAACTAGTGATATGAGCCAGAAGGTAGTAGACTATGTGGACTAGTGATATGAGCCAGAAGGTAGTAGACTATGTCAGAAGGTAGTAGACTATGTGGACTAGTGATATGAGCCAGAAGGTAGTAGACTATGTCAGAAAGTAGTAGACTATGTGGACTAGTGATATGAGTCAGAAGGTAATAGACTATGTCAGAAGGTAGTAGACTATGTGGACTAGTGATATGGGTCAGAAGGTAGTAGACTATGTCAGAAGGTAGTAGACTATGTGGACTAGTGATATGAGTCAGAAGGTAGTAGACTATGTGAACTAGTGATATGAGCCAGAAGGTAGTAGACTATGTGGACTAGTGATATGAGCCAGAAGGTAGTAGACTATGTCAGAAGGTAGTAGACTATGTGGACTAGTGATATGAGCCAGAAGGTAGTAGACTATGTCAGAAGGTAGTAGACTATGTGGACTAGTGATATGAGTCAGAAGGTAATAGACTATGTCAGAAGGTAGTAGACTATGTGGACTAGTGATATGGGTCAGAAGGTAGTAGACTATGTCAGAAGGTAGTAGACTATGTGGACTAGTGATATGAGTCAGAAGGTAGTAGACTATGTGAACTAGTGATATGAGCCAGAAGGTAGTAGACTATGTGGACTAGTGATATGAGCCAGAAGGTAGTAGACTATGTCAGAAGGTAGTAGACTATGTGGACTAGTGATATGAGCCAGAAGGTAGTAGACTATGTCAGAAGGTAGTAGACTATGTGGACTAGTGATATGAGTCAGAAGGTAATAGACTATGTCAGAAGGTAGTAGACTATGTGGACTAGTGATATGGGTCAGAAGGTAGTAGACTATGTCAGAAGGTAGTAGACTATGTGGACTAGTGATATGAGTCAGAAGGTAGTAGACTATGTGAACTAGTGATATGAGCCAGAAGGTAGTAGACTATGTGGACTAGTGATATGAGCCAGAAGGTAGTAGACTATGTCAGAAGGTAGTAGACTATGTGGACTAGTGATATGAGCCAGAAGGTAGTAGACTATGTCAGAAGGTAGTAGACTATGTGGACTAGTGATATGAGTCAGAAGGTAATAGACTATGTCAGAAGGTAGTAGACTATGTGGACTAGTGATATGAGCCAGAAGGTAGTAGACTATGTCAGAAGGTAGTAGACTATGTGGACTAGTGATATGGGTCAGAAGGTAGTAGACTATGTCAGAATGTAGTAGACTATGTGGACTAGTGATATGAGTCAGAAGGTAGTAGACTATGTGAACTAGTGATATGAGTCAGAAGGTAGTAGACTATGTGGACTAGTGATATGAGCCAGAAGGTAGTAGACTATGTCAGAAGGTAGTAGACTATGTGGACTAGTGATATGAGTCAGAAGGTAGTAGACTATGTGAACTAGTGATATGAGTCAGAAGGTAGTAGACTATGTGGACTAGTGATATGAGCCAGAAGGTAGTAGACTATGTCAGAAGGTAGTAGACTACGTCAGACGTTAGTAAGTAGACTATGTGGAGTAGTGATATGAGTCAGAAGGTAGTAGACTATGTGGAGTAGTGATATGAGTCAGAAGGTAGTAGACTATGTGGACTAGTGGTATGAGTCAGAAGGTAGTAGACTATGTCAGAAGGTAGTAGACTATGTCAGACGTTAGTAAGTAGACTATGTGGACTAGTGATATGAGTCAGGAAGGTAGTACACTTTGTCAGAAGGTAGTACACTATGTCAGACGTTAGTAAGTAGACTATGTGGACTAGTGGTATACCTGTGGTCTCTCTCTGTGGGTGTTGACTGCCTCCACTTTGAGGGAGATGGACTCCACCTTGCAGCCATAGGCCACAGGTGTGAGCTTCAGCACCATGTGGAGAGGACACTTCAGGTAGGGCATCTCCTCTACAACATCAATCATATAAATAATATACAATGTCATGTATGATATATTGATGAATAATATACAATGTCATGTATAAATATTAAAGAATAATATACAATGTCATGTATGTAAGATTAATGAATAATATATAATGTCATGTATGTAAGATTAATGAATAATATACAATGTCATGTATGTAAGATTAATTAATAATATACAATGTCATGTATGTAATAATGAATAATATACAATGTCATGTATGATATATTCATGAATAATATACAATGTCATGTATAAATATTAATGAATAATATACAATGTCATGTATGTAAGATTAATTAAAATACAATGTCATGTATGTAAGATTAATTAATAATATACAATGTCATGTATGTAATAATGAATAATATACAATGTCATGTATGATATATTCATGAGTAATATACAATGTCATGTATAAATATTAATGAATAATATACAATGTCATGTATGTAAGATTAATGAATAATATACAATGTCATGTATGTAAGATTAATGAATAATATACAATGTCATGTACTGTATGTAATATTGATGCATATACAATGTCATGTATGTAATATTGATGAATAATAAACAATGTCCTGTATGAAATATTGATGAATAATATAGAATATTGATGAATAATATAGAATATTGATGAATAATATAGAATATTGATGCACTGACCTGCACTTTTATCCAGGAAGTAAGCGAGCAGGCAGCGCATGACAGCTTGGTGACAGATGACCAGAACATTCTCCTGACGCTCCAGCTCCATGATGACAGGCTCCACCCTCTGGACCAGGTCCTGGTAGGACTACAACCAACACAGCGTTATTATTATTATTAATTATTACTACTACTACTACTACATCAGGGATGTCAAACTCTTTTTAACACAAATATGGCATCTCTCTGAGAACCGCTTGCAACACTGAATATAAATATATAATTGTCATATAAAGTATATGAATATATAATTGTCATATAAAGTATATAAATATATAATTGTCATTTAAAGTATATAAATATATAATTGTCATTTAAAGTATATAAATATTTAATTGTCATATAAAGTACCGTATTTTCCGCACTATTAGCCGCACCTAAAAACCACAAATTTACTCAAAAGCTGACAGTGCGGCTTATAGCCCGGTGCGCTTTATATATGGATTAATATTAAGATTAATTTTCATAAAGTTTAGGTCTCGCAACTACGGTAAACAGCCGCCATCTTTTTTCCCCATAGAAGAGGAAGCGCTTCTTCTTCTACTGTAAGCAACCACCCGCCCCCGTAGAAGAAGAAGAAGCGCGCGGATATTACGTTTCATTTCCTTTGTGTGTTTACATCTGTAAAGACCACAAAATGGCTCCTACTAAGCGACAGGTTTCCGGTTCATGAAAAGACGCAATCTCTCCATCCGCACACGGACTACTATTTCACAGCAACTGCCTAAAGACTTTCAAGAAAAGCTGGCTACTTTCCGTGCATATTGTAAAAACAAGATAGCTGAAAAAAAGATCCGGCCAGAGAACATTATCAACATGGACGAGGTTCCACTGACTTTTTATATTCCTGTGAACCGCACTGTGGATACAACGGGAGCACGTACGGTGAATATTCGCACCACAGGGAATGAGAAGTCATCCTTCACTGTGGTTCTAGCTTGCCATGCTAATGGCCAGAAACTTCCACCCATGGTGATATTCAAAAGGAAGACCTTGCCAAAAGAGACCTTTCCAGCCGGCGTCGTCATAAAAGCTAACTCGAAGGGATGGATGGATGAAGAAAAGATGAGCGAGTGGTTAAGGGAAGTTTACGCGAAGAGGCCGGGTGGCTTTTTTCACGCAGCTCCGTCCATGTTGATATACGACTCCATGCGCGCCCACATCACGCTGGTTTTTAATATATTATTAAAGTTTGACTGACCTATCTGACTGTTTTTTTGACATTCCCTTTAGCGCAGTTAGATGCGGCTTATAACACGGGGCGGCTTATAGGTGGACAAAGTTTTGAAATATGCCGTTCATTGAAGACGCGGCTTATAACCCAGGGCGGCTTATGGTGCGGAAAATACGGTATATAAATATTTAACAGTCAGATAAAGTATATAAATATATAATTGTCATATAAAGTATATAAATATATAATCGTCATATAAAGTATATGAATATATAATTGTCATATAAAGTATATAAATATATAATTGTCATTTAAAGCAGTGGTCCCCAACCACCGGGCCGTGGACCGGTACCGATTGGTACCGGGCCGCACAAGGAAAAAATAAATAAATAAATAAAAAATTATTAAATCAACATAAAAACACAATATATACACTATATATAAATGTATATCAATACAGTCTGCAGGGATACAGTCCGTAAGCACACATGATTGTATTTCTTTATTTAAAAAACAATTTGTCCCTCCGCGGGACAAATTTTCAAGTGTTGACCGGTCCGCAGCTACAAAAAGGTTGGGGACCCCTGATTTAAAGTATATAAATACATCATTGTCATTTAAAGTATATAAATATATAATTGTCAGATAAAGTATATAAATATATAATTGTCATTTAAAGTATATAAATATATAATTGTCATTTAAAGTATATAAATATATAACTGTCAGATAAAGTATATAAATATATAATTGTCAGATAAAGTATATAAATATATAATTGTCAGATAAAGTATATAAATATATAATTGTCATTTAAAGTATATAAATATATAATTGTCATTTAAAGTATATAAATATATAATTGTCAGATAAAGTATATAAATATAAAATTGTCATATAAAGTATATAAATATAAAATTGTCATATAAAGTATATAAATATATAATTGTCATATAAAGTATATAAATATAAAATTGTCATTTAAAGTATATAAATATATAATTGTCATATAAAGTATATAAATATAAAATTGTCATTTAAAGTATATGAATATATAATTGTCATATAAAGTATATAAATATAAAATTGTCATTTAAAGTATATAAATATATCATTGTCAGACAATTGTTGGATGGATGAGAAGGTAACATGTAACTTTATGCTTTTTCTAATAAATGCATTTGACAAAAAACTGTTTTACTGACACACATCTCCAGCCTTCCAGGGGGCACTTGCAGTGATGTGGAGGGCCACATGAAATTAAATGATGGAATGACATGACAATGCCACGTGAAATGAACTGATGAAATGAAGTGGTGGGCTTCATGAAATTATGGCAGGCCAAATAAAATTAAATGATGAAATGAAATGACACATGGAGAGGAGCCAGATGAGGAGGTTCGGGCATCTGGTCAGGATGCCACCCGAACGCCTCCCTAGGAAGGTGTTTCGGGCACGTCCGACCGGTAGGAGGCCACGGGGAAGACCCAGGACACGTTGGGAAGACTATGTCTCCCGGCTGGCCTGGGAACGCCTCGGGATCCCCTGGGAGGAGCTGGACGAAGTGGCTGGGGAGAGGGAAGTCTGGGCTTCCCTGCTTAGGCTGCTGCCCCCGCGACCCGACCTCGGATAAGCGGAAGAAGATGGATGGATGGATGAATTTGCATGGCGCTGCCAATTGAAATACGGTACAAGGATGTGGAGATAAAATGAGTTGATGTGGCAGGGCTACATGAAATGAAATTAAATGATATATAATATTATAAATGAATATATATTATATACTGAATATCCATCCATCTTCTTCCGCTTATCCGAGGTCGGGTCGCGGGGGCAGCAGCCTAAGCAGGGAAGCCCAGACTTCCCTCTCCCCAGCCACTTCGTCCAGCTCTTCCTGTGGGACCCCGAGGCGTTCCCAGGCCAGCCGGGAGACATAGTCTTCCCAACGTGTCCTGGGTCTTCCCCGTGGCCTCCTACCGGTCGGACGTGCCCTAAACACCTCCCTAGGGAGGCGTTCGGGTGGCATCCTGACCAGATGCCCGAACCACCTCATCTGGCTCCTCTCCATGTGGAGGAGCAGCGGCTTTACTTTGAGCTCCCCCCGGATGGCAGAGCTTCTCACCCTATCTCTAAGGGAGAGACCCGCCACCCGGCGGAGGAAACTCATTTCGGCCGCTTGTACCCGTGATCTTGTCCTTTCGGTCATAACTCAAAGCTCATGACCAAAGGTGAGGATGGGAACGTAGATCGACCGGTAAATTGAGAGCTTTGCCTTCCGGCTCAGCTCCTTCTTCACCACAACGGATCGATACAGCGTCCGCATTACTGAAGACGCCGCACCGATCCGCCTGTCGATCTCACGATCTATTCTTCCCTCACTCGTGAATATATAATATGTAAATATTACATATATCTTATATTGCTACTATGGTACATTTTTAGTCCACTTTATTCCTTTAGTTGTCGCCCTCTTTTTGTGCATTATCTTCTACATCCTTTGTGACTGACCTACTGTGTGGAACAATTTCCCTTGTGGGTCAATACAGTTTGTCTAAGTCTAGATACAGCCAGCATGATAGTGTCTGACTAAGACTATCTCATCATCCCACAGGTAAATGATGACAACAAATAGAAGCCATTATGAAACCAGCTTTCAGTGCCCGCCTCTAATGATGTGTTCAACCATAATGACAATGGATTATTGGAACCTTATTAACTAACCCTAATGATGGCAGTGTTATCTGTAGCTTCCTGCTGCGAGTAGGACCACAAGTCAACAAGTCCTACCTCTCCGGCTGGGTAGCGGTAGTAGTATTTATCTTCATCCCTCAGGGAAAACTCTTCAGGGAATTTCTCTTTCACTTCATCGTAGGTCATGTCCTCGCACACGCCCTGCAGACAGCAACACCTTCAGACGGGGACTAGACCCAGGGAACCATGAGCGCTAGACTCACCGCATCGATCTCATTAAGGGCATTCCACTGCTCGTACGGGACCCCCAAGTGCTCGGCGGTCTGGATGCTGCGACACAGCTGGCTGCTCCAGACCTTTAGATTGTCCAGCTGCTGCTCCTCCACAAAGCCAGCCAAGGCGGCAGAAAACTACACAAGAGTAGGCCACAATCACCAGCCAGGTCGTACAATCGTGGGCGGGGGGGGCGTCGTACTTGTCTGCCCCTCGGCGAGAGGCCGGCGTCGCCCCCAAGCCGCCCCTCCAGGTTGTCCACGCTCTCTCCGTGTCGACACAGGTAGATGGTGCGCGGCTGGACGTGGATGTTCATCAGGTAGTACACCATCTTGCTCTGGATGTGGTCCTGGATGTGGTTGACCAGGAAGCGGCGACCCACGTCTATCACCTTGATGAAGGATAGATCTCTGCATGGCGAGCACACATCAAATCCTTACATTTCATCAAAAATGGACAGTGCGCCTTACGACCCGGTGCACCTAATGCACAAAACAATGCTGGTTGTGCTTACCGACCTCAAAGCACTTTTATTTGGTACATGGACATACGTGTGGACTGCAGGTTGACGCCTGTTCAATAAATAGTGAAGTGAATTATTTTTATATAGCACTTTTCTCTACTGACTCAAAGCGCTTTTACATAGTGAAACCCAATATCTAATTTACATTTAAACCGGAGCGGGTGGGTAAAGTGTCTTGCCCAAGGACTAAGGGTGTAACGGTACGTGTATTTGTTTTGAACAGTTTCGGTACCGAACAAGTTTCCACACGGACATATTAAGTAGCGTACCGCACGTTCTGTAAACAATGCACACTGAGGCACAACACACGGCATGCTAGCAGCTAACGAGCTAGGACAACATGTAAAAGCCAGAGCTGGAAGACCCTCCTGCCTCGTTAAGATCTCCCGTTTGGGAACACTTGGGCTTCGCGGTGCGATACAACAATGGAGGACATTGCTTCAACGAAGAGAAAGACGAATTCAAGCAGCCTCTCCTCGGCGAGTCAGGCAGGGCTAAAGCAATAACAAATGTTTTTATAGCAGCAGATTTAAAACCATATTGCATTAAAAAGTAGATTTTGAGCCACTTCTATGGTGGAAGAACAATGAGCCCATATATTATCCTCTTAGTGCCAAGTTAGCCAGGCACTACCTCACCATACCTGCTACCTCCGTATTTTATTACATTGTAACTGCAAGCAGGTCTGCTCTTTCTGCACACAATGTGGATAAACTGATTTTTCTGGCAAAAATCATGAAGATTAAGTGAAAGTCACCAGGGTTAAAGGCTGGGGGGGGGGGGGGGGGAAGTTAATCTGAGGCTGAGTTGACTTGAAACTGTTTAATGTTGCACTTTAGAAGAAAACTTTTGTCATTTTATTTAATCTGAGCAACAACTTGAAGCAGTTTAATGTTGCACTTTATATGTGGTAATGTTGCACTTTATATGTAGAAAGGTTTTGTTAAGAAACCAATTCTGAGCCTTATCTTATTTAGTTTTTATTTGATGTATGTCGACTGCATTAACCCTGGCAGTGGACCCTGTGTGTATATGTATGTTATTGTTATTGTTATGTGTGCGTGTGTATGTGTGTGTGTATGTATGTTATTGTTATGTTAAAAGGATAAAGCCATTGTTTACAAATTTTGGTAAATAAATAACCAGAAAATGTATATTTTGTTTTTTTCTTACTGTACCGAAAATGAACCGAACCGTGACCTCTAAACCGAGGTACATACCGAACCAAAATTTTTGTGTACCGTTACACCCTTACCAAGGACAAAACGGCAGTGACTAGGATAGCGGAAGCGGGGATCAAACCTGGAACCCTCAAGAACGGCCACTCTACCAACCGAGCTGTAGCGCCCAGTATAATGCTAGCAAGCAACAGCAAAACGTTGATGTCTCATTGGGAATATAGAACATTACACACAATGCTCAAAAAATCTGTCAAAATGTTTTAGTACGACTTTGGTAAGCTACGAAGTCGCACCGCTTGATGGATTGTCGGAGCATTACGGCTACCATAGTCAGACGTACTGTGCTTCAACATACAGTATTATTATGGTGCGTGTATAAGGACCCCAAAAGTAGGGCATCTATTAGGAGACCATATTATCTGGGGTTTTGTTTTGCACTCAAAAGAAACTTTTCTCACTTATTGGTTCCTGCTGATGTGTATTTGGGATCTGCATAGTCCCGAAAATTTGTATTGTTGTGGGACATTCATCCTCCGCTGTTGCCATTTCTAATAATAAGTAGTGTACAGTTCTAACATATCTGTCAGTAGACTCGCCGTGGAAGCGCTAAAAACTACCGCTACAACAAAAATGACGGGAGGTTACGTTGTCGAAGTGGAGGCACGTAAATAAGACCGCCCACAAAAAGAGACAGTCACAGGGCGGCTCTTTTGAGCAATGAACCACCATTACATGTTAAAGGGGAACATTATCACAATTTCAGAAGGGTTAAAACCATTAAAAATCAGTTCCCAGTGGCTTATTTGATTTTTCGAAGTTTTTTTCAACATTTTACCCATCACGCAATATCCCTAAAAAAAGCTTCAAAGTGCCTGATTTTAACCATCGTTATAAACACCCGTCCATTTTCCTGTGACGTCACATAGTGAAGCCAACACAAACAAACATGGCGGAAAGAACAGCAAGCTATATTACGCATGTATTGAAACGGATGGTTGTAGTGTGGAGGCAGGTAGCGAAAACGAAATTGAAGAAGAAACTGAAGCTATTGAGCCATATCGGTTTGAACCGTATGCAAGCGAAACCGAGGAAAACGACACGACAGCCAGCGACACGGGAGAAAGCGAGGACGAATTGGGCGATCGCCTTCTAACCAACGATTGGTATGTGTTTGTTTGGCATTAAAGGAAACTAACAACTATGAACTAGGTTTACAGCATATGAAATACATTTGGCAACAACATGCACTTTGAGAGTGCAGACAGCCCAATTTTCATCAATTAATATATTCTGTAGACATACCCTCATCCGCGCTCTTTTCCTGAAAGCTGATCTGTCCAGTTTTGGAGTTGATGTCAGCAGGCCAGGGAAGCTAGGGTCGATAGGGGGTTTAGCTCGCTCGTCTGCGGGAACAAACTGCCGCCATTGCTTGCCGTGCTACCGAGGTCCTTTGTCCCTGAATTGCTCACACACTCCGGCAGATTCAATGGGGGTCTGGCGGCAGATTTCTTTGACTTTATGGTTGGAAATGCATCTGCTTTGAGTGTCGCAGGATATCCACACATTCTTGCCATCTCTGTCGTAGCATAGCTTTCGTGGGTAAAGTGTGCGGAACAAACGTCCAATTTCTTGCCACTTTGGCATCTTTGGGCCACTGGTGCAACTTGAATCCGTCCCTGTTGGTGTTGTTACACCCTCCGACAACACACCGACGAGGCATGATGTCTCCAAGGTACGGAAAACAGTCGAAAAAACGGAAAATAACAGCTGATTTGACTCGGTGTTTGAGAAAATGGCGGATTGCTTCCCGATGTGACGTCACATTGTGAATATTAGAAAGGCGTTTAATTCGCCAAAATTCACCCATTTAGAGTTCGGAAATCGGTTAAAAAAATATATGGTCTTTTTTCTGCAACATCAAGGTATATATTGACGCTTACATAGGTCTGCTGATAATGTTCCCCTTTAAGTACGTGTTTGAAATGTAGACAAATAAATATGAGCCTTTTAACGTGCTTTACAGTCCAGTGCGCCCTACGGTCCCAAAAACTACTGTAAACTTGATGGCTTCCCGAGATGATGGACGCTTACCGGTCGTGCTGGTCTGGGTCTAGAGGTTGGTAGCTTGCTTTGTAACATTCGATTCTCCTTTGGAAGTCCAGCATGGCATCGGTCTTGTTGCAGTCTTTGTAGTCTGGACAGGACACCTTCACTTCCTGCGCAGGAAGGAAGTCACTTTCAAGGGTTCCATTGTTTCCCTGCATCTTTCAGCTACAACAAATCCTCCCTCACCATGATGTTGGATGCGATCACGCTAGGGTCGTCGCAGACGGACTCGATGAAAAAGATCTGCGGCAAAAAGAAAAATGTGGTTAAACGATTAAACGGCGGCAGGTCGCCTGGATCGGTTCGCAGCTGAGTGTGAAGCGACTGGGATGAGAATCAGCACCTCCAAGTCCGAGTCCATGGTTCTCGCCCGGAAAAGGGTGGAGTGCCATCTCCGGGTTGGGGAGGAGATCTTGCCCCAAGTGGAGGAGTTCAAGTACCTCGGAGTCTTGTTCACGAGTGAGGGAAGAGTGGATCGTGAGATCGACAGGCGGATCGGTGCGGCGTCTTCAGTAATGCGGACGCTGTATCGATCCGTTGTGGTGAAGAAGGAGCTGAGCCGGAAGGCAAAGCTCTCGATTTACCGGTCGATCTACGTTCCCATCCTCACCTATGGTCATGAGCTTTGGGTTATGACCGAAAGGACAAGATCACGGGTACAAGCGGCCGAAATGAGTTTCCTCCGCCGAGTGGCGGGTCTCTCCCTTAGAGACAGGGTGAGAAGCTCTGTCATTCGGGGGGAGCTCAAAGTAAAGCCGCTGCTCCTCCACATGGAGAGGAGCCAGATGAGGTGGTTCGGGCATCTGGTCAGGATGCCACCCGAACGCCTCCCTAGGAAGGTGTTTCGGGCAAGTCCGACCGGTAGGAGGCCACGGGGAAGACCCAGGACACGCTGGGAAGACTATGTCTCCCGGCTGGCCTGGGAACGCCTCGGGATCCCCCGGGAGGAGCTGGACGAAGTGGCTGGGGAGAGGGAAGTCTGGGCTTCCCTGCTTAAGCTGCTGCCCCCGCGACCCGACCTCGGATAAGCGGAAGAAGATGGATGGATGGATGGATGGAAGGTCGCCGTAGAAACAACGGGCTTACCTTAAAGCCATTCTCGCGGCCGAACTGGAGGATCATCTCTCTCCTTTCCCGCGTTGTGTTTGTCGCGTCGAAGACCTGGATGGAGACGTGCTCCTCAGTTTCAAAGTGGTGCGAGGATTTCCACGAGCAGCAATGAAAAGAAAACGTACCGCTACTTGTCCTCCTTCGTCGTGCAGGTAGGACTTGACGTCCCTCAAGGCCGCTAAGGCACATTGTCTGCGGGGCAAACACACTGATGACTTTGCACCTCTGCCTTGTATCAACACCAGGGTTGTATCAACACTAGGCTTGCAAAGGGGCGGAAAGTTTCCGGTAAATTTACGGAAATTTACCACGGGAAGTCAACCTCGGGAAGTTTGGAAATGTTGACCATTTTTTGATTATTGAAAGTTGGACATGATCCATCTTATTGTGTAGAATAAGATGAGCAGCTTGTAAAAGACTAATGAATGCAACACACTGATATAAATAGTCAGCTAAACAATTGGAGGAGTCTCTAAAAATATTTGACTGATGGACAAATGAATAGAAATAAGCTAGATCAGTGGTTCTTAACCTGGGTTGGATGGAACCCTAAGGGTTCGGTGAGTCGGCCTCAGGGGTTCGGCGGAGGTCGAGACACACCCGACTCATCATGTAAATAAAAACTTCTCCCTATCGGCGTATTATGGGTATGACAACAGCAGAAGTCACACTGATTTGCAGGTGTGTAATTAGTTGTGGGTTCATGCACTGTGTTGGTTTTGTTCTTTGAACAAGGTGATGTTCATGCATGGTTCATGTTGTGTCTTGAATTTGAAAAAAAAAATATATATATATATATATTTTTTTTTTTTTCACTAAAGGGTTCAGTGAAAGCACATATGAAACCGGTGGGGTTTGGTACCTCCAACAAGGTTAAGAACCACTGGACTAGATGAATAAGTGAACAGTCAATCAGCATGCTAAATCAAACTATAAGCTACATTCTTGTATGACAACAGAATGGCTAGCAGAACAGAAAGCAGAGGAAACTACACCTTTTCATTTAGTATTTGCTACTTGCACTTTACACATCACAAAAGGTCAATTCGGATTGCTAACGTTGTTAGCATAAATGAATGGGATTTAACATAGAGAACATTTGCATCACGGCTAACGGAGAAATATTTTCGGTTCATTATGAGACTGTGCACTGCAAAAAGTCAGTGTTCAAAAACAAGGGAAAAAAATACAAAAATGAGGGGTATTTTATTTGAACTAAGCAAAATTATCTGCCAATAGAATAAGAAAATTTGGCTTGTCAAGACTTTCCAAAACAAGTCAAATTAGCTAACCTCAATGAACCCAAAAATAGCTTAAAATAAGTACAAACCCCGTTTCCATATGAGTTGGGAAATTGTGTTAGATGTAAATATAAACGGAATACAATGAATTGCAAATCCTTTTCAAGCCATATTCAGTTGAATATGCTACAAAGACAACATATTTGATGTTCAAACTCATAAACATTTTTTTTTGCAAATAAGCATTAACTTTAGAATTTGATGCCAGCAACACGTGACAAAGTAGTTGGGAAAGGTGGCAATAAATACTGATAAAGTTGAGGAATGTTCATCAAACACTTATTTGGAACATCCCACAGGTGTGCAGGCTAATTGGGAACAGGTGGGTGCCATGATTGGGTATAAAAGTAGATTCCATGAAATGCTCAGTCATTCACAAACAAGGATGGGGCGAGGGTCACCACTTTGTCAACAAATGCGTGGGCAAATTGTTTAAGAACAACATTTCTCAAGCAGCTATTGCAAGGAATTTAGGGATTTCACCATCTACGCTCCGTAATATCATCAAAGGGTTCAGAGAGTCTGGAGAAATCACTGCACGTAAGCAGCTAAGCCCGTGACCTTTGATCCCTCAGGCTGTACTGCATCAACAAGCGACATCAGTGTGTAAAGGATATCACCACATGGGCTCAGGAACACTTCAGAAAACCACTGTCAGTAACTACAGTTGGTCGCTACATCTGTAAGTGCAAGTTAAAACTCTCCTATGCAAGACGAAAACCATTTATCAACAACACCCAGAAACGCCGTCGGCTTTGATGGGCCTGAGCTCATCTAAGATGGACTGATACAAAGTGGAAAAGTGTTCTGTGGTCTGACGAGTCCACATTTCAAATTGTTATTGGAAACTGTGGACGTTGTGTCCTCCGGACCAAAGAGGAAAGGAACCATCCGGATTGTTATAGGCGCAAAGTGTAAAAGGCAGCATGTGTGATGGTATGGGGGTGTATTAGTGCCCAAGACATGGGTAACTTACACATCTGTGAAGGCACCATTAATGCTGAAAGGTACATACAGCTTTTGGAGCAACATATGTTGCCATCCAAGCAACGTTATCATGGACGCCCCTGCTTATTTCAGCAAGACAATGCCAAGCCACGTGTTGCATCAACGTGGCTTCATAGTAAAAGAGTGCGGGTACTAGACTGGCCTGCCTGTAGTCCAGACCTGTCTCCCATTGAAAATGTGTGGCGCATTATGAAGCCTAAAATAGCACAACGGAGACCCCCGGACTGTTGAACAACTTAAGCTGTACATCAAGCAAGAATGGGAAAGAATTCCACCTGAGAAGCTTCAAAAATGTGTCTCCTCAGTTCCCAAACGTTTACTGAGTGTTGTTAAAAGGAAAGGCCATGTAACACAGTGGTGAACATGCCCTTTCCCAACTACTTTGGCACGTGTTGCAGCCATGAAATTCTAAGTTAATTATTATTTGCAGAAAAAAAATATAGTTTATGAGTTTGAACATCAAATATGTTGTCTTTGTAGTGCATTCAATTGAATATGGGTTGAAAATGATTTGCAAATCATTGTATTCTGTTTATATTTACATCTAACACAATTTCCCAACTCATATGGAAACAGGGTTTGTATATTCTCACTAATAACAAGTGCACTTTTCTTGGTAGGAAAAACAAATATGAGACCTTTTTTCTCAATATGTTGAAAAATATTCTTAAATGAAGTAAATGCTAGTGCCATTATCTCGACATAATGATATTACATTTCTTGAAACCAGCAAACTTATACTAAAAACTAATGTATTGTTCTAAATGGAAAGGCAACAAGGCGACCGCTTGTTACTCTCGGGGTCTCCTAGCCGCTCAGGCAAATCATATGGTCTAAAAAAGGCATTTTCCCATCGATAACATGACATCATCGCGCCAAGTGCGTGCTCTTTCAGTCAATTAGTGCACAAGGAATATATATATAGCCTGGTCCCTGGCCCATTTTTGTTTTAATTGTAATTTTGAAGAATGTATCTGAATGTGCATGAACTATTTCTGTTCAAAATAGTTAGAAATGTCAAATGTTTAAATATTAACTGTCAGTTTACTGTACTGTGCCAACTGTACTACTACACGAGTACATTTTTTCTCTGGTTTCATTGAAAATAAAACAGCAAAGTCCATTTGGCTGTCATCTCTTTTAAATATGAGACACAATTGTGTCAAAATCATGATTTTTTTTATTTCATGCTTGAAATAAGAAATGATTACTCTGAAAAAGCAGTTTTATACTTGTGAGTGTTGATGACACAGCTTTGTAACAAAATCTGCTTAGTGAGAAGAATGATCTTATCAGAGAAAATAAGCAAATATCATCCTTATTTGAGATATTTCATCTTACTTAGATTTCACTTTTTGCAGTGTGGTGGTACATAAACCTAGCTAGCTAGAGATATTGGCCCCAAAATCATTGAACAAGTACAGGAACAGCCAGCTATCTTGGCATAGTCTACAGTAACAAGCAACTACACCTCTATTAAAGTTAAATACCATAGATCAAATATGTTTACCCCAGTAATATCAGCAACACTTACCAGTCCTTGGGCTCAAACACTAGTGTGGCCTCAAAAGCCCTGCTGTAGTGTGTAGCATGCTGCCAATTATCTGCACATGTGATGGAGGAATGCACAGTGGAGGATTGAAATTCTACTGAATTTGCATGAAATCAGGTTGTTTTAGCTGCAAGATCTAGCATGTTGCATTCAATGTTTATTCCCATTCATTTCCCGTTAATTCCTATGGAAAGTTTCCAACTTTGAATATTGCCAGAATTTTGCAACCCTACTGATGAGTTTGCACCTGTGCTTTGTATCAACACACTTACTGCCGGATCTTCACAGCGCATTCGTTATCGCACTTGAAGAAGTCGTAGGAGCTGTAGTTCTTGACCGCCTCCCTGCGGTACTCCCCCACGTTGAACACTGCGGGCGGCAAACGGGAGCGTGAGCGCGCGTTGCCGCGGTCTCAGCGAGGGAGCGGCGTGTACCTTTAGTGGGCGTGCCGATCCAGTTGAGGTAGCGTGTGAGTTTCCTGGATATGTAGGTCTTGCCTCGAGCTGGCAGGCCGACCATCACGATGACGGCGGGGGGGTTGGCGAAGTGAGGGGCGCCGGCCACTATTGAGACAACAAAAGGCAACGCAATTCACCGCATGACGTGTTAGTGCCCCCCACTTCTGCTAGCAGCTAAAGTCATTATAAAAAAGGTAAGATTTGATGTAAAAACTGTACATTTTGTGTAATGGCAATATTTTTTTGTATATATTTCTTGTCTAAACCACAATTGTTTGTGTAGTGCTTTCTTTGCCTTAACTGCATGTCCTGGGTTTCTTTTCAGAGATAAAAGGCCTGGAAGGAGCCTGTTTGGGATGTCTCCAAACCCCCACTCTCTCCAAGGACAAAGACTGCTGTGATGTTGGTTGATCACTCAATTATGTCGTATTTGTCTTGTCAGTCAAATGTTGAACCAAAACTTTCCTGTTTTTTGCTAATATCACAATCAGATAAAGATTGTTTTGCGCTTCTCTCTCCCTCAGTAGACAGGAGGTTTCGCCCCAAATCCTCCTCCTCTTTTTCCCCAAAAGTTATAAAGTTGTGGAAGAGTTATTTGTCTCTCTCTTTCTTCTACATTTCTGTAGCAGCAAAAACTCTCTCCCCTTTGTAATCTGATGTTATTTGAGTACCGTATTTTCGGACTATAAGTCGCAGTTTTTTTTCATAGTTTGGCCGGGCTCCAGTGCGATTTATATATGTTTTTTTCCTTCTTTATTATGCATTTTCGGCAGGTGCGAATTATACTCCGAAAAATACGGTACTCAAATACTTAAAGGGGAACATTATCAGCAGACCTATGTAAGCGTCAATATATACCTTGATGTTGCAGAAAAAAGACCATATTTTTTTTAACCGATTTCCGAACTCTAAATGGGTGAATTTTGGCGAATTAAACGCCTTTCTATTATTCACTCTCGGAGCGATGACGTCACGTTGTGACGTCACATCGGGAAGCAATCCGCCATTTTCTCACTTTCGTCGGTGTGTTGTCGGAGGGTGTAACAACACGAACAGGGACGGATTCAAGTTGCACCAGTGGCCCAAAGATGCGAAAGTGGCAAGAAATTGGACGAAATTTGTTCAAAATACGAGGCTGTGGGGAAAGCCGACGAAATGGTCAGTCGTTTGTTCCGCACACTTTACCGACGAAAGCTATGCTACGACAGAGATGGCAACCGTCCCTTATGCCACCGAAGATGATCAAGAGAAGAATATCGACCCTAGCTTCCCTGGCCTGCTGACATCAACTCCAAAACTGGACAGATCAGCTTTCAGGAAAAGAGAGCGGATGAGGGTATGTCTACAGAATATATTAATTGATGAAAACTTTATTCATTACTCGCGGTTTTACGTAAATTATTATACATAAACTGTGTTTACCAATAATTTAGCTTAAAAACATTTATTTTTTTCAATCATTCGAGTACATTCGGGTAGTCTTGTGTAATGCAGTATTTTGGGTCTATTTAGGTATGGTTAACCTGAGTGCTGAAATCGTGGAAAAATATATGTTCTTAGCGCGCCTGAAATGGGCTCTCTGCACTCTCAAAATGCATGTTGTTGCCAAATGTATTTCATATGCTGTTAACCTAGTTCATAGTTGTCAGTTTCCTTTAATGCCAAACAAACACATACCAATCGTTGGTTAGAAGGCGATCGCCGAATTCGTCCTCGCTTTCTCCCGTGTCGCTGGCTTTCGTGTCGTTTTCCTCGGTTTCGCTTGCATACGGTTCAAACCGATATGGCTCAATAGCTTCAGTTTCTTCTTCAATTTCGTTTTCGCTACCTGCCTCCACACTACAACCATCCGTTTCAATACATGCGTAATCTGTTGAATCGCTTAAGCCGCTGAAATCCGAGTCTGAATCCGAGCTAATGTCGCTATAGCTTGCTGTTCTTTCCGCCATGTTTGTTTGTGTTGGCTTCACTATGTGACGTCACAGGAAAATGGACGGGTGTATATAACGATGGTTAAAATCAGGCACTTTGAAGCTTTTTTTAGGGATATTGCGTGATGGGTACAATTTTGAAAAAATCTTCGAAAAATAAAATAAGCCACTGGGAACTGATTTTTAATGGTTTTAACCCTTCTGAAATTGTGATAATGTTCCCCTTTAAAATGATCTTAAGTTTGTAACATTTTTGACACTGTTCAGTTCCCCCAGGAAATGGTCAGAGACACTTCTGCTTGCTTAACAGTAGTTAATCCTTATTTTGGTGTATTTTTTGTTTGTTTTTCTGTCACTGTAGTTAACGTCTACTAGGGACGTGTACCGTTCACATTTGAACCAATCCTGGTACTCAACAGCACCAACTGTCAAATATTGTTTCTGATGTGTAGTGAAGTGAATTACATTTATATAGCGCTTTTTCTCAAGTGACTCAAAGCGCTTTACATAGTGAAACCCAATATCTAAATTACATTTAAACCAGTGTGGGTGGCACTGGGAGCAGGTGGGTAAAGTGTCTTGCCCAAGGACACAACGGAAGTGACTAGGATGGCGGAAGCAGGGATTGAACCTGCAACCCTCAAGTTGCTGGCACGGCCGCTCTACCAACTGAGCTATATTGCTCCTTGATAATAAAATCTATTTTTTATTGCTATATAAAAATGAGCTGATTGTAATATCTTGTCTCATTATGACATTTCTGAGTCTCAATTAGTTGCAAGTCCAAGACATTAGATGGCAGTATTGTATAGTTTATGGTTTGTTGGCCAGTTCAGGCTCTGTGGTCTGTTGCGCCATAAAAAGTGTTAATATTGTGAGTATTGCATTGATTTTGCACCAGCTGTTTGTAACGTGCATTTTAGTTTCATTAACAAATTTGGAGGTGTTGAAATCGCCATGCAAAATTGCTGATGCTAATCAGTAGCATGTCAATAGCAAAGTCAATGTATAAAAATGGAGCCTTTTTTTGAGTCAATTACTTTGTTGGCATTGAAAATTGTAACATTACCTCAAAGAAGTTTGGCTGAAATTGCTCTAGTGCAAAGAGCTGAAAGCAGAGTCGGTAACAGGATGTGACATCACGCGAAACCCAGGTGGCCGGTAGGATCAGCAAGATTTGGTCAGTGCCAAAAAAGTATTGGATTCGGTACTCATCCGTAACGTCTACAGGGATTCAAGATTGCCGCAATATTAGGAATATGCCGATCGATCGGCAGAGGTGGGTAGTAACGCGCTACATTTACTCCGTTACATCTACTTGAGTAACTTTTGGGATAAATTGTACTTCTAAGAGTAGTTTTAATGCAACATACTTTTACTTGAGTATATTTATAGAGAGGAAACGCTACTTTTACTCCGCTACTTTTATCTACATTCAGCTTGCTACTCGCTACTAATTTTTATCGATCTGTTAATGCACGCTTTGTTTGTTTTGGTCTGTCAGACAGACTTTTATAGTGCCTGCCTTTCAACAAATACAGTCACTGGTGACGTTCACTCCGTTCCACCTATCAGATGCAGCCACTGGTGACGTTGGACCAATCAAACAGAGCCAGGGGTCACATGACCTGACTTAAACAAGTTGAAAAACTTATTGGGGTGTTACCATTTAGTGGTCAATTGTACGGAATATGTACTGTACTGTGCAATCTACTAATACAAGTTCCAATCAATCAATCAAAAGTGCGAAGGAAAAAAGACCATTTTTTATTCCAACCGTACACCCCGTCAAAAGCCTAAAGACTGACTGCACAGTTCCTGTCTTCACAATAAAAGTGCCGCTCCATCGCGCCTGCGCTTTCAAAACAAGAGTCTCCGAAAGCCTGCGCAAACAAGCTAGCAAGCTACGGAGTTTGCCGCCAATGTATTTCTTGTAAAGTGTATAAAAACGAATATGGAAGCTGGACATATAAGATGCCAAAAACCAACCACTTTCATGTGGTATTAGACAGAAAGGAGGAACTTTTTTTCTCCTCCATTTGAAAACGTGGACGTTTGTCAGCACTACTGTCTGATTACAATCAATGCAAGTCATCAGAATCAGGTAATACACCAACTTATATTCTTGTCTTCATGAAAGAAAGGAATCTATATGTGTTAAACATGCATGTATATTCATTAAAACACTATTAACATGTAAACAAAAACGGCAAAAAAAATATATATAAATTATATACTGTATATATCAATGTATGTATGTATGTATATATATGTGTATATATATATATATATATATATATATATATATATATGATATGTGTGTGTATGTTACTCATCAGTTACTCAGTACTTGAGTAGTTTTTTTACAACATACTTTTTACTTTTACTCAAGTAAATATTTGGGTGACTACTCCTTACTTTTTACTTGAGTAACAAATCTCTAAAGTAACAGTACTCTTACTTGAGTACAATTTCTGGCTACTCTACCCACCTCTGTCGATCGGCCACCGATCAATATCCGTTGATTTTGGTAAATAATGCATTTTATTGCCGATCCCCTTAGGCTTAATTGGTTTGTATCTTAAAATATCGTTATCACTGGCGGATGAGGCTATAGCACACCAAGAAAGAGAAAATAAGTACTTATTCTGTTATTGTTAAAACGTCAATAGCATGCACCAGAAATAAATTGAAACATATCAGGTTAATGTGACCTGTATTGGTATCGGCCGTTCTCACTCATATATGTACTGGAATTGGAAATATATCAGAAACTATTACAGGGTATGCAGATCACAATAAGTTAAGTAGAATTCTCAACAATATTGGCAGGGTTTTAGATCCCTCACTTATAGGAATGCAATGAGGAAGGTAATAAACTGTGGTCATCAGAACTATCTTTAGTAGCCAAGTATGTAACAAACAAGGAATTCTTTGCTCAATGTAAGAAACAAAAAAAAGGCAGAGAGCGCAGTACCGTGGCGGCCATCTTGTTATAAAAACAAGAGGGGAACATTAAAGAACACAAAGGACATAAAAGATCACAGAACTGATGAAACCAGCGGCCACTTCAGAGTCACTATTTGTACATACAGTTTACAAAAGAATAACATACTGCACACATTCAACAAAACAAAACCACCATTTCAACACCCACATACACCACGGTGGGGATCAGCACGGCCAGACACAGGAATAGGTCTAACAAAGCGACCAAGAGCGCCGACTCCCGTCCTAGGCTGCCCATTCGCTCTTGGCCAATGTCCGGTCCGTACGGAACAGTGAGAATTTGTGTCCGATTTACATGCTCATCCAGGCAAGGCTCCGTGGAGCCAACGCTAGCTCTGCAGTCTCTTCGCACAGACTCGGGCGTCGCAGAGAGCCAGCAGCTTGTCTCCAGTGCCGAAAGGCTCCTCTGAGGCAGATCCAAAAGTCCACAAAAAAGCAGTGCAGAAGCCACAAAAAGTGCCAGCCCTTGTTTCACAGTTGTGAAGAAGTCCGATCCAAAAGACAAAAACAAAAATTACACATGGAAACAAGAAGGGAAGATCAAGAAGGCAAAGATGGAAACAAGAGCACAGAGCTCCTGCAACCAGCAGCACCATCATGTCATGTAAGCTGAAGCTTTAGTCAGAATCAGAACATGTCAGACATCTCAGATGCAGAGAACAACCTTGCAGA
>NC_084552.2:7520000-7552500 GCF_033978685.3 Nerophis lumbriciformis | reverse complement strand
GCAATTTACAATTTAGAATGCATAAAAAAAATACATAGTGTTCTTGTCTTAGATAAGGATTGTGAGTGTTGATTGTGAGACCGACTCAGCAATTTGGTGTCACATCCGCGCTGCACTATGGATCAGCTCCGGTGCCAACTACCTAATCTTGTTTCCATAACACAAGAGCCACATGATGGGAAAATAAGATTAAGCGCTAATTGACGGTCAGACATGGCCAGCAGTTCTGGCTCACCTTCTGCACGACATCCCTCTTTGGCTGAAGTAGCCATCCAGGCTAGACTACTGCAACTCACTTCTTGTGGGGATCCCCAGCAAGAAGATCCAGAAGCTGCAGTACTTACAAAATAGTGCTGCTAGGATCCTGATGAGAGTGCGGAAATACCACCACATCACACCGCTTCTCAAATCCCTTCACTGGCTTCCTGTTCCACTCAGGATTGAATACAAAGTCTCACCAGTGCCTCCATGGAAATGCCCCCCTCTACCTCAAAGAACTGCTCACCCCCAAATCCTCCACACCACACCTCCGCTCCGGACAGGCTAACCTCCTCCAACCTCCAGAGGACAAAGCTCCGAACGATGGGAGACCGGGCTTTCTGCTCCGCCGCTCCCAGTCTGTGGAACGCTCTCCCTGACCACCTGAGGGTACCACAGACTGTGGATGCTTTTAAAAAAGGCTTAAAAACCCTTCTTTTTTTTTAAAAAAAACTTTTTTTTTTTTTTTTTTTTTTTTTAGATGTATGTGTGCTAGTTCTAGCTATTAGGCTGTTCTAGATTTTATTTTTTTTACGATTTGTTTTACATGTTGGGGGCAGCGATTTGTGGTTTCAGGGTTGTTGTTTTGTTTTTTAAATGCACTGTAGCACTTTGAGGTTGTTTGCTCAATGTAAAGTGCTTTTTTCAAATAAAATGTATTATTATTATCATCTTGCCCCTACAGATACCGGTGAGAAGATGTGTAGCTCACATGCTAAACAGAGCTTTAAAATGCTAAGATCCCTGGAATATTTTGTGAAATTTTTTGCCAAAGGATTTATTTTTTTTTAACTTTAGACAATTGGCTCCTTCTAAAAAGTAGCTTTATAGCAAAACCACACCAAGAGGATAGCAGTTTCCCATATGGAGTCAAGTTCCAACCATACGCAACTTGGTAATAGAATTGGCGACAGCGGAGGATGCATGTGCATGTACGAGCCAGTCTGCCCCACAACAAAGCTCGAGCATATATGGAGATATCTGCTGACGTCACAATCGGGGAAAACGTCACGAATGGGCCAAATTCCAAATGGCTTGTTTTGAGGAAGTATGAAGGAAGGCAGGCAAGATTGTTTTATAAATATCGCCTCCATGCTTTTTTCCACATTTTCGCTATTTGTGCAAATTCCAAATACACAAAAAAAGTGATGTGAAAATGTGAAGTCAAGCCATAAACGAGCTGTTTTCAATTTGCTCGTCCTGTGACCTTTTTCCCAAAGATGACATCATCAATTATTTTCCATACATGGCAGTTTGTCCAAACGTCTTCCATCGAGGACCAAACACTGACAAATTTAAGCATGTAGGGGTCATTTTGATAGTTTTCATTTTCAAAACCAATACAATATTTACTGTAACTATTGAGGCTCCCCTCAAGTTTTGGTGAATGTTAAAAGTCCCGGTGACCCAAAGGTGTCTCAGTCATTAAAGTGTTCAAAATAAGTGCTGTATTCATTTTCAATGTTTGTTCATTTTTACAAGACAATACTGTTTTTACCGGCAAAAACACAAAAAATGCAAGATTTGTCCCGAAACATTTTTCAAAATGGAATATTCCATGTTAAGTAATTAGAGCCTTAAATAGGTCAGTAATTCATAACATTGAAATGTCATTTTGTGACATTCATTATTATTTTATGAAAGTTTAAAAATGAATAGTTAAGTAATTGGAGCCTCAAATAGGTCAATAATTCCTAACATGTATTTTGATTCATCATTATTTTTTTACATTCAATATTATTTCATGACAGTTAAAAAACAAAAAAAATCAGACTTAAGGTCTCGGAATCCAAAAGGCCGCCAACCATAAACCTATTAAAAATAAGTTATGACAATATACATTAATTTTACTTTCAACAATCCCTAGATTAACTTCAGATCTATCTGTCAATTGTACATTTGTATTATTTTTGCGCAATGACAGTTTTAAAGAAAACAGCCTACATGGCAGCTTTGTGTTGTTAATGTCAATATTAAAACATTTTACTTGTTTGCCTTTTCCCCCCCCCCCACTATTTCATGTTTTTTTCCCGAATAATATTTTTAAAATGTGCCGAGGGCCGTTAAAATAGTTTTAACTGCGGGCCGCAAATGGCCCCAAAGTTGCACATATATGGTATACATTTACACAAAGTGCTTTGCACAAGTCTGCAATTGCAGTCAATAAGCTCCTTTTTCTCTATCCACTTCTTGTGGGGCAGACTGGCTCGTACATGCACATGCATCCTCCGCTGTTGCCATTTTAAATACAAAGTAGCATCCAGTTTTAACTTATTTCGGTCAGGAGACTCCATGTATGAAGCGCTGAAAACTACAACATGGCGGACGGGAAGAAGACACTGTCGAAGTGGAGGCACGTAAATAGGATGCACCGTTTTGTTTACGTGACGGTCAAAAAGCGGCTTGAAGATGGTCTGTAAAACATCACCTATGCAACATTTTCAGCAAAGAACCACCATTACATGTTATGTAGACCACAAGGAAGTCTTTTACATCTAGATAATAATCATAATATGACCCTTTAATGCCAACTGTACCAAAAGTGATACATCAGTTTTTGATGTCTCTACATCATCAGTTTAGTTTTTTTCTATAACGTATCAGATCAGATGCATGCATTACACGTATAAGCCCCAAGTGGGCAGTAATTGACTCATTAGAGGGCTGTCCAGTCAAGATTGCCACAAAGAAGAAATGAGAAGCTTCTGATTTTTGAAGAGAAACTTTGCCAAATTGGAAAGGGATAGTGTAAGAAAAGTGTCATTTGTTTACCTGACACATCAGTAGGAACATTTGATGCAATGTGAGATGACTTCATATTTCAAACAGCGGGTATAAAAGGTAATGTAACTGTAAATGAGCATCTCATGCATTATAAACAGCACATGCAGTGTTTCAAATAAAGAAACAATATGGTATATGAATGATGTGCTGTGGTATATTGTGGTGATCACTCGCTGTGTGTTGCCATAATCAATTATGGCTTTCTGATTTTGATGAGAGAAAAAAGAAATGGCATTAAAAAATACAAAATGATGTTGACTTTCTGTCATTTTGTGGCAAAAATGACAACATTGGAGATGCTTTGAAAATGTTAAAGAATGTGAATTCAAGTGATGTGGAGCAGCTGTGGGAAGATGATGACAAATGTTCTTTTTATGTTTGGAAATAACATGATAGACAATTCTGTGTATTGTATTATGTTTTAGTTTGTTGTATATATATATATATAAACAAATAATCATTTGTGACCGGCTGTGTTAAATATGATACAATTAAAAATCCATCCATCCATTTTCTACCGCTTGTCCTTTTCGGGGTCGCGGGGGGTGCTGGTGCCTATCTCAGCTGCATTCGGGCGGAAGGCGGGGTACACCCTGGACAAGTCGCTACCTCTTCACAGGGCCAACACAGATAGACAGACAACATTCACACTCACATTCACACACTAGGGACCATTTAGTGTTGCCAATCAACCTATCCCCAGGTGTATGTTTTTGGAGGTGGGAGGGGCCTATCCCCAGGTGCATGTCTTTGGCGGTGGGAGGGGCCTATCCCCAGGTGCATGTCTTTGGAGGTGGGAGGAAGCCTGAGTACCCGGAGGGAACCCATGCAGTCACGGGGAGAACATGCAAACTCCACACAGAAAGATCCCGAGCCCGGGATTGAACTCAGGACCTTCGTATTGTGAGGCACATGCACTAACCCCTCTTCCACCGTGCTGCCCCATATTGAAAATCATATGTGGAAATTGTTTTTGAACAAAAATGACTTGTTAATAAGTAGGACCAATAAAAGCTGCAGTTTTGAAATAAGTTGCCTTGTGTGAGTGATTGTGTTGTCTAGTGCAGTGTTTTTCAACCTCTTTGAGGGTTGATTGTCTAGTGCAGTGTTTTTCAACCTCTTTGAGGGTTGATTGTTGTCTAGTGCAGTGTTTTTCAACCTCTTTGAGGGTTGATTGTTGTCTAGTGCAGTGTTTTTCAACCTTTATGAGGGTTGATTGTTGTCTAGTGCAGTGTTTTTCAACCTCTTTGAGGGTTGATTGTTGTCTAGTGCAGTGTTTTTCAACCTTTATGAGGGTTCATTGTTGTCTAGTGCAGTGTTTTTCAACCTTTATGAGGGTTGATTGTTGTCTAGTGCAGTGTTTTTCAACCTTTATGAGGGTTGATTGTTGTCTAGTGCAGTGTTTTTCAACCTCTTTGAGGGTTTATTGTTGTCTAGTGCAGTGTTTTTCAACCTCTGAGGGTTGATTGTTGTCTAGTGCAGTGTTTTTCAACCTTTATGAGGGTTGATTGTTGTCTAGTGCAGTGTTTTTCAACCTCTTTGAGGGTTTATTGTTGTCTAGTGCAGTGTTTTTCAACCTCTTTGAGGGTTGATTGTTGTCTAGTGCAGTGTTTTTCAACCTCTTTGATGGTTGATTGTTGTCTAGTGCAGTGTTTTTCAACCTTTATGAGGGTTGA
The DNA here is from genome assembly GCF_033978685.3 of Nerophis lumbriciformis. Classification (NCBI taxonomy): domain Eukaryota; kingdom Metazoa; phylum Chordata; class Actinopteri; order Syngnathiformes; family Syngnathidae; genus Nerophis; species Nerophis lumbriciformis. The sequence goes on along the minus strand of NC_084552.2, from coordinate 7,547,782 downwards.
TTGTTGTCTAGTGCAGTGTTTTTCAACCTCTTTGAGGTTTGATTGTTGTCTAGTGCAGTGTTTTTCAACCTCTTTGAGGGTTGATTGTTGTCTAGTGCAGTGTTTTTCAACCTCTTTGAGGGTTGATTGTTGTCTAGTGCAGTGTTTTTCAACCTCTTTGAGGGTTGATTGTTGTCTAGTGCAGTGTTTTTCAACCTCTTTGAGGGTTGATTGTTGTCTAGTGCAGTGTTTTTCAACCTCTTTGAGGGTTGATTGTTGTCTAGTGCAGTGTTTTTCAACCTTTATGAGGGTTGATTGTTGTCTAGTGCAGTGTTTTTCAATCTCTTTGAGGGTTGATTGTTGTCTAGTGCAGTGTTTTTCAACCTCTTTGAGGGTTGATTGTTGTCTAGTGCAGTGTTTTTCAACCTCTTTGAGGGTTGATTGTTGTCTAGTGCAGTGTTTTTCAACCTTTATGAGGGTTGATTGTTGTCTAGTGAAGTGTTTTTCAACCTTTATGAGGGTTGATTGTTGTCTAGTGCAGTGTTTTTCAACCTTTATGAGGGTTGATTGTTGTCTAGTGCAGTGTTTTTCAACCTCTTTGAGGGTTTATTGTTGTCTAGTGCAGTGTTTTTCAACCTCTTTGAGGGTTGATTGTTGTCTAGTACAGTGTTTTTCAACCTCTTTGATGGTTGATTGTTGTCTAGTGCAGTGTTTTTCAACCTTTATGAGGGTTGATTGTTGTCTAGTGCAGTGTTTTTCAACCTCTTTGAGAATTGATTGTTGTCTAGTGCAGTGTTTTTCAACCTCTTTGAGGGTTGATTGTTGTCTAGTGCAGTGTTTTTCAACCTCTTTGAGGGTTTATTGTTGTCCAGTGCAGTGTTTTTCAACCTTTATGAGGGTTGATTGTTGTCTAGTGCAGTGTTTTTCAACCTTTATGAGGGTTGATTGTTGTCTAGTGCAGTGTTTTTCAACCTTTATGATGGTTGATTGTTGTCTAGTGCAGTGTTTTTCAACCTTTATGAGGGTTGATTGTTGTCTAGTGCAGTGTTTTTCAACCTCTTTGAGGATTGATTGTTTAGTGCAGTGTTTTTCAACCTCTTTGAGGGTTGATTGTTGTCTAGTGCAGTGTTTTTCAACCTCTTTGAGGGTTGATTGTTGTCTAGTGCAGTGTTTTTCAACCTCTTTGAGGGTTTATTGTTGTCCAGTGCAGTGTTTTTCAACCTTTATGAGGGTTGATTGTTGCCTAGTGCAGTGTTTTTCAACCTTTATGATGGTTGATTGTTGTCTAGTGCAGTGTTTTTCAACCTTTATGAGGGTTGATTGTCTAGTGCAGTGTTTTTCAACCTTTATGATGGTTGATTGTTGTCTAGTGCAGTGTTTTTCAACCTTTATGAGGGTTGATTGTTGTCTAGTGCAGTGTTTTTCAACCTCTTTGAGGATTGATTGTTTAGTGCAGTGTTTTTCAACCTCTTTGAGGGTTTATTGTTGTCTAGTGCAGTGTTTTTCAACCTTTATGATGGTTGATTGTTGTCTAGTGCAGTGTTTTTCAACCTTTATGAGGGTTGATTGTTGTCTAGTGCAGTGTTTTTCAACCTCTTTGAGGATTGATTGTTGTCTAGTGCAGTGTTTTTCAACCTCTTTGAGGGTTGATTGTTGTCTAGTGCAGTGTTTTTCAACCTCTTTGAGGGTTTATTGTTGTCCAGTGCAGTGTTTTTCAACCTTTATGAGGGTTGATTGTTGTCTAGTGCAGTGTTTTTCAACCTTTATGAGGGTTGATTGTTGTCTAGTGCAGTGTTTTTCAACCTTTATGATGGTTGATTGTTGCCTAGTGCAGTGTTTTTCAACCTTTAAAGGGTTGATTGTTGTCTAGTGCAGTGTTTTTCAACCTCTTTGAGGATTGATTGTTTAGTGCAGTGTTTTTCAACCTCTTTGAGGGTTGATTGTTGTCTAGTGCAGTGTTTTTCAACCTCTGAGGGTTTATTGTTGTCTAGTGCAGTGTTTTTCAACCTTTATGAGGGTTGATTGTTGTCTAGTGCAGTGTTTTTCAACCTTTATGAGGGTTGATTGTTGTCTAGTGCAGTGTTTTTCAACCTTTATGAGGGTTGATTGTTGACTAGTGCAGTGTTTTTCAACCTTTATGAGGGTTGATTGTTGACTAGTGCAGTGTTTTTCAACCTTTATGAGGGTTGATTGTTGTCTAGTGCAGTGTTTTTCAACCTTTATGAGGGTTGATTGTTGACTAGTGCAGTGTTTTTCAACCTTTAAGAGGGTTGATTGTTGTCTAGTGCAGTGTTTTTCAACCTTTTTGAGGGTTGATTGTTGTCTAGTGCAGTGTTTTTCAACCTTTATGAGGGTTGATTGTTGTCTACTGCAGTGTTTTTCAACCTTTATGAGGGTTGATTGTTGTCTAGTGCAGTGTTTTTCAACCTTTATGAGGGTTGATTGTTGTCTAGTGCAGTGTTTTTCAACCTTTATGAGGGTTGATTGTTGTCTACTGCAGTGTTTTTCAACCTTTATGAGGGTTGATTGTTGTCTAGTGCAGTGTTTTTCAACCTCTTTCATGGTTGATTGTTGTCTAGTGCAGTGTTTTTCAACCTTTATGAGGGTTGATTGTTGTCTAGTGCAGTGTTTTTCAACCTTTATGAGGGTTGATTGTTGTCTAGTGCAGTGTTTTTCAACCTTTATGAGGGTTGATTGTTGTCTAGTGCAGTGTTTTTCAACCTCTTTGAGGGTTGATTGTTGTCTAGTGCAGTGTTTTTCAACCTCTTTGAGGGTTTATTGTTGTCTAGTGCAGTGTTTTTCAACCTCTTTGAGGTTTGATTGTTGTCTAGTGCAGTGTTTTTCAACCTCTTTGATGGTTGATTGTTGTCTAGTGCAGTGTTTTTCAACCTTTATGAGGGTTGATTGTTGTCTAGTGCAGTGTTTTTCAACCTTTATGAGGGTTGATTGTTGTCTAGTGCAGTGTTTTTCAACCTTTATGAGGGTTGATTGTTGTCTAGTGCAGTGTTTTTCAACCTCTTTGAGGGTTGATTGTTGTCTAGTGCAGTGTTTTTCAACCTCTGAGGGTTTATTGTTGTCCAGTGCAGTGTTTTTCAACCTTTATGAGGGTTGATTGTTGTCCAGTGCAGTGTTTTTCAACCTTTATGATGGTTGATTGTTGTCTAGTGCAGTGTTTTTCAACCTTTATGAGGGTTGATTGTTGTCTAGTGCAGTGTTTTTCAACCTTTATGATGGTTGATTGTTGTCTAGTGCAGTGTTTTTCAACCTTTATGAGGGTTGATTGTTGTCTAGTGCAGTGTTTTTCAACCTTTATGAGGGTTGATTGTTGTCCAGTGCAGTGTTTTTCAACCTTTATGATGGTTGATTGTTGTCTAGTGCAGTGTTTTTCAACCTTTATGAGGGTTGATTGTTGTCCAGTGCAGTGTTTTTCAACCTTTATGAGGGTTGATTGTTGTCCAGTGCAGTGTTTTTCAACCTTTATGATGGTTGATTGTTGTCCAGTGCAGTGTTTTACAACCTTTATGAGGGTTGATTGTTGTCTAGTGCAGTGTTTTTCAACCTTTATGAGGGTTGATTGTTGTCTAGTGCAGTGTTTTTCAACCTTTATGAGGGTTGATTGTTGTCTAGTGCAGTGTTTTTCAACCTCTTTGAGGATTGATTGTTTAGTGCAGTGTTTTTCAACCTCTTTGAGGGTTTATTGTTGTCTAGTGCAGTGTTTTTCAACCTTTATGATGGTTGATTGTTGTCTAGTGCAGTGTTTTTCAACCTTTATGAGGGTTGATTGTTGTCTAGTGCAGTGTTTTTCAACCTCTTTGAGGATTGATTGTTGTCTAGTGCAGTGTTTTTCAACCTCTTTGTGGGTTGATTGTTGTCTAGTGCAGTGTTTTTCAACCTCTTTGAGGGTTTATTGTTGTCCAGTGCAGTGTTTTTCAACCTTTATGAGGGTTGATTGTTGTCTAGTGCAGTGTTTTTCAACCTTTATGAGGGTTGATTGTTGTCTAGTGCAGTGTTTTTCAACCTTTATGATGGTTGATTGTTGTCTAGTGCAGTGTTTTTCAACCTTTATGAGGGTTGATTGTTGTCTAGTGCAGTGTTTTTCAACCTCTTTGAGGATTGATTGTTTAGTGCAGTGTTTTTCAACCTCTTTGAGGGTTGATTGTTGTCTAGTGCAGTGTTTTTCAACCTCTTTGAGGGTTGATTGTTGTCTAGTGCAGTGTTTTTCAACCTCTTTGAGGGTTTATTGTTGTCTAGTGCAGTGTTTTTCAACCTTTGAGGGTTGATTGTTGTCTAGTGCAGTGTTTTTCAACCTTTATGAGGGTTGATTGTTGTCTCGTGCAGTGTTTTTCAACCTTTATGAGGGTTGATTGTCTAGTGCAGTGTTTTTCAACCTTTATGAGGGTTGATTGTTGTCTAGTGCAGTGTTTTTCAACCTCTTTGAGGGTTGATTGTTGTCTAGTGCAGTGTTTTTCAACCTTTATGAGGGTTGATTGTTGTCTAGTGCAGTGTTTTTCAACCTTTATGAGGGTTGATTGTTGTCTAGTGCAGTGTTTTTCAACCTTTATGAGGGTTGATTGTTGTCTAGTGCAGTGTTTTTCAACCTTTATGATAAAGTTGAAGTTAAAGTACCAATGATTGTCACACACACTAGGTGTGGCGAGATTATTCTCTGCATTTGACCCATCACCCTTGATCACCCCCTGGGAGGTGAGGGGAGCAATGGGCAGCAGCGGTGGCTGCGCCCGGGAATCATTTTTGGTGATTTAACCCCCAATTCCAACCCTTGATGCTGAGTGCCAAGCAGGGAGGTAATGGGTCCCATTTTTATAGTCTTTGGTATGACTCGGCCGGGATTTGAACTCCCAACCTACCGATCTCAGGACGGACACTCTAACCACTAGGCCACTGAGTAGGTTATGAGGGTTGATTGTTGTCTAGTGCAGTGTTTTTCAACCTCTTTGAGGGTTTATTGTTGTCTAGCGCAGTGTTTTTCAACCTCTTTGATGGTTGATTGTTGTCTAGTGCAGTGTTTTTCAACCTCTTTGAGGGTTTATTGTCTAGTGCAGTGCTTTTCAACCTTTATGAGGGTTGATTGTTGTCTAGTGCAGTGTTTTTCAACCTTTATGAGAGTTGATTGTTGTCTAGTGCAGTGTTTTTCAAACTTTATGAGGGTTGATTGTTGTCTAGTGCAGTGTTTTTCAACCTCTGAGGATTGATTGTTGTCTAGTGCAGTGTTTTTCAACCTCTTTGATGGTTGATTGTTGTCTAGTGCAGTGTTTTTCAACCTCTTTGAGGGTTTATTGTTGTCTAGTGCAGTGTTTTTCAACCTTTATGAGGGTTGATTGTTGTCTAGTGCAGTGTTTTTTCAACCTTTATGAGGGTTGATTGTTGTCTCGTGCAGTGTTTTTCAACCTTTATGAGGGTTGATTGTTGTCTAGTGCAGTGTTTTTCAACATTTATGAGGGTTGATTGTTGTCTAGTGCAGTGTTTTTCAACCTTTATGAGGGTTGATTGTCTAGTGCAGTGTTTTTCAACCTTTATGACGGTTGATTGTAGTCTAGTGCAGTGTTTTTCAACCTTTATGAGGGTTGATTGTTGTCTAGTGCAGTGTTTTTCAACCTTTTTGAGGGTTGATTGTTGTCTAGTGCAGTGTTTTTCAACCTTTATGAGGGTTGATTGTTGTCTACTGCAGTGTTTTTCAACCTTTATAAGGGTTGATTGTTGTCTCGTGCAGTGTTTTTCAACCTTTATGAGGGTTGATTGTTGTCTAGTGCAGTGTTTTTCAACCTTTATGAGGGTTGATTGTTGTCTAGTGCAGTGTTTTTCAACCTTTATGATAAAGTTAAAGTTAAAGTACCAATGATTGTCACACACACACTAGGTGTGGCGAGATTATTCTCTGCATTTGACCCATCACCCTTGATCACCCCCTGGGAGGTGAGAGGAGCAATGGGCAGCAGCGGTGGCTGCGCCCGGGAATCATTTTTGGTGATTTAACCCCCAATTCCAACCCTTGATGCTGAGTGCCAAGCAGGGAGGTAATGGGTCCCATTTTTATAGTCTTTGGTATGACTCGGCCGGGATTTGAACTCCCAACCTACCGATCTCAGGACGGACACTCTAACCACTAGGCCACTGAGTAGGTTATGAGGGTTGATTGTTGTCTAGTGCAGTGTTTTTCAACCTCTTTGAGGGTTTATTGTTGTCTAGCGCAGTGTTTTTCAACCTCTTTGATGGTTGATTGTTGTCTAGTGCAGTGTTTTTCAACCTCTTTGAGGGTTTATTGTCTAGTGCAGTGCTTTTCAACCTTTATGAGGGTTGATTGTTGTCTAGTGCAGTGTTTTTCAACCTTTATGAGAGTTGATTGTTGTCTAGTGCAGTGTTTTTCAACCTTTATGAGGGTTGATTGTTGTCTAGTGCAGTGTTTTTCAACCTCTGAGGATTGATTGTTGTCTAGTGCAGTGTTTTTCAACCTCTTTCATGGTTGATTGTTGTCTAGTGCAGTGTTTTTCAACCTCTTTGAGGGTTTATTGTTGTCTAGTGCAGTGTTTTTCAACCTTAATGAGGGTTGATTGTTGTCTAGTGCAGTGTTTTTCAACCTTTATGAGGGTTGATTGTTGTCTCGTGCAGTGTTTTTCAACCTTTATGAGGGTTGATTGTTGTCTAGTGCAGTGTTTTTCAACATTTATGAGGGTTGATTGTTGTCTAGTGCAGTGTTTTTCAACCTTTATGAGGGTTGATTGTCTAGTGCAGTGTTTTTCAACCTTTATGACGGTTGATTGTAGTCTAGTGCAGTGTTTTTCAACCTTTATGAGGGTTGATTGTTGTCTAGTGCAGTGTTTTTCAACCTTTTTGAGGGTTGATTGTTGTCTAGTGCAGTGTTTTTCAACCTTTATGAGGGTTGATTGTTGTCTACTGCAGTGTTTTTCAACCTTTATAAGGGTTGATTGTTGTCTCGTGCAGTGTTTTTCAACCTTTATGAGGGTTGATTGTTGTCTAGTGCAGTGTTTTTCAACCTTTATGAGGGTTGATTGTTGTCTAGTGCAGTGTTTTTCAACCTTTATGATAAAGTTAAAGTTAAAGTACCAATGATTGTCACACACACACTAGGTGTGGCGAGATTATTCTCTGCATTTGACCCATCACCCTTGATCACCCCCTGGGAGGTGAGGGGAGCAATGGGCAGCAGCGGTGGCTGCGCCCGGGAATCATTTTTGGTGATTTAACCCCCAATTCCAACCCTTGATGCTGAGTGCCAAGCAGGGAGGTAATGGGTCCCATTTTTATAGTCTTTGGTATGACTCGGCCGGGATTTGAACTCCCAACCTACCGATCTCAGGACGGACACTCTAACCACTAGGCCACTGAGTAGGTTATGAGGGTTGATTGTTGTCTAGTGCAGTGTTTTTCAACCTCTTTGAGGGTTTATTGTTGTCTAGCGCAGTGTTTTTCAACCTCTTTGATGGTTGATTGTTGTCTAGTGCAGTGTTTTTCAACCTCTTTGAGGGTTTATTGTCTAGTGCAGTGCTTTTCAACCTTTATGAGGGTTGATTGTTGTCTAGTGCAGTGTTTTTCAACCTTTATGAGAGTTGATTGTTGTCTAGTGCAGTGTTTTTCAACCTTTATGAGGGTTGATTGTTGTCTAGTGCAGTGTTTTTCAACCTTTATGAGGGTTGATTGTTGTCTAGTGCAGTGTTTTTCAACCTCTGAGGATTGATTGTTGTCTAGTGCAGTGTTTTTCAACCTCTTTGATGGTTGATTGTTGTCTAGTGCAGTGTTTTTCAACCTCTTTGAGGGTTTATTGTTGTCTAGTGCAGTGTTTTTCAACCTTTATGAGGGTTGATTGTTGTCTAGTGCAGTGTTTTTCAACCTTTATGAGGGTTGATTGTTGTCTCGTGCAGTGTTTTTCAACATTTATGAGGGTTGATTGTTGTCTAGTGCAGTGTTTTTCAACCTTTATGAGGGTTGATTGTCTAGTGCAGTGTTTTTCAACCTTTATGACGGTTGATTGTAGTCTAGTGCAGTGTTTTTCAACCTTTATGAGGGTTGATTGTTGTCTACTGCAGTGTTTTTCAACCTTTATGAGGGTTGATTGTTGTCTACTGCAGTGTTTTTCAACCTTTATGAGGGTTGATTGTTGTCTAGTGCAGTGTTTTTCAACCTTTATGAGGGTTGATTGTTGTCTAGTGCAATGTTTTTCAACCTTTATGAGGGTTGATTGTTGTCTAGTGCAGTGTTTTTCAACCTTTATGAGGGTTGATTGTTGTCTAGTGCAGTGTTTTTCAACCTTTATGAGGGTTGATTGTTGTCTAGTGCAGTGTTTTTCAACCTTTATGAGGGTTGATTGTTGTCTAGTGCAGTGTTTTTCAACCTTTATGAGGGTTGATTGTTGTCTAGTGCAGTGTTTTTCAACCTTTATGAGGGTTGATTGTTGTCTAGTGCAGTGTTTTTCAACCTTTATGAGGGTTGATTGTTGTCTAGTGCAGTGTTTTTCAACCTTTATGATGGTTGATTGTTGTCTAGTGCAGTGTTTTTCAACCTTTATGAGGTTTGATTGTAGTCTAGTGCAGTATTTTTCAACCTTTTTTGAGCTAAGGCACATTTTTTTAATAAAGAAAATACGGAGGCACACCACCAGCAGAAAAGGTTTGAAAATGAAACTCCTTATTTTGAGTCTGTTGTTGTTTTCCTGTGTGTAGTGAATTAGTTCCTGTCTTGCGCTGTTATTTTGGTGACCCTTCCTTCCTGTTTTGTTGTTTGATTTCCTGTAGCAGCTTCACGCCTTCCTTTGAGCGCTATTGCCTAACCTGCTTTGTGTTAGCAATCGAGACGATTTAAGTTGTTGCTATCCTTCTTTGTGAGGACATTGTTGATTGTCATGTCATGTACGGATGTACTTTGTGGATGCCGTAAGTTTTTGCTGTCGTCCAGCATTCCGTTTGTGTTTACTTTGTAGCTAGTTCAGTTTTACTTTAGTTTTGCATAGCCATTGCCTTTTGTTCATTTTTGGTTTAAGCATTACATACCTTTTAACCTGCACACTGCCTCCCGCTGTGTTGTGCATATTGGGATCACAACAAACCATCCTCGTCTCACCCGACACATTACGATTTTTACAAAGCAATTAACTACCTGCTGCCACCTTCTGACATGGAGTATTATGTGGTTACCCTGCCGAGTTTTACACAGCACAGACACTAAGCAACGGCACATTTACCATGAATTGATTAACGTGCACCCCGACTTAAACAAGTTGAAAAACTTATTGGGGTGTTACCATTTAGTGGTCAATTGTACGGAATATGTACTGTACTAATACAAGTTTCAATCAATCAAAAACATTATTTGAAGATTATAATTATTGATTTGCAAAAAAATATATTTTGGGAACCAATTAGGTGAAGTTGCAACATTTCCCACGGCACACCGGGCAGCACGGTGGAAGAGGGGTTAGTGCATCTGCCTCACAATACGAAGGTCCTGAGTTCAATCCCGGGCTCGGGATCTTTCTGTGTGGAGTTTGCATGTCCTCCCCGTGACTGCGTGGGTTCCCTCCGGCTTCCTCCCACCTCCAAAGACATGCACCTGGGGATAGGCCCCTCCCACCTCCAAAGACATGCACCTGGGGATAGGCCCCTCCCACCTCCAAAGACATGCACCTGGGGATAGGTTGATTGGCAACACTAAATGGTCCCTAGTGTGTGAATGTGAGTGTGAATGTTGTCTGTCTATCTGTGTTGGCCCTGTGATGAGGTGGCGACTTGTCCAGGGTGTACCCCGCCTTCCCCCCGAATGCAGCTGAGATAGACTCCAGCGACCCCAAAAGGGAAAAGCGGTAGAAAATGGATGGATGGATGGATGGACACCAGACAATATCTCACGGTGTGCCGCGGCACAGTGGTTGACAAACACTGGTCTAGTCACTGGGTCAACACGCGATGCTTTCCGGCCAATAAAAGGCGTCAGCATCAGAGACAGGTTGCGGTTACCATGGTGACGGCTGTAGAACACGTGCTTGCGCTTCACTATGACGGCATTCCTAGGTCATCAAAATGTGGCAAACCGATTTTTAAAATAAACAAATTCGGTCCAACGTGAAAGGTGACGATAAGTGAAAGATGAAGGTGGACTCTTTGACAGCGTCCATTAGAGGTCATTTTAACCAGTAAAACGCTCACGTCGCTGTAAACTGAAAGTCTCAAATCGTGTAATAATGTAAGATTATATCATGAATGAAAAGAAGTATTTACCTCTCCGGGGAGCCGGCTTGTCATCTTTGCTAGGAACCCAGATCTTTTGGATCCTGTTCTGGGTCAGCTCTCTGGGCATTCCTTGAGGCCTTGAACGCAACACGGAATAAGTAGAAAGTACGTCAGTGTTGTTTCAAATGAAAGATAGGTCGAAGGTGTTTGCTGGTGTGGAGTGGAGCTCATGTGCGGGTATGTGCGCTGCACTAGGCTATTTAACTCCGCCCGGCTGGGAGGGGACCACGTGACCAAATGACGAAAAACGGAAACGAGGGCACACACGGAAGCCACATCGACACCCGGTGGCCGCTGTAGTTATTACAGGATCATTTGTGTTGCAGAATCACTGAGTCATGATGATGCAGTCCAGTGTTTTTTGGAGCCAAGGCACAGTTTTTGCGTTGAGGCACACCACCAGCAGAAATCATTAAAAAACGAAACTCAGTAGACAATAAAAAGTCATTATTGAATATGACTTTAAAGCATAACCAAGGATGCATCACTATAGCTCGTCTCAAAGTAGGTGTACTGTCACCACCTGTCACATCACACCCTGACTTATTTGGACTTTTTTGCTGTTTTCCTGTGTGTAGTGTTTTACTTCTTGTCTTGCGCTCCTATTTTGGTGGCTTTTTCTCTGTTTTGGGTAATTTCCTGTAGCAGCTTCATGTCTTCCTTTGAGTGATATTTCCCACATCTACTTTGTTTTAGCAATCAAGAATATTTCAGTTGTTGTTATCCTTCTTTGTGGGGACATTGATTGTCATGTCATGTTCGGATGTACATTGTCTTTGCTCCACAGTAAGTCTTTGCTGTCGTCCAGCATTCTGTTTTTGTTTACTTTGTAGCCAGTTCCGTTTTAGTTTGGTTCTGCATAGCCTTCCTTAAGCTTCAATGCCTTTTCTCAGGGGCACTCAACTTTTGTTTATTTTTGGTTTAAGCATTACACACCTTTTTACCTGCACGCTGCCTCCCGCTGTTTCCGACATCTACAAAGCAATTCGCTACCTGCTGCCACCTACTGATATGGAAGAGTATTACACGGTTAGTCTGCCGAGCTCTAGACATCACAGACACTCAACAACAACACATCATTTGCACACTATAATTACTGCTTTGCAAAAAATATTTTTAACCCAAATAGGTAAAATGACATAATCTCCCACAGCACACTAGACTGCGTCTCACTGATGTAGTCAGTTGATTTTGTGCTTGTGAGTAATTCTCACTTTTTGGGCCCAAAATGATATTTGCAAGCGAGTCTTGCTCATCTAAATTTAGACCTCATCTTGTGTGATGCAACTCAGTTCCCCTATTTTTGTCTGCTGCCTCCGGAGTGGAACGTGCGGAGTATCACTCCTCCGGGTTATGTACTACCTGAGTCATCAGCAGGTCTTACTCATACACACCACTTGTGTAAATACCTCATGTTCTCGCTCGTCCATGCGGAATGGACATTGGTCGAGAGCTAGTGGGCAGCCTAGGCCGGAGTCGGCTCTCCTGGTTGCTTTGTTTGGTAGTTTGTGCGTGTTGAGATGGTGTTTTTGTTGTTTTTCTATGCATGGTGCAACCACACCTGCCCAGTATGTAATATTTATTGCTCTTTTCTTGTCTTGGTTTCCCTCTCTTTTTCATGCGTTTTTACGAGGGCTGTCAAAATGAACAAGTTAACTCGTGATTAATCACAACAAATGATGGCATTATTCATGAACACACATGTAATTGAGTGTACCTGGTTAGTGATCGGATCAATGCACAGGTCAGTCCTAAAATGAGAGAGGAGACTCTTGACTGGTGGTCTCGCTGGCAAACTTCAGTCCAAACTACATCCTGAGAGAACTTAAGACAAAACCGTTACCAAGTTTTGTGCAAATAAATGACATGTTCCTGGATGACATCCAGACAATAAAATTGCATTTGTGTTGAAATATTAGGGTCTTTTCGTAAGCTAACTTCAATTATTCAAGCAAGTAATCACCTGTGATTAATACAAATTTTAAAATGTGATTAATCGGATAAAAAAGGAATCATATATCTAGTTTTTACCTTATTGTTTCTGGACTTTTTAAATCTGCACAGCAACCACATAATGTCCCCATTGTGGGATAAACAAAGTATATCCTACACCATTGTTTCTTAGCCATAGGGCCGGGGTCCCATTGTTGAGCCGCCAAAGAATATGTGTTTCTCAGCTGTGGTCCGTATGGGCCTGTACTTACTTGTAAATGTATAAGAAACAAAAAACAATGAAAGTGTCAACTGTATATGGCTTGTATATATGCATTTTCATTAAAGGAATAAAAAGAAATGATGATAATACACTTTTCCACCACTTGTGGCAGTAATGACAATATCAAACAAACAGAAGAAGTCTGGAGATAAGAGTCATTGAGATGTTAAGTGCAAAAAATATGACTAAAATGGTGAAGCTGTATTTTCATTTCTACTCTAATTTGATTGACTATTCAGTTTAACAGTTTTGTTATTATTATTTAGTTAGAATTTATTTTATGTATTTTTCATCACTCTCTCTTATTTTTTTTTCTAATCAGCCTGACCTAAGCCTAAGGTTTAATCTTGCTTTCATATCATTTGACAAGGTTGTAAACTGTAAGTAGGTTAGATATATTTAAAAAATATGATTAAAATCAACAGTAAGATTATTATTCAGTGTTAATATTTGAGTAAGTCCCGGCCCCTCTGTAGTGGAAAAGTTGGGCCCTGAGGTTAAAAAGGTTAAGAAGCCCTGTCCTACACAATACATGTAATATAAATACATATATAGTCAGGAGGCAGCTTGGAGACTGTACAAAAGTTCCCTTTAAACAACATGTATACAAATGTAACATTTAGGCAACATGTTTGATAAAAAAAAAAAGAAAGTTGGCTTCATCTATTGCAGTTTTGACTTCAATTTCATATGTGACCTTCTTTCACATTATTGCATCAGCTGCATGTGACACAAACATCTTAGTTGACTTATTCTTTACAACATCCCTCTAAGTGAGTCACTGCAGTTGGAGGTCAACTGGGCTAAAACTAACCTGAATGTAAGAACAAAAAAAAGGTGTTAAAGAACTATCCACGTGAAGACGTCAGAAAGTCAAGTGAAAAGGTAGAAACTGTGATTGTGAAACAAGACTTGTTTGTCCTGATAGGAAAGCTCTTTCCAAACTTTTACAGGTTGAGCGTTTCCAAAAAGCAGCACTGGTATTTTATGTATTTTCAAACTCACCAATGGTAATGAACAGCAATGATCAGAAGCAAATGCATGACTCACTGTCACTAAATACTTGCCAGTGATGCTGAAAAGCCAATCCTTAAGATAGGGGCTCTACAGTTTGAAAAGCTGGAGGTGACAAAGAAAATGAGGGTAATATCTCAGAAATAAATGGTTAATAAAACCATTAAAACACAAGCTATACTAAATACAATCCATGCACTATTCATCTAGTGCTCCTTTGATGACCGTTCATTTAACATTCTTTTTTCATTTGACAAAGTCCCATCCGAAAACTTATTTATTTACTCTTGCCCAGGGGTGTCCAAACTTTTTGACTTGGGGGCCACATTGGGCTAAACACATTTGGACAAGATCCAACTGCATGTATAGTAACTATATACTGAGATATATATATATATATATATATATATATATATATACACATAAATATACACATACACGTGTTTATATACATACGTGTGTGTGTGTATACATATATATTTATATAGCCTATACCAGTGGTTCTCAACCTTTTTTCAGTGATGTACCCCCTGTGAACATTTTTTTAATTCAAGTACCCCCTAATCAGAGCAAAGCATTTTTGGTTGAAAAAAGAGATAAAGAAGTAAAATACAGCACTATGTCATCAGTTTCTGATTTATTAAATTGTATAACAGTGCAAAATATTGCTCAAATGTAGTGGTCTTTCTTGAACTATTTGGAAAAAAAGATATACAAATAACTAAAAACTTGTTGAAAAATAAAGAAGTGATTCAATTATAAATAAAGATTTCTACACATAGAAGTAATCATCAACTTAAAGTGCCCTCTTTGGGGATTGTAATAGAGATCCATCTGGATTCATGAACTTAATTCTAAACATTTCTTCACAAAAAAAGAAATCTTTAACATCAATATTTATGGAACATGTCCACAAAAAATCTAGCTGTCAACACTGAATATTTTCACAGTTCTTTTTGACAGACATTTTAGTGAGAAACCTGAGCTTGTGCTTCACTGAGTTTATGAACTTACATTCATATTTTGTTGAAGTATTATTCAATAAATATATTCATAAAGGATTTTTGAATTGTTGCTATTTTTAGAATATTTTTTTAAAATATTCTAAAAATAGCAACAATTCAAAAATCCTTTTAAAAAAAATCTCACGTACCCCTTGGCATACCTTCAAGTACCACCAGGGGTACGCGTACCCCCATTTGAGAACCACTGGCCTATACGTATATATGTGTACATGTCAATATAATGGATATATAATTATCGTATTTTTCGGACTATAAGTCGCAGTTTTTTTTCATAGTTTGGCCGGGGGTGCGACTTATACTCAGGAGCGACTTATGTGTAAAATTATTAGGGAATAAGCGGTAGAAAATGGATGGATGGATGGATTAGCGTAAAATATCAAGTAATATTATTGATCTCATTGACGTAAGAGACTAGACGTATAAGATTTCATGGGATTTAGCGATTAGAAGTGACAGATTGTTTGGTAAACGTATAGCATGTTCTATATGTTATAGTTATTTGAATGACTCTTACCATAATATGTTACGTTAACATACAATTGTGTGGGCAGCACAGTGGAGGAGGGGTTAGTGCGTCTGCCTCACAATACGAAGGTCCTGGGTTCGATCCTGCGCTCGGGATCTTTCTGTGTGGAGTTTGCATGTTCTCCCCGTGACTGGGTGGGTTCACTCCAGGTTCCTCCCACCTCTAAAGACATGCACCTGGGGATAGGCCCCTCCCACCTCCAAAGGCATGCACCTGGGGATAGGCTGATTGGCTACACTAAACGAGCGGTAGAAAATGGATGGAATTTAGATGTCGGCGCTGCTGGTTGCAGGAGCTCTGTGCTCTTGTGTTTCTTCCTTTGGGTTCTTGATGTTTCCCTCTTGGTTTGTATGCCTTTTGGATCAGACCCCTTCGGGCCTTCTGCGCTGCTTTTTAGTGAGCCTTTGGATCTGCCTCGGAGGAGCCATTGCCGTGGTTTGGTGTTTTCCTCACTCGCTGGTATGTGAGTCAGACTTTCCTAGGTCAGTGTTTTTCAACCTTTTTTGAGCCAAGGCACAGTTTTTGCGTTGAGGCACACCACCAGCAGAAATCATTAAAAAACTAAACTCAGTTGACAATAAAAAGTGGTTGTCGCAATTGCTGGATATGACTTTAAAGCATAACCAAGCATGCATCACTATAGCTCTTGTCTCAAAGTAGGTGTACTGCCACCCCCTGTCACATCACACCCTGACTTATTTGGACTTTTTTGCTGTTTTTCTGTGTGTAGTGTTTTACTTCTTGTCTTGCGCTCCTATTTTGGTGGCTTTTTCTCTTTTGTTGGTATTTTCCTGTAGCAGTTTCATGTCTTCCTTTGAGCGATATTTCCCGCATCTACTTTGTTTTAGCAATCAAGAATATTTCAGTTGTTTTTATCCTTCTTAGTGGGGACATTGTTGATTGTCATGTCATGTTCGAATATACTTTGTGGACGCATCTTTGCTCCACAGTAAGTTTTTGCTGTCATCCAGCATTCTGTTTTTGTTTACTTTGTAGCCAGTTCAGTTTTAGTTTCATTTTGCATAGCCTTCCCTAAGCTTCAATGCCTTTTCTTAGGGGCACTCACCATTTGTTTATTTTTGATTTAATCATGAGACACCTTTATTAGCTACCTGCTGCCACCTACTGGTATGGAAGAGTATTACATGGTTACTCTGCCGAGCTCTAGACAGCACAGACACTCAACAACACATCATTTGCAGACTATAATTACTGCTTTGCAAAAAATATTTTTAACCCAAATAGGTTAAATTACATAATCTCCACTGGCACACCAGACTGTATCTCACGGCACACTAGTGTGCCGCGGCACAGTGGTTGAAAAACACTGTCCTAGATTACCTTCCCAACAGTCAAATTACTGTCACGGGTGACATGTCACCAGCCAAAGCCCAAAAAAGCGTTGTGTACAGCTACAATGTTTATGTGGAGCACTGAGGAAAAGCTGCTAATGTCATTAGAGTCTGACGTTGGAGTTCATGCCAAGTGTTCACTTTAAAGCCCCAGCTTGTTAACTCCTACTCCCACGGCTCAAAGGTTTGAATGTGGTACTTCTCATTCATTTCATCATCTCTGACTTAATAAAGCTTCCCCGCAGGGATCCCTGTCACCCAAAAACCTCCAGGACCCATTGGAGCGCTTACATAAGTTCTGAATGAGGCTCCTTCCCATAATGCACCAAGGTACAATCCTCCGCCCCCTTGGAGGTTAACACTAGCGAGACAAAACCCAGCGAGAGGAAGTGAGAACCAGTTCCTCGGGCATGGTTTTCTTTTTTTCCTTGCGACGTTGTTGCTAAAATCATTCTACCGTTTGCAAAATCAAGTTTCACCCTTTATTGTGGAGACATAAAAGGTATTTTTCATGCCGACGTAACTGAGACACATCACAATTGGTATGAGTTGTAAAATAAAAAAGGGGGTTTATGTACACAACAGGAAATGATGACCTTAGAATTACTCGCCCAGTTTATAAACTTGAAACTTGTCTTGGTTGTAGAAGCAGGCCTTGACCACACGTCCGCCGAAGTAACGTCCGTTCAGATCCACCACGGCTGCAGAGGAATGAAAGGAACAGTTCATCTTAACTTTTACAGTGGAACCTCCATTTACCAACCAAACTTTGATTGACAAACCATGTCTCAGTGCAGGGCTTTTTTAGGGAGGCGGAGCCCTCCACGTCACTCGCTGCACAGTACACTACTAGTCACTCTGTCTTTTCTGTGCTTTTGAGCCTTTGCAAGTTTTGTCCATTTTCTAACTCAACGAGTCCCAAAAAGACAACACATCAGAATGGAAAGACGGAGGGAATCGCTGTGGAGTTGAAAGAAAAATAATACTCAGTGGCCTAGTGGTTAGAGTGTCCGCCCTGAGATCGGTAGGTTGTGAGTTCAAACCCCGGCCGAGTCATACCAAAGACTATAAAAATGGGACCCATTACCTCCCTGCTTGGCACTCAGCATCAAGGGTTGGAATTGGGGGTTAAATCACCAAAATGATTCCCGGGCGCGGCCACCGCTGCTGCCCACTGCTCCCCTCACCTCCCAGGGGGTGATCAAGGGTGATGGGTCAAATGCAGAGAATAATCTCGCCACACCTAGTGTGTGTGTGACAATCATTGGTACTTTAACTTTAAAAGACTATTTGCGAGGAGCACATTAATGGGGCTCACACGTACACGTATAGAAGAATTGACAAACCAGGCTTTGTAGTACAGCAAGTTGAACTGTGATGAGACCAGACAGTTGTTGGAAAAGTTGCCAAAGCAGACTTATTACACAGCATAAGAGAAAAGCTACTCCTTTGCCAAAGTTAATGTAAGTGGATTTGACTTTTTTTTTCAAATGTTTATTATTGCAGCATTATGGTTGTTAAGGTCAAGCATTTTTGTGATTTCTGATCATTTGTGAGGGCACGCATGTTTGCAGAGCAGCGCATATAGAGTACAGCAGCTTGTTCTTGTTTTGGCTTGTTGATAGGGATGTAACGATACACGATATAATGACAAACCTCAGTAAAACTTCCCACGGTTAGTATTACTGTTTTAAATCAAAATGATCATAAAAGCCTGATCGATTAAACTTCGATAAACTCACAGACCGGTGACACATCTCATTTACCGGATAAGCAAGCAAGCACGAGTACAAGATATTAATGTCTACAAAAACAATGTTCCCCAATCTAAACTTGTATAAACAGATTACCATACTTGCCAACCCTCCCGATTTTTCCGGGAGACTCCCGAATTTCAGTGCCGCTCCCGAAAATCTCCCGGGGCAACCATTCTCCCGAATTTCTCCCGGTTTTCACCCGGACAAAAATACTGAGGGCGTGCCATGATGGCACTGCCTTTCGCGTCCTCTACAACCTGTCGTCGCGTCCGCTTTTTCCCCATGCAAACAGCGTCACATGTTGTGTGCGGCTTCTGCAGACACACGAAAGTGACTGCAAGACATACTTGGTCAACAGCCATACAGGTCACACTGAGGGTGGCCGCATAAACAACTTTAACACCGTTACAAATATGCCCCACACTGTGAACCCCCACCAAACAAGAATGACAAACACATTTCGGGAGAACATCCGCACCGTAACACAACATAAATACTACAAAACAAATACCCAGAATCCCTTGGAGCACTAACTCTTCCGGGACTCTACAATATACACCCCCGCTACCACCAAACCCCGCACCCCCGAATCTCCCGAATTCAGAGGTCTCAAGGTTGGCAAGTATGCAGATTACAACTATTCAATTGTGTACAATAAATCTACCTGCTATGCTCTGTTAGACAGAATATTTGATCGATACTCGCAGGAAAAGGAATTTGTGTGACGTCCCATAAACCAGACGTGACGACCCAACACACGTTTTATCATTAAAAAAAAAAACTTTAAAGGGGAACAGCACTTTTTTTTAAAATTTTGCCTATCATTCACAATCACGAAAGACAAGAAGACAAAAGGTTTTGGTTCTTTTCGCTTTCTAACATAAAAATCGTCTCGTTCCAGGTAGCTAGCAATGCAGCTAATGGGAGCAATTATTTCTACCTCTAAATCACTTTAAAAATGCATTCAAAGACTGTCAACAATACTTAATTTATGTTCCTTAACCCAGTGTTTTTCAACCTTTTTTGAGCCAAGGCCCATTTTTTTCATAGAAAAAATCCAGAGGCACACCACCAGCAGAAAACGTAAAAAATTAAACTCGGAAGCTGATATTGACAGTAAAAAGTCGCTCTCGCAAGTGTTGGATGTGAACTTAAAACATAGCCAAGCATGCATCAATATAGATCTTGTCTTAAAGTAGGTGTACTGTCACCACCTGTCACATCACACCGTTATTTTGAGTTTTCTTGTGTGTGGTGTTTTAGTTCTTGTCTTGCGCTCCTATTTTGGTGGCTTCTCCTGTAGCAGTTCCATGTCTTCCTTTGAGCATTATTCCCTTTGTTTTAGAAATCCAGACTATTTAAGTTGTTGCTATCCTTTGTTGATTGTCATGTCATGTTCGTATGTACTTTGTGGACGCCGTCTGATGATCACACAAGTTTAAGTTTTTGCTGTCGTCCAGCATTCTGTTTTTGTTTACCGTACTTTGCAGCCAGATCAGTTTTAGTTTCGTTCAGCATAGCCGTCCCTAAGCTTCAATGTCATTTCTTTTGTTTATTTTTGGTTTAAGCATTAGATACCTTTTTACCTTCACACTGCCTCCCGCTGTGATCACGACAACAAACCATGTTCCCGACATCTACAAAGCAATTAGCTACCTGCTGCTACCTACTGATATTGAGGAGAATTACACGGTTACTCTGCCGAGCTCTAGACAGTACAGACACTCAACAACGGCACACTTGCAGATTATAATTACTGGTTTTTAACCCACTTAGGTGAAATAACATCATCTCCCACGGCACACCACACTGTGTCTCACGGCACACTAGTGTGCCACGGCACAGTGGTTAAAAACACTGCCTTAACCTGTATAACAATCAAAATGTAGCAACATTGTTATTGTAAGAGTGAACACTGAAGAACTATTTTTTAAAGACAAAATGAATAAATAAATAAATAAATAAATGGGTTGTGCTTGTATAGCGCTTTTCTACCTTCAAGGTACTCAAAGCGCTTTGACACTACTTCCACATTTACCCATTCACACACACATTCACACACTGATGGAGGGAGCTGCCATGCAAGGCGCTACCAGCACCCATCAGGAGCAAGGGTGAAGTGTCTTGCTCAGGACACAACGGACATGACGAGGTTGGTAGTAGGTGGGGATTGAACCAGGGACCCTCGGGTCGC
This sequence comes from Nerophis lumbriciformis, assembly GCF_033978685.3. NCBI lineage: Eukaryota > Metazoa > Chordata > Actinopteri > Syngnathiformes > Syngnathidae > Nerophis > Nerophis lumbriciformis. Next base: position 7,527,461 of record NC_084552.2, on the reverse strand, counting down.
GCACGGCCACTCTTCCACTGCGCCACGCCGTCCCTAATGAAGGTGTTTATTATAAATAATCTTTTAAAATTTTCGATTTGCAACAAAAAGGCCTTCGAGCTGCTGGACTAATTTTTTTTCTTCTTCGTAAAAAGGAAACAAGAAGGTGAACAAAGGCAACTGATCAGTGGGAGTAACACAACAACAACCAATCAGGTAACCCTATCAACTGTCAAGTTTGGTTGCGCCATCTTGTTGTCTGGTGGTTGATTATTTGCATGTAGTGAGAAAGTAAAAATGTAGAAATTGTGGATAAAAGAGGAAAAGTCGCCTCAACATTATTACACTTCAGTTTTTTGTTTTTTTTAAAAGGTATAGCTCGGTTGGTAGAGCGGCCGTGCCAGGAAGTTAAGGGTTGCAGGTTCGATCCCCGCTTCCGCCATCCTAGTCACTGCCGTTGTGTCCTTGGGCAAGACACATTACTCACCTGCTCCCAGTGCCACCCACACTGCTTTAAATGGAACTTAGATATTGGCTTTCACTATGTAAAGCGCTTTGAGTTACTAGAGAAAAAGTGCTATATAAATATAATTCACTTCAAAGGTACCGTAGGCGCTTGTAATCGGCACTACCACACCACCTCAGCCGCGCTCACCCTTTAGTGCACAGCTGTAACGTCAGGTTTTACATTTTCACACTTTGCACTATTTTGTTACACTTTATTAAGCATCTTCCTTATTTTAAGAGCTTGTTCAATGTGATTTTACTATTTGGTTAACATTGATTGTTTTCCATGCTTGTGTTGAAATGTCCTTTCCGCCTTGATTGCTGTGAGGATTATAAGCAGAGGACGGTTATATTTGACATTTACTATATTGTTTGAATAATTGTTTCAAAATGATCACAAAAACGTTGTATTACATTGTGTTCCTGACAAGAAGACAAAAGGCTGTCTTTTGAAACCTACCAAGAGTAAGGCTCGTAAAACTCCACTGTGTAGGGGGGGTGGGGGGGGGGGGACAAGATGGTGTTCCTGTGTTCTTTCATGTATGGTAATCAACAGAAGGATGTTGTTCTAGCCCAAAGACTTCAAAGTGGAGAGAACCAAGGATCTGCCCAATTTCCAGACAAACTCTTTTTGAAGCATTTTACAAACTCTTTTTGGAACTATTTTATGGAACTCTTTTTTAACTATTTTACGACCTCTTCTTTTGAACTGTTCAGTAACCAAAGGCAACACTGTTTACGACCCACTTCCCTCTAAAAGCAGCTGTGGTCAGGTGGGGGGAGAAAGTCAAATAAAGAAGGAGGAGTGCAATCTTTGGGCAGAGCGTGCTGAAGATTGTAGAAGGAGACAATGTCCGAGCGACTCTCCTCAATATATTGAGTCCAAATTGAATTCTGTCTCTGTTTAATTCTTTGCCTCTTGTCTTGTTTAATAGATGTCATCAGTGTTTGAACCTGACATCTTCTTTTCTCCTGGTCCGTATTTTACTTAAGTTTTCAAAAATATCAATATTCATTGCTATCGACCGATATAAAACACTTACGGTATATTGTGATACAGTTTTCAGCCATTATCGCCCAGCACCATGGCAACTTTACCTCCCCAGGTTAAAAAGGCTGTCTTTTATTAGGGTCATTACGGTAATTAACAACTTTTGTGATGATTATTTGGATTTGGTGTAAGCATGGTGCCAAATGCAGCAGCAAGGCCTTCATGGCTGGCAGTCACTCAGCACAATAATACTTATGATTGATTAGAGCCTAATAGAAGCCACCAGTCCCCAAATGTCCAGATTTTTTGCAGACGTTAACAGTTCTGCAAATTGCTCTAACGCCGCGCCAATATCTGCAGTGTGCCAAGGTAACCCTTTTCGGCACACAGGCTAAGAAAGACGTCATACATTTTACTGCCTTGTACTGCTCCCTGCTTCTAATGATCTTGTCACAAAAGCTTGGCAAAGGATTAATACCTATTGTTACATTTCCTGAACTTGTTTTTGGAAGTGTCCTGCTTTACCAGTTATGTAAGCCTGATTCGGCCCGGTGCCGCTGGGAGACGACTGGACCGCAGATGATGTAACACCTCCGGGAGCCCAGTCTCACCTTCTTTCTGATCTGGGTCAACGCAATTAGAAAGGAAGACTTTCCCTCACAATAATAGAGCAGTTATACAACCGTAGTAAGAAAGCAATGCCATTACATCAATTCACTGAACAAAAAATCTGAAATGTCTGTCATCTCCTGTTGTGTTCAAGTGATGACTGAAGTATGCTGATAGCAACCTAACCCCCTCCGCATCCCACCCCCCGGATTGTAAATAATGTACATAATTCAATGTATATACTCTGATGATTAACTTGTATGATGACTGTATTATGATGATAGTATATATTTGTACCATGAATTGATTAACGTGGACCCCGACTTAAACAAGTGTAAAAACTTATTGGGGTGTTACCATTTAGTGGTCAATTGTACGGAATATGTACTGTACTGTGCAATCTACTAATACAAGTTTCAATCAATCAATCAATGGACACCAACCTTTGATAGCCGACTCCACCCTTTCAAACTCCAAGAATATCCTGACGGCTTCGTCGTCTGGAACTTCTGCAATCTAAAGAAATGAAGACAACGTTACGTTACCCAGAATAAAATGCCAGATGGCATGAGTACCTTTCATACTTAAATCAGTACAGTACAGATTCCTGGTACCTGGGAGTCGATACTGGTATTCAACAGTACCAAGTGTACCGGTAAGTACTTGTATTACTCTTTGTGTGTTCATTTGTTTAGTTAAAAAAATACATTAACAGTGAGCTGATAACCATAACTGTGCTGTCCAGTTGGTATATCTTGTTTTTTTTCATTACATTTTTGAGTCTCATTTGCAGGTATTATATACACTGGAAGAACTTGTTTTTAGGCAATCTGACAAAACAACATACTCCTTTTGAGCATCACAAAACCTCACAACATGAGTAAATATAGCTAAAAATAAGTTTTAATTGCTTATTTCTATATCACTTTTGAGTTTTTAAAGCTTAAATGTCTTATTTCAAGAAATCTTACCAAGACAATTTTGGCTTGTTCCATTGGAAGATTTTTGTGCTCATTACAAGCAAAAATAACTTGTATTCATTTGTTTGGGCAGCACGGTGGAGGAGGGGTTAGTGCATCTGCCTCACAATACAAAGGTCCTGAGTAGTCTTGGGTTCAATCCCGGGCTCGGGATCTTTCTGTGTGGAGTTTGCATGTCCTCCCCGTGACTGCGTGGGTTCCCTCCGGGTACTCCGGCTTCCTCCCACTTCCAAAGACATGCACCTGGGAATAGGTTGATTGGCAACACTAAATGGTCCCTAGTGTGTGAATGTGAGTGTGAATGTTGTCTGTCTATCTGTGTTGGCCCTGCGATGAGGTGGCGACTTGTCCAGGGTGTACCCCGCCTTCCGCCTGATTGTAGCTGAGATAGGCTCCAGCGCCCCCCGCGACCTCAAAAGGGAATAAGCAGTAGAAAATGGATGGATGGATGGCATTTGTTTTACTCTTTTTATGACGGGCATTTTTTCCCAGTGTAGTAGACTAAAGAGGGCAGTCGTGTTAGTCAGTCAGGAAGTAGTCTTTGCCGTTAAGTCTAGTCTTTTGTTTGTGCCCTACAAAGTGTGTATAATGTAAGTATTGTACTTATGACACACTAGCTGTTTGATTGTAATGTGCATCTTACAGGCATGTGAGCAAAAAAAAAAAAAAAAAAAAAAGAGGAAAACTGACAAAAAAAGAGGGACATTGCTGTCGGCACGAAGTGCTGCCATGCAAGCCCGAAAGAAAATGTTGAAAATCAAGACTACATTTCCTGCAATAAGGTGCATTTCTACACTATATTTTATCTTTAGATTTATTGTCATCTTTTTGCTGTTCAATGTAATGTACCACATACTTTTTTAGTAGATTATCGTCATTGAAAATGTCATGTAAAATTCTATAACATGCATGCAAAGAACTAAGAAAACATTTCTCATTTGGCAACTCTATCCTGTAGCCACGCGCCCTCGGGCAATACACTTGTTGTGACCTCTGTTTTCTAACGCGTCACGTCAAGAAATATACTTTCTCGCTGGCTGCTAATAAATTCTCTACTACTACAACTGGTGCGAAACTAACAGTGTAATCATCCAAACATGATTAGCAGCAAAGTAGAACGCCGTCTACGTTGTGGCTTGGCGAGCGAACGCAGGCAACAACGAGGAAGCTAGCTAGATGATGCTAACTAGCGACTTTGTTTTGGTGCCCCGTCCTGCAACTCAGTGCGGCGTTAATGTAAGAGGAACAGCAAGTACAAATTATGGTGGATCTATTTTCTATTTATATATTTATTCGAAAAATCGTGGAAGTGATATTTTGACGAGAAAATTAATGTTTAAAAACGCTGAAACTTTTCCCAGACAGTTCCCAGGCCTGATATTAGTTGTACTTTAAATGACCAAATTTGGAAAGGTTGAAATCGCCATGTAAAATTGCTAATGCTAATCAGTAGCATGTCTATGGCAAATCCAATGTAAACTAACATCGAGCTTAACTATGTTCGAGTGATACAGACTAACTGAGTCCGCCCTGAGTGCCGCTAGAGTGATTGTTTGGAAATATGGCACCTTTTCATTTGAAGTGAATCGATACCTGGTACAGGTAAGGTTTGATATAACGCGGTACGATTATAGATTGATGCTCTATTAAACGCGGTCGTGCCATGGATCCTGAATATTCGCTATGTCGTTATCGACTATCAACCCTGTATCGACCCACTGGCAGATAGTGCCCGCCCCATTCTGTGACATGGGAGCGCAATCCGACATTGACGTGGGAGTCTTTTCGACAGTGACGTAAAGCAGATGCGACAAATGATTGTTTACTTTCAAGGTGTCGTCCATGTTTGGTTTTGCTGGCCTTTATTCTCGCTTTCATCTGCCTTCATCAAAAAAAAAAAACCAAGATCTTTTTGTTGTCTTTTCTGAAGTGGTTGATTGACGGGTGACCCCTTGGGAAAAGACGCATGTGTACAATTGTGACGAGACAGGATTAAGCAGCCTCAACACTCAAGCGAGAAAGATACAAACACTGACAAACTTAAACCACTAAACCTTGGTAAGTCTGCAAAGCCTTTCTGTTTTACTTTTCACTATATAAATCGGGATCATTTTATTGTATTATTTTGAAGGGAAAAAAAGAGGGATTTTATGGCCTCCAACAAAAGTTAAATCAAACTTTGAGTGTAGTACCAATGGGATTTGCTCTATAACTTTAAAAGTAGCGAATTCAGTACCCATCCCACACGCCAGGTTCATTTCCCTTCTCTTGCTTACCTCAAAAATGACACATTTAATCACTTTGCCGTATTTCTCGCACTCTTCTTTGGTCTCTCCCTCCAGGTCTTCATCCACCTCTCCTCTGCCCACCATGTTCTATAGCAGGAATGCAGCAGCGTGATTTGCATGGGCACAAAAGGGTTCTAGTTCTGAGTTGTTCTCATGTCACTTCTGCATTAAATCACTTTATGCTTGACTTCTACTGAGATGACAGACGTACCCTCAGCAGGACCACTTTGGTCGGGCATTTGAGAATCTCTGTGAGCGGGTTGGCATCAGACTTCTTGGAGTCTGCTGGTTTGGAGCAAACAGGAGATAAAAAGTCATGATTTTTTTTTCTACTCTAATAAAATATTGACATTTAATACTGCACTCTGTATCATATCAGTTGTATTGTTAAGGCAAGCAGCGTCAACGCAGTTGAAAATCTGATCTGAAAAAATTTCTATGGCGTTATTTTTTCTTTTTAATCTTACTTGTTTGGTTATACTTTGCTGTTATAGAGCTTTGCTGCTCCAACTTTTCTTTATTTCCCTACTGAAAAACAGCAGATAATAGGCAGTGCATATGTGGGTCATCTAACACCTGAACTTATTTGAACTTTGCATTCCTCACAGGTTTATTTGTGTATTTTTGCCAGTAACACAAAACTGCCAAAAAGAAAAACTTATAGCACTCTTTTCTCTCCGCAGTGTCTTATTATGGCACATATTACCGTATGTGCATTGAAACTAAAGAAATAATACATGTAGGGGTGTAACAATACGTGTATTTGTATTGAACCGTTTCGGTACGGGGGTTCCGGTTCGGTTCGGAGGTGTACCGAATGAGTTTCCACACGGACATATTAAGTAGCGTAACGCACGTTGTGTAAACAATGCACACCGAGGCAAAACACACGGCATGCTAGCAGCTAACGGGCTAGGATAGACTGACCATACGTCCTCTTTTCACCGGACATGTCCTCTTTTGCAGAGCTGTCAGGGCGGAGTTTCTTAAATGCCTCAAATGTCCAGCATTTTGAGTTAGGTTTGCGTGTATTTTCAATGTACGTTCAGGGTTAAGAAGGGGTTAAAAACAAAACAAACAGCAGCATTGGTGAGTGAGGGGCAGAGACAGAGAGAGAGAGAGAGTTATGATAAACGTCAGGCTCTGCTTTTTATCCATAGATTTATCACATTTAATTTTTTATTATCTATAGCAGGGGTGTCAAAAGTGTGCCCCGGAGGCCATTTGCGGCCCACAGCTAATGTTTTAAAGGCCCACGACACATTCTAAAAATACTATTCAAATAAACAAAAATATAACAAAAGTGAAATAAAAAAGCTTAAAGGTTAAATGTAGTTTAGAAAAAGTTGCAATGTTGACTAATAAAACAAAGCTGTTTTTTTTTCTTTCAAACTGTCATTGCTCAAAACATAATATTGAATCAAAATCAATGTTATTATGAATTATTGACCTATCCAAGATTCCCATTACTTCACATCAAATATTCCACTGAGACAAATATTTTTGGTGGAAGATTTAGCAAATTTGATAAATAAATAACCCAAAAATGTATATTTTGTTGTTTTCTTACTGTACCGAAAATGAACCGAACCGTGACCTCTTAACCGAGGTACGTACCGAACCGAAATTTTTGTGTACGTTACACCCCTAAATACATGTATTAAAGAGAAGTGAACTTTTGATCAATTTCGCCTATCGTTCACAATCATACGAGGCCGGTTTGCATTCTAACATGTAAAGATCTGCTTGTTCTTGGTGGCTAACAATGCAGCTAATGGGAGCAATCAACTCTACCTCTAAATCACTTTAAAAATGAATTCAAAAAGCGTCAACAATACTTCATTTACGTTGTGTAACCTGTATAATAACCAAGTTGTAGCAACATTGTTATGGTAAGAGAGAACACTGAGGAACTCTATTTCTAGCGTACCGTACTAACACATTAGCCATAAAAGTTAGCTACGGAAAGAGATAAGGTAGCTTCTAGGGCAACAAGAAACACGTTTGAGTTTGTAACACACAACACAATGTGATACAACACCAATCTGTAGTGAGTGACAAACATGAACAATCATATTACAGTATCTGTAAAGTATTGTTTCATGTT
>NC_084552.2:7327500-7515000 GCF_033978685.3 Nerophis lumbriciformis | reverse complement strand
TGCAAGTGTTGGCACATGTGAGAAAGAGCGAGCGGCTGCTGTTGATATAACAAAGTTGCTTTTGGTCTGGTTTGTACTGCAGAAAATGACTACTTTTGCTAGATATCATTTTTTTTACTAATGTTTTGGTGATGTGTTTATGGCCGACAATAAAGAGTTTTGCTCAGTAAAGTGATGGATGGAATTCATGTCCTCAAAGCGTCTCGACAGACGTTACAATATTTGAACAATGATGACGAAAACGGTTTTCTCTGTCGTGTCCGTGTCGTGTCGAAAATTGTTATGCGCTTATTTTTTTATTTGATTTTGTGCGTGGCATAGACTTGCCGTGCGCAGAGGACGCTTGAGCAGTGCGCAATTGCACAAGCGCGCACCTTAGAGGGAACGTTGCTGTCAATTCTCTTATATACTCTTTCATTCTAGACTTCTAGAGTGTTTGATTATCACATCACTCTAAATGTTTAGACTATAAAGTTCACAAACATAAAGAGGGATGCTAGTGGGCCAGGCCAATCTTTCCTTATCTCTAAACTAAAACTGGGGAAATGTGTAGAGTGTTCTGGGCTTCAGACATGATTTTGTATCAGAATGACTTGAGGAAGAAAATGCCTGGTTAGGCTTTGTGTATGTAGTGTGTGCCTTTCTTGGTTTACAGCTATGTTGTTATTATGCTGTTTGTTACTTATACATGTTATGTTGCAGCTATTTAAAATAGTTTTGTCAATTTGTTCTGGCCTGAAACAAATTGGCCTATGTAACATATCTTTGTCTTTGTGTGTTGTATGTAGAGTACATTGTTTGTGTGTTGTATGTAGAGCACATTGTTTGTGTGTTGTATGTAGAGCACATTGTTTGTGTGTTGTATGTAGAGCAAATTGTTTGTGTTGTATGTAGAGCACATTGTTTGTGTGTTGTATGTAGAGCACATTGTTTGTGTGTTGTATGTAGAGCACATTGTTTGTGTGTTGTATGTAGAGCACATTGTTTGTGTGTTGTATGTAGAGCACATTGTTTGTGTGTTGTATGTAGAGCACATTGTTTGTGTGTTGTATGTAGAGCACATTGTTTGTGTGTTGTATGTAGAGCACATTGCTTAGCAGAGTTGAGTGATGCAAATGTATGTCAATTTGATCAACAGATTGTATTATTCTCCAGTGCAATAACAGTACTGAAATAAAGGCTAAAAGGGCATTAATGGGAGCTCTAAAAAAAAAAGAAGAAAAAAAGAAGTAACTAAATAGTTACTTTTCACAGTAACGCATTACTTTTTGGTGTAAGTAACTGAGTTAGTAACTGAGTTACTTTTGAAATGAAGTAACTAGTAACTGTAACTAGTTACTGCTTTTCAGTAACTAACCCAACACTGATATTAACACACACACACACACACACACACACACACACACACACACACACACACACACACACACACACACACACACACACATTTATGTAACTGTTGCTACTAATAATTAATATAATTTGTTTTATTTCTCTAAAAACAGAATAATACGTTACGTTCATAAAAGGGAATTCAAATCAAAATGCATAAAAGTTCATAAGAAGGCTATATTTAAGTTACTATGGTTAAAAATGTAATTTCATGCCTTTTGTTAAGTTTGTGGGCATACTTTTATTTTGAAGTGTCTCGTTTGGTCTGTCGTCTGATGTAAGGAAGCTACTTCCGGGTATGAGTAAACATTTTTGATGCCATGTGAAGGCAGAAAAAGAGAGACTGACTGTCACAAAGACTAAAAAGTGTCACAAGGACTCTAAGTGTTTGGGCTATAAGAGCCTGAAGATCACAATTTCCTCCTAAAAGAAGCATGCAGGCCAACGAGGTATTTGTTTGTCATTTCTGCTTGTATTTACTTCAGTAAAATGTTCGATCCACATGCTGTGCATGTTGTTATTTTTACGTTTATAACGTGCTTTATTTTATTTCAGTTTTCACGGTGAATTTGAAGGGAAAGGAAGCCTTCAAATAAATCAGTTCAAGAAAGCCATTGTGTCTGTGCTATTTGGAGGGAGTTACAATATAAATATATATTAGTGCCCTGAGGATTATTATCCTGTCTTCTTGTAATTGAGCTACTGTATCAAAGAATTTCCTTGGGGATGAATAGTTTGTCTACATGACTTTTATGTGGTATATGTGTACTCCATCACTAGCAATGGTGTCTTTGTGTTTCCTCTCCATTCACCATGTTTAAAGATTGCAGAAGGAGTGCATATTTTCCCAGAAGTTGTTTATGTTCAAAAAAGGCAAGCACGTAAATAGCTTCTTGAATTCCCACATCCTTACTAGAACACACATAGTTTGGCCGTGACTTCATTGCCAGCTCCGACTTCCCGAGGTAAACGGAACACAACATAAATGTTTATTAGGCCAGCGCCTCCCTCTGCTGGACACAGTGTGCATCATAATGACTGCGCTTGGATTCACACTCGCAACTTTGTTTTGTCTTTAAATGTGCCAGGAGTTTAACACAACACCATGCTGTGAAGTATCACCAAAAGATGTTTTTGCTAGAACTCACCATCTCTGTCCACAAGCGATGAAGGCGGGGCAATGGCAGCACCACCCATACCTGAGAGGATGCACATAAAAGTCATGGTTACATCTTGTAGTTATACAATTGCTTGATTTTTGTCAGACAGACAAGCCCTCACTTCGTTTCCGCCGCTCTTTCTCGAAATCATCCTCCTCATCAGAGTCTTCCTCTGCTGCTGGGAATCTGGAGAAGCCAGTCGGCGCCCCTCCTTCGTGTCTTTCTTTTCGTTTTCTGGACCCCCCCCCCAAAACGTTGAAAGCTTAAAATCCTTGTTATTTTGTTTGCTGGTTGAATAACCTAACATCAAAACAAAGTCACTCTAAATAGGTGTGGACTCAACACAGTAAACAAGACCTACTTTTCTCTGTCCTCTATCTCCTTCAGCCTCTCCTGCTCCCTCTGACGCTGCCGTTCATCCCTGTGCCGCTTCATCACCTTCTCGTAGTCGTTAGGAAACATCGGATCGTACTCGTCTGCGAGCGGGATCAGCACATCTCCAGATGAGAAGCCGCTGGGCACCGGATCCTGAAAAAAAGAAAATGCATAAATGACCAAATTGTACAATTAAATTAATGCTCTTCACCTTAAAAGGGGAACTGCTCTTTTTTTTTTTTGCCTTTAAAACAAGAAGACATAGGTTTGTCTTTTGTTATGCATTCTAAGTCGTAAAATACGGCAAATACTTGGTAGCTAACAATGCAGCGAGTGAGATTACTTTATTACGCCTATATATCCCTCTAAAAAAACATCAAAAAAACACCAACAATACTTCATTTACATCTTGTGAGCTGAATATGAACCAAGTATTAGAGATGTTGTTATTATAAGCGCTAACGCAGAGGAACTACTTTTAGCGGCGCCGTGATCGCAAAGAGCTAACTGGCTCATGCTGCTATATGACCTAATAAGCTGCTGCATCACCTATCAGTTGGAGAAAGTTCATTCCAGATAGGGCTGGGCGATATGGCCTTTTTTTAATATCTCGATATTTTTAGGCCATATCGTGATACACGATATATATCTCAATATTTAGCCTTGGCCTTGAATGAACACTTGATGCATATAATGACAGCAGTATGATGATTCTATGTGTCTACATTAGAACATTATTCTTCATACTGCATTAATATATGCTACTTTTAAACTTTCATGCAGAGAGGGAAATCACAAGTAAAAGTGTATTTATTAAACAGTTATCAAGCAGTGGCACAAACATTCATGTCATTTCCAAACAGAAAGTGCAAAATTGTCAGAGACATTTTAAAACAAGCTTTTGTGCATGATGTCACTAAGATGACATATCAAAACAACACTAAATTAAAGTGCACTTTTTGTACAGAACGCCACTACAATAGTTAAAAAAACAAATAAAAGTGCACTTTTGTGCATGATGTCACACAAGATATTTCAATAGGTGTCAAATAAAAATGAGCTGCATAATAGGAAATCAAATTGTGTACGACTGTACGTCCTTCGCTATGTGGTAGGTTCCTGCGGACGTTGTCTCCTTTTGCGGTTGACTATTTTTTTTCATACGGTGTTGTAACTTATGGGTTATATAGTTCATGTGTGATGATCATTCATAATTTGCGTGCTTGATTTAATTGCTGATGAATTGATCTATTATTATTTACAGCTAAAAAGAGTTAAAAGAGAATTGATTTGATTTATATATGTATTTGATATTGATTATTTGAGAAACACTGACATTGAATTGAGTTGTTTTCTACTTCATAGCCTAACAAAGGGTTAACTAAAATACTGCATGTTCCACAATTCATTGCGGCAAACCGGATGGTAAAAAGACCGGGAGCGGGTGCATTGTGGGTGTTGAGATTGAGGATTACAAGCCTTCGGGTGAATGAATGACAGATAACAAGATATAAGGATCGTTTTGTATGCCATTTTTTTCTTATATAAAGTACAACTTTATTACACATTTTCGACGTCCTGTCCAATACTTTGATCGTAATTAATCTACATACAGTGTTGATCTGGAAATGTTTGCCTCTGCATTTTGATGGTGTGGGCGTGTGGCACCGAATGGAGATGTTGACATGCGGAGTAAGCACTCTTCATTCTCTAGCAGGTGACTTTTCAAATGATGCTACATATTAGCAGTAATGCTACTTTTTGTAGCAATGCTTTTCCCCCACACTTGACATATTACGGTTGTCTGTTCGACATATTCCCACTTGAAGCCAAACCACCGCCAGACGATAGACCCCCTGCTGTTTTTCTTGGGAATTAATTCTTCCTTCCTTTTTTTTTACCAGCTTCGCACCTTCTTACCACTCGCACCGCTCCACTAGCATCACAGCTAACGTTACCCATGCTGCTACCTCTTTGCTCCGCGAGGGCGTATACGTATGTGACGTATGTAAGAAGGTGCGCTTGTTTTATGTCTCTGTAAAAAGGATAAACAAGAAAGAGTGAGAAGAGCCTGTAGTGTAATGCCCGCAGCTAAAAGCAACTGCGTGAGAACGTATACTCAAATAATAGTCATTTTCTATATCGCACAGAGACAAACCCGCGATATATCGAGTATATCGATATATTGCCCAGCCCTAATTCCAGATTATAAATCATGCCTCAACATTGTATAATAAAAGCTTGTGGCCATAAACCGAGAAGTTGGCCAACTTTGACATTCAAAGCTGGCGAGAAAAACACAAAAAAACGCTTGTTTGGGTCACCTTTAAAAAAACTAAGGCTGCAGCTAACGATTATTTTTCTATCGATTAATCTATAGATTATTTTTTTCGATTAATCGGTTAATCTATAGATTATTTTTTTCGATTAATCTATAGATTATTTTTCCTTTTACCAATTATTTTTTTTATTTAAAATGAAGATGAAAAAATAAATGTTGGCCAGTTTTTTCAAAAGGCATGACTTTTATATACAAAAAAAAAGTATGGCCACTCAGTCAACATTGACAACAACATGACAAAATATTCTGTAACAATGTAAACATTTAAAACTTTTAACATTTAACAAAATTGAAAGTAGCTTATTTGCTTTTTAATGTGCAAATATAAAAGTAAACATCCAGTGCAAATCTTAATATTCTGCAATAGTATAAGCATTTCTAAAGTAAAAGTATTGCTTATTTTGCTTTAAAATGTGCAAAAATAAAGATAAACATCCAATACAAAAAAGTGCAAAACGAAATATTCTGTAACAGTGTAAACATTTCAACAAAAGTAAAAGTATTGCTTATTTTGCTTAATAACACAACAATGATAGTATGATTAAAGTGAAAGTTAATTGTTGGTTTGTACATAGTATATGTAACTGTTAATGTTGTAAAAGGTATTTGCACAACTAATTAACGTTAGCGTTAAAGAGGAGCGCGTCTTTGTAAACACTGAACAGGCATGCCAAACGCGCCTCTCAGAGCGAAACAGTGTTTTAGTTTATGAATTTACAACGCAGATACAAATGACACATTCATGATTTTGTGTAATGATGACAATGTATACTCACGCGGACGATTGACTAGTTGATGGTGATGGCAAGAACGCTGTCGGGTGTTTTCTTTTCAAATGTTCCTTCATAGCCGTTGTGCTGCTATGATAGGCCATTTCCGCTCGACACAGTGTGCATACAACAACTGTCAAGTGTTTTGCTTTTTTCGCTGTGCTTATCCCACACTTGAAGGGATGTACCAATGTTGAATGTGGCTTCTGGATTTCACTCAAAAGACCAGACCGTAGTTACTTTTTCCTTTTATTTTCCTTTAGTTTGCAACAGTTTTTCCAACCAAGAAACAGCTTCTTTTTTCTTCTTTAGTCTTTTTAGCAGTCTTTAGCAGTGTTAATAGACTTTAGTTTCTTTAGCTGTCATTAGCTGTCTTTAGTAGCCTTTAGTAGCCTTTAGTAGCCTTTAGCTTCTTTAGTAGGTGAAAAACCTTTAAGGACAAAACACCACAAGATTAACATGCTGTAAAAAATCAATCAATTATCAATCCCATAATTTACAACTATTAATTAGCTATCAAACTCTTAACCATTAAACAAGTGCAAGAAAATGGACACATCTTTTCCCTTTAAGTTAAAACAGATTTTAAATAAATTGTCTCAACATAAATGCACCAAGATACATATAAAATACATTTAACACCAGAAACACAATAGATAAATGCAACAGAAAACCCAATATGCAAATACATAAATACCTAACCAATTAACCACCTATTTAGATACATATTTAAAATCCATATTCAATATAAATATATTATTAATTTAGCAGTGAAACACTCAATCTTAAACGCTGTCTACTGGTAGAAAAATGCCCCTTTTTCTACGCCCTCACCAACACAGTTAAATCCAACACTTTAAATTGAGCGACTTCACCCTCCTGATGAAGCAAACTGCTCCAACATTTATCAAACTAAGCAAAGAATATCAACACTAAACAACAGTTACATAACACACTGTGTGTATTTAGCCTCCAGACTAAGCACGCTACATGCACACAACCCCCCCTCCCATCTCACCAGCGCAACAGGTGCGCCACACCCACGAAGAGAAATATTAAATCTTACATACTTTTGGCACAACTCTGGGTTATCTGTAATGAACTAAACCTTTTTCCACTCTGCGCTGGCGTCTTTTGTACTCCTTGATTTGACACAGCGGTCTAATTACCGGGCTCGCGCACCAGCAGATGAGACAGGAGCGCGCCGCGTTATACCTGCGCGCGAACGTAAACTGATCGGCTCTGATTTTATAAGCCGACTGGCCGAAATAATGCCGAATTATATACATTTGTTTATTGAAATACTCCCACACTTTTGACGACTTTTGGCGTGCTTTTTTTCCCTCGCTCGCACCGCTCGCATCATCTGCTTTGCGCTCCGCCATGACGGCAGTGTGACGTAAATATGCGACGCGTCGAAGCATAAAAACGACGTCGACGTATTTACGTAACCGATGACGTCGACTACGTCGACGCGTCGTTTCAGCCTTAAAAAAAACATTTGTCTAGTGGGTTTTTACCGATACAAAATTGACAAAAGTAAACACAAATTATATAAAATGCTGTTTTTTCCCTAAAAAAATTAAACTTCTTGAGAACTATGACTATCTCTTCATCTAAACAGGAAGATATAAACATCCCACCAGTGGGCATCCCAGCGAGAGCAGACATTGTCCAGTAAGTGATTGTTTTATTAAGTTGATATTCTGTATATCTTGTTTAGCACTTAGCAATACTGCTACATGATGCTTAGTGTTTGACTAAAGCTGTGTATGTTTAGCACTCATCTTCTAAAACTTGTAGATCACCTTCCTTATATTCAGGATGAAAAATAGAAGTTTCTGGATTATCATTTGTCCCAAAGTAGTCTTTGTTGTCTCTCATCAAGTCTGCCATGACTAGTAGTCTTGTTGTTGTTGTTGATGGGAAAGTGAACGTTGTGATGCGTCTGTGAAACTAATATGACACTGTATGCTTCAAATGAGCGAAATAGGTCAATATGACATGTTATTATGAATGTTACTACACTACATATACACTTGTAGCGTGTACATAAAACATTTACGGAGGTTTTGGGATATTTCAAAGCGTTTTACGAGCGGAATAGAGCGACTTCCATTGACTCCATTGCTAACTTTTACTAACGTTTATTTACGACTTAAAATGTTGCTGTTTTTAAAGTGCAATTCCCCTTTAAAGTGTAGTAAAGACAGACCTTAATGCCAACAGCAATATGTGGAGGTGTGTCTACGACCGGCCTATCTTCACTGGGGCCTCCTCGCTTCAAATCGATGACCGGAGCCAAGACGGTCGTCTGCTTGGTCCGATGAGTCTGCACACAAATTCATGTTCACACACAAGTAGAGTAGGGCTTGCATTGATAACTTCAAAATATTGATGTGCATACCTTAGCTTGGGTCAGTGTTGCCTTCTTCACCTTCAGCTGGGATTGCAGGAGCTTGAAGTTTTTGGACCATCCTTCGGTTTTGGTGTCACTGGCACCCACGCCAAGGTCATCATACAGCGACATTATCTGCAGGTTCAACTGAGAATTTATAACTCACATTAATGTCCAACTAGTGTCATATAACAGAGTAAATAATAACTCAGAGGTGCTTGCCAGTATCGACCAGATGTCAAATAAAGCTAGTTAATGTATTTAAGTAAGGCTGAAACGACGCGTCGACGTAGTCGACGTCATCGGTTACGTAAATACGTCGACGTCGTTTTTATGCTTCGACGCGTCGCATATTTACGTCACACTGCCGTCATGGCGGAGCGCAAAGCAGATGATGCGAGCGGTGCGAGCGAGGGAAAAAAAGCACGCCAAAAGTCGTCAAAAGTGTGGGAGTATTTCAATAAACAAATGTATATAATTCGGCATTATTTCGGCCAGTCGGCTTATAAAATCAGAGCCGATCAGTTTACGTTCGCGCGCAGGTATAACGCGGCGCGCTCCTGTCTCATCTGCTGGTGCGCGAGCCCGGTAATTAGACCGCTGTGTCAAATCAAGGAGTACAAAAGACGCCAGCGCAGAGTGGAAAAAGGTTTAGTTCATTACAGATAACCCAGAGTTGTGCCAAAAGTATGTAAGATTTAATATTTCTCTTCGTGGGTGTGGCGCACCTGTTGCGCTGGTGAGATGGGAAGGGGGGGTTGTGTGCATGTAGCGTGCTTAGTCTGGAGGCTAAATACACACAGTGTGTTATGTAACTGTTGTTTAGTGTTGATGTTCTTTGCTTAGTTTGATAAATGTTGGAGCAGTATGCTTCATCAGGAGGGTGAAGTCGCTCAATTTAAAGTGTTGGATTTAACTGTGTTGGTGAGGGCGTAGAAAAAGGGGCATTTTTCTACCAGTAGACAGCGTTTAAGATTGAGTGTTTCACTGCTAAATTAATAATATATTTATATTGAATATGGATTTTAAATATGTATCTAAATAGGTGGTTAATTGGTTAGGTATTTATGTATTTGAATATTGGGTTTTCTGTTGCATTTATCTATTGTGTTTCTGGTGTTAAATGTATTTTATATGTATCTTGGTGCATTTATGTTGAGACAATTTATTTAAAATCTGTTTTAACTTAAAGGGAAAAGATGTGTCCATTTTCTTGCACTTGTTTAATGGTTAAGAGTTTGATAGCCTAATTAATAGTTGTAAATTATGGGATTGATAATTGATTGATTTTTTACAGCATGTTAATCTTGTGGTGTTTTGTCCTTAAAGGTTTTTCACCTACTAAAGAAGCTAAAGGCTACTAAAGGCTACTAAAGGCTACTAAAGACAGCTAATGACAGCTAAAGAAACTAAAGTCTATTAACACTGCTAAAGACTGCTAAAAAGACTAAAGAAGAAAAAAGAAGCTTTTTCCTGGTTGGAAAAACTGTTGCAAACTAAAGGAAAATAAAAGGAAAAAGTAACTACGGTCTGGTCTTTTGAGTGAAATCCAGAAGCCACATTCAGCATTGGTACATCCCTTCAAGTGTGGGATAAGCACAGCGAAAAAAGCCAAACACTTGACAGTTGTTGTATGCACACTGTGTCGAGCGGAAATGGCCTATCATAGCAGCACAACGGCTATGAAGGAACATTTGAAAAGAAAACACCCGACAGCGTTCTTGCCATCACCATCAACTAGTCAATCGTCCGCGTGAGTATACGTTGTCATCATTACACAAAATCATGAATGTGTCATTTGTATCTGCGTTGTAAATTCATAAACTAAAACACTGTTTCGCTCTGAGAGGCGCGTTTGGCGTGCCTGTTCAGTGTTTACAAAGACGCGCTCCTCTTTAACGCTAACGTTAATTAGTTGTGCAAATACCTTTTACAACATTAACAGTTACATATACTATGTACAAACCAACAATTAACTTTCACTTTAATCATACTATCATTGTTGTGTTATTAAGCAAAATAAGCAATACTTTTACTTTTGTTGAAATGTTTACACTGTTACAGAATATTTCGTTTTGCACTTTTTTGTATTGGATGTTTATCTTTATTTTTGCACATTTTAAAGCAAAATAAGCAATACTTTTACTTTAGAAATGCTTATACTATTGCAGAATATTAAGATTTGCACTGGATGTTTACTTTTATATTTGCACATTAAAAAGCAAATAAGCTACTTTTAATTTTGTTAAATGTTAAAAGTTTTAAATGTTTACATTGTTACAGAATATTTTGTCATGTTGTTGTCAATGTTGACTGAGTGGCCATACTTTTTTTTTTGTATATAAAAGTCATGCCTTTTGAAAAAACTGGCCAACATTTATTTTTTCATCTTCATTTTAAATAAAAAAAAATAATCGGTAAAAGGAAAAATAATCTATAGATTAATCGAAAAAAATAATCTATAGATTAACCGATTAATCGAAAAAATAATCTATAGATTAATCGATAGAAAAATAATCGTTAGCTGCAGCCTTATATTTAAGTACTTTTAACATCAATCTCTATATAAATGACATTTGTAAAGTTATAAAAGGACTTAAAGTTAGTATTATTTGCAGATGATACAACTGTGTTTTGTTCAGGAGAGAACACACAGAAGATAATACAAATAATAGAAGAAATTAACACATTAAAAAGATGGTTTTCCAAAAACAGACTATCTTTGAATCTCAGTAAAACTAAAATAATGATATTTGGTAACAGTAGAAGAGAAAGTCTAACACAAACACAAATAAACAGAGTAAATATTGAAAGGGTAGAAGAAAACACATTTTTGAGTTTAATAATTGATGATAAAATGGATTGGAAATCTCATGAAAAAAATATACAACAAAGTAGCAAGAAACACGTCTATAATGAATAAAGTAAAACATGTTGACTTCATATTGTCTACTGCTCACTAGTGTTACATATCTGAGTTATTGTGCAGAAATATGGGAAATAACTACAAAAGTACACTTATTCACTAACTGTGTTAAAAAAAAGATCAGTTATAATAATATATCATGTTGGATATAGAGAACATACAAAAACTTGATTTAATAAATCACAATTATTGAAATTCAACAATTTGGAGCATTTGCAAACATGTAAAATGATGTAAACTATAACCTGCTAGTCAAGAATGTACAACAATTCTTCTCAACAAAAGAGGAGGAATATAACCTTAGAGGAAAATGTCATTTAAAACATTTGTATGCACGTACAACACTTAAAACCTTTAGTATATCAGTATGTGGAATTAAATGATGGAATGGATTAAGCAAAGAAATGACAGAAAGCAGCAATATGATTCACTTTAAGAGACTGTTCAAACTACAAGTGTTCACTAAGTACACACAACAAGAATTATGATGAACATCTTCAACCCTTTTTCTTCTTCTTTGAGATAAAGATTATTTATGTATTTAATATTTGTTTACTTACTATGGTATATTATTTATGTATTCACTGTTCTGTTACAGAGAACAAAGAAATGTGATAGAATTGCTATGATATGAAAAGGGGTAGAATTACAAACCCCGTTTCCATACGAGTTGAGAAATTGTGTTAGATGTAAATATAAACGGAATACAATGATTTGCAAATCTTTTTCAACCCATATTCAATTGAATGCACTACAAAGACAACATATTTGATGTTCAAACTCATAAACTTTACTTTTTTTTTGCAAATAATAATTAACTTAGAATTTCATGGCTGCAACACGTGCCAAAGTAGTTGGGAAAGGGCATGTTCACCACTGTGTTACATCACCTTTCCTTTTAACAACACTCAGTAAAGGTTGGGGAACTGAGGAGACACATTTTTATAAGCTTCTCAGGTGGAATTATTTCCCATTCTTGCTTGATGTACAGCTTAAGTTGTTCAACAGTCCGGGGGTCTCCGTTGTGCTATTTTCGGCTTCATAATGCGCCACACATTTTCAATGGGAGACAGGTCTGGACTACAGGCAGGCCAGTCTAGTACCCGCACTCTTTTACTATGAAGCCACGTTGATGTAACACGTGGCTTGGCATTGTCTTGCTGAAATAAGCAGGGGCGTCCATGATAACGTTGCTTGGATGGCAACATATGTTGTTCCAAAACCTGTACGGTATGTACCTTTCAGCATTAATGGCGCCTTCACAGATGTGTAAGTTACCCATGTCTTGGGCACTAATACACCCCCATACCATCACACATGCTGCCTTTTACACTTTGCGCCTATAACAATCCGGATGGTTCTTTTCCTCTTTAGTCTGGAGGACACGACATCCACAGTTTCCAAAAACAATTTGAAATGTGGACTCGTCAGACCACAGAACACTTTTCCACTTTGCATCAGTCCATCTAAGATGAGCTCAGGCCCAGCGAAGCCGACGGCGTTTCTGGGTGTTGTTGATAAACGGTTTTCGCCTTGCATAGGAGAGTTTTAACTTGCACTTACAGATGTAGCGACCAACTGTAGTTACTGACAGTGGGTTTATGAAGTGTTCCTGAGCCCATGTGGTGATATCCTTTACACACTGATGTCGCTTGTTGATGCAGTACAGCCTGAGGGGTCGAAGGTCACGGGCTTAGCTGCTTACGTGCAGTGATTTCTCCAGATTCTCTGAACCCTTTGATGATATTACGGAGCGTAGATGGTGAAATCCCTAAATTCCTTGCAATAGCTGGTTGAGAAAGGTCTTAAACTGTTCAACAATTTGCTTACACATTTGTTGACAAAGTGGTGACCCTCGCCCCATCCTTGTTTGTGAATGACTACTTTTATACCCAATCATGGCACCCACCTGTTCCCAATTTGCCTGTTCACCTGTGGGATGTTCCAAATAAGTGTTTGATGAGCATTCCTCAACTTTATCAGTATTTATTGCCACCTTTCCCAACTTCTTTGTCACGTGTTGCTGGCATCAAATTCTAAAGTTAATGATTATTTGCAACAACAAAAAAATGTTTATGAGTTTGAACATCAAATATGTTGTCTTTGTAGCATATTCAACTGAATATGGGTTGAAAAGGATTTGCAAATCATTGTATTCCGTTTATATTTACATCTAACACAATTTCCCAACTCATATGGAAACGGGGTTTGTAAATAAGCTCTGCTTGTTCCTACTACTTTTCATACGTGCTGTAATGAAACATGCGATGCATCACATTGTATCGCATACATGTTCCACATAAACTGAAAGTGAACATCGTCGTTATATCTCATTTAGAGGACTTTCAAGCAGAAAGGTTAGCAGGAATTAGCTGCATGCTAACGTTAGCTAACAACAATAACATTTGCCTGCCGTGTCGCGACTACAAGACGCAGTGCAGTCAGTGAGGATGATAACGTACCGGTTTCAGAAGTATGTTGATATTAACTGCATGAAAATGAATACTTTGACTTGAAAGCCGCGTCGTAGCCGCTAGGAGCAACACGACGATGGAGCGAGACAACAAACTTTGATTGGCCTTTTTAAGACGGGCGCCATCTAGCGGCTGGAAGACTCTTCTTCTTCTTCTTCGTCTTCTTCTTTTTCTTCTTCTTCTTCTATTGATGGCGCGTCAACCAAGGTTAAAGGTGCACACCGCCACCTATTGATTGAGACTTGTATTAGTAGATTGCACAGTACAGTACATATTCTGTACAATTGACCACTAAATGGTAACACCCCAATAAGTTTTTACACTTGTTTAAGTCGGGGTCCACGTTCATCAATTCATGGTACAAATATATACTATCATCATAATACAGTCATCACACAAGTTCATCCATCCATCCATCCATCCATCCATTTTCTACCGCTTATTCCCTTTGGGGTCGCGGGGGGCGCTGGAGCCTATCTCAGCTACAATCGGGCGGAAGGCGGGGTACACCCTGGACAAGTCGCCACCTCATCGCAGGGCCAACACAGATAGACAGACAACATTCACACTCACATCCAAACACTAGGGCCAATTTTAGTGTTGCCAATCAACTTATCCCCAGGTGCATGTCTTTGGAGGTGGGAGGAAGCCGGAGTACCCGGAGGGAACCCACGCATTCACGGGGAGAACATGCAAACTCCACACAGAAAGATCCCGAGCCCGGGATTGAACCCAAGTCTACTCAGGACCTTCGTATTGTGAGGCAGATGCACTAACCCCTCTGCCACCGTGAAGCCACACAAGTTCATCATCAAAGTATATACATTGAATTATTTACATTATTTACATTACCATATTTTTCTGACTATAAGTCACAGTTTTTTCATAGTTTGGCCGGGGGTGCGACTTATACTCAGGAGCGACTTATGTGTGAAATTATTAACACTTTAGCGTAAAATATCAAATAATATTATTGATCTTATGTGAGACTTGGCCCGCACCTCTCATCCTCCCGCACGCTGAGCATCGGCTCCCCACAGGGCTGTGTGCTGAGCCCCCTCCTCTACTGCATTTACACCCATGACTGCAGTCCGGCCCACAGTGACAACCTTACCGTCAAGTTCGCCGACGATACCACAGTGGTCGGGCTCATCTCCAGGGGTGACGAGGCTGCCTACAGAGAGGAGGTCCTGAAGCTGACGGCCTGGTCTTCGGAGAACAACCTCGCTCTCAACACCAGCAAGACCAGAGAGATCATCGTCGACTTCAGGAGGAGCAGCACCGACCCTGCCCCCCTCTACATCAACGGCGAGCGTGTAGAGAGGGTCCACACCTTCAGGTACCTTGGAGTCCACATCTCTAATGACTTCTCCTGGACAGTCAACACCACATCAATCATCAAGAAGGCTCAGCAGCGGCTACACTTCCTTAGAGTCCTCGGGAAGTACAACCTGAAGCCTGACCTGCTGCTGACTTTCTACCGCTCGTCCATCGAGAGCCTGCTGACCTACTGTATTACGGTATGGTACGGCAGCTGCACTGCAGCAGACAGGGAGAGGCTGCAAAGAGTGGTCAAGACGGCTCAGAAGATCATCGGCCGCCCTCTCCCCTCTCTGACGGACATCTACACCTCCCGCTGCCTCAACAGAGCCAGTGCCATCATCAAGGACAGCACCCACCCTGGCTCTGACCTGTTCCACCTGCTGCCCTCTGGGAAGCGCTACAGGTGCATTAAAACCAAAACAAACAGGCTAAAGAACAGCTTCTTCCCCAGGGCCATAACCATCCTGAACGGACTGCCCCATTGTCCCTCATAACTGCCTTCTCTTCGGTGCAATAACCCATTCCACCAACCACCTTGTTTTTGTTTTGTTTTTTCTTGTATATATTCATTTCACACCATATTCATTGCACTTCTACATTTTTTTATATTTTTATATATTTGCACATTGTTTTTTTTTTTTTTTTTTTTTTTTTTTCTAGCATGCACACATCGCACTGTATGGAATGGCCTCAATCTCGTTACCTTGCGTAATGACAATAAAGCTGATTCTGATTCTGATTCTAAGAGACTAGACGTATAAGATTTCATGGGATTTAGCGATTAGGAGTGACAGATTGTTTGGTAAACGTATAGCATGTTCTATATGTTATAGTTATTTGAATGACTCTTACCATAATATGTTACGTTAACATACCAGTTGGTTATTTATGCCTCATATAACGTACACTTATTCAGCCTGTTGTTCACTATTCTTTATTTATTTTAAATTGTCTTTCAAATGTCTATTCTTGCTGTTGGCTTTTATCAAATAAATTTTCCCCAAAAATGCAACTTATACTCCAGTGCGACTTATACAGTGGGGCAAAAAAGTATTTAGTCAGCCACCGATTGTGCAAGTTCTCCCACTTAAAATGATGACAGAGGTCTGTAATTTTCATCATAGGTACACTTCAACTGTGAGAGACAGAATGTGAAAAAAAATCCAGGAATTCACAATGTAGGAATTTTAAAGAATTTATTTGTAAATTATGGTGACAGCCCCAAAACATCACTGCTCTCGAGAAGATCTGCATGGAGGAATGGGCCAAAATACCAGCTACTGTGTGTGCAAACCTGGTAAAGACCTATAGTAATTGTTTGACCTCTGTTATTGCCAACAAAGGTTATATTACAAAGTATTGAGTTGAATTTTTGTTATTGACCAAATACTTATTTTCCACCATAATTTACAAATAAATTCTTTAAAATTCCTACAATGTGGATTCCTGGATTTTTTTTTCCACATTCTGTCTCTCACAGTTGAAGTGTACCTATGATGAAAATTACAGACCTCTGTCATCATTTTAAGTGGGAGAACTTGCACAATTGGTGGCTGACTAAATACTTTTTTGCCCCACTGTATATGTTTTTTTCCCCCTTCTTTATTATGCATTTTAGGCCGGTGCGACTTATACTCCGGAGTGATGTATACTCCGAAAAATACGGTATTTACAATCCGGGGTGTGGGGGGTAGGTTTGGTTGATATCAGCACTTCAGTCATCAACAATTGCATCATCAGAGAAATGGACATTGAAACAGTGTAGGACTGACTTGGTAGGATATGTACAGCGAGCAGAGAACATAGTGAGTTCAGAAAGCATAAGAACAAGTATATACATTTGATTATTACATTTGACTATTTACAATCCGGGGAGGTGGGATGTGGTGGGGGGAGGGTGTTAGTTTAGGGTTGCAGTTGCCTGGAGGTGTTCTTTTAGTGCAGTTTTGAAGGAGGATAGAGATGCACTTTCTTTTACACCTGTTGGGAGTGCATTCCATATTGATGTGGCATAGAAAGAGAATGAGTTAAGACCTTTGTTAGATCGTAATCTGGGTTTAACGTGGTTAGTGAAACTCCCCCTGGTGTTGTGGTTATGGCGGTCATTTACGTTATGGAAGTAGTTTGACATGTACGTGGTTGGGGGCGTGGTTAAGAGGGGAGGAGTATATTTACAGCTAGAATTCACCAAGTCAAGTATTTCATATACTGTATATATATATATATATATAAATAAAAGAAATACTTGAATTTCAGTGTTCATTTATTTACACATATACTTGTTGAGTTAAGGGTTGAATTGTCATCCTTGTTTTATTCTCTGTCACTATTTTTCTAACTATGCTGAACACCCTCTCTGATGATGCATTGCTGTGTGGCACGCACAGAAGTGCTTTCATCAAATGCACTAGATGGCAGTATTGTCCTGTTTAAGAGTGTCACAACATTGCTGTTTACGGCAGACGAACTGCTTTACGGTAGACGAAAACGTGACTGCTGTTGTTGTGTGTTGTTACCGCGCTGGGAGGACGTTAATGAAACTGCCAAACAATAAACCCACATAAGAAACCAAGAACTCGCCCTCGATCATTCTACAGTTATAACGTGATTGGGCAGGCACGCCGTTTATACTGTGGGAAAGCGGACTCAGGTCCGCAGACTCCGCATGGACCTGAGTCCGCCTGAAATTTGGGAGATTTTCGGGAGAAAATTTGTCCCGGGAGGTTTTCGGGAGAGGCGCTGAATTTCGGGAGTCTCCCGGAAAATCCGGGAGGGTTGGCAAGTATGACTTAATTAGTCTTGATTGCCAAAACAAAGCATGTGGGGACAATGGAACTCAAAGGAAGGCGTGAAGCTGCCACAGGAGAACACCGACAAAACAGGAAAAGTCACCAAATTAACAGCGCAAGACAGAAACTAAAGCACTACACACAGGAAACAACAACAAACTCAAAATAAGGCATGACAACCTGGTGGAGTTTCATTTTTTTAACCTTTTCTGCCGGTGGTGGGCCTTCGTATTTTTTTTTATGAACAAAATGTGCCTTGGCTCAAAAAAGGTTGAAAAACACTGCTCTAGGTTACAGACTATGTTGGTATATACATATCAAATATGTATTTACACAAAATCACACATAACCAAAGTGGAGGGAAAAAAATTAATAAATAATAGTGATACAATGAAATATTTAAAAAACCTATACTTTAAGTATTAAACCTGTGATCTTAAGCTGGCTGGAAGACTCGACCGTCTTGGCCATGACGTGTTTACTCCATTTCACTCCAGTAATGACCAGGGCCATGTCCAACCTCGTTATACTATAGGCTAAGTTTTATATTCTTTAATGTAAGTTTCTCAATACCCGACCTGTTTTTTGTGCTTTTAAACAAGAATTAGAACTCTACGTTAAAACACTCTCTACCTCTAACAACCAAAAAGCTGTGAAAACGATGATGCTGTGTTCCAAATTTAAGTTATTTACTGAAATTGAGTGAGCTTATGGCTTTGCACTTTGTTACTTTGAATGTACAACCCCCTGGCGCTGTTCTGTACTGTTTTTGTACTTATTTTGATTATTATTTCTCAATGGATTAAGCAAAGCAATCAAACAATGTACTAATATGATCCACTTCAAGAAACTCTTCAAACTTAGTGTTTACAAAGTACAAAGAAGAAGAACCATGATAAACATTCTGAATTTATTTAATTCATTCATTCTTTCATTCTTAAAATAATCTTACTTATCTCATCATATGAAATGTAACTTACTTCACCAATTTTTTTTATTTATTTACTTATTTTTATTGTGATTACTTATGGAGTATATTATGAATAAATTGAGAACAGGAAGTGAACAAAAGTTTTAGCAACTGTTATGTAAAAGAAAAGGGGAAGGATTAAATAAGCTCTGCTTCTTCCTACTCCTTTTCGAACATGTTGAAAAGAGAAACTGGAGATTGTGATGTATCATGTTGTATGCTTGCATGTTCGAAATAAACTCAAACTCAACTCAACTCAACTCAACTGTTTGTAAATGTTGAAATGTATAAATAAAGGTTTATAAAATTTAAAAAAAATAAACATTTAAAAAAAATTAAAAAAATAATAAATCGAACTTTTACTTCCTATCTTTAACGCCACTTCCCCCATCTCTCCCCGGAAGTCCCGCCTCCCAACCACGGCCATTGGCTAACACCCCGTAGCCAGCCGGGAAAAAAACTGTTTCAGTTTCTCTTTTCGATGGATTTAAATGTTTGTCGTATGAAACATGAAATGAAAATCAACACGTATTTTAGGTGTAGTTATTATTCTTAGACACTTAAACATTTTTATTTATTTTTTGGCATTTTAAAATGAAATTAAATTTTTATTTGTTCTTAATTTCCATTGATGTGAAGAAAATCCAATGACCAAAACATAAACCTACATATTTTTGTTTTTAAATGGCAAAAAGGAGAAAGGAGATGCCGGAAAAAGGAAGTGTTTTGCGCGGGACTACAAAGATGGCGCCTGGCAGCGGCGGACACAGTGGTCGATGTTTGTGGCTCGAAGGCTGTGAGTCGCTGCGGAAAAGTGAAAGTTACATTTTCGCCGAGAGGGAAGACTCAACATGCCACAGCTTGGCTGGCAAACTTGCTGTCTAAATTTCCGTGGAAGTGTCAGATGGATTTGGGATCACTTTTGCTTTGTGTTTGCGTGATGATGGCGAGTGCGCGCGCTGCAGGCGGTAAGTCAGTTCATCAAGTTAGTGCTCCAACTTCTCTTCAAAACCTTTCTTTGTCATCTCCACAATACTTCTAGTCGTGTCTACTTGCTCGTCTGACTGGCGCTTTAATGACTCCAACAAAGGACTTTCCCACACGTTCACAGTCAGTGCAAAACACCTGCACACACTAAATACATGTAAGGCTGAAACGACGCGTCGACGTAGTCGACGTCATCGGTTACGTAAATACGTCGACGCCGTTTTTGTGCGTCGGCGCGTCGCATATTTACGTCACACTACTTTACTGTCATGGCGGAGCGCAAAGCAGACGATGCGAGCGAGGGGAAAAAAACACGCCAAAAGTCGTCAAAAGTGTGGGAGTATTTCAATAAACGGCCTAATAATGTTGTTGTATGCACACTGTGTCGAGCGGAAATGGCCTATCATAGCAGCACAACGGCTATGAACGAACATTTGAAAAGAAAACCCCCGACAGCGTTCTTGCCATCACCATCAACAAGTCAATCGTCCGCGTGCGTATACGTTGTCATCATTACACAAAAACATGAATGTGTCATTTGTATCTGCGTTGTAAATTCATAAACTAAAGCACCGTTTCGCTCTGAGAGGCGCGTTTGGCGTGCCTGTTCAGTGTTTACAAAGACGCGCTCCTCTTTAACGCTGTGGAGAGGCGGCGGCGGCGAGCGAGCGGCGAGGCGGGGCGCGCCGTGAGCGACGCCGCAATCGTGCCCAGGTGCGCGATCCACGCAGTTGGAAGAGAAAAGACTTTGTGTAAAATTAAAAGATTGTAAACCTGGCAAAGCCGTCTGGCGTTCAGTCTGTCGGTCCTGAAAGAACCCCACGGCACAAGACGTGTCACAAACGCTAACGTTAATTAGTTGTGCAAATACCTTTTACAACATTAACAGTTACATATACTATGTACAAACCAACAATTAACTTTCACTTTAATCATACTATCATTGTTGTGTTATTAAGCAAAATAAGCAATACTTTTACTTTTGTTGAAATGTTTACACTGTACACTTTTTTGTATTGGATGTTTAGCTTTATTTTTGCACATTTTAGCAAATAAGCAATACTTTTACTTTTGTTGAAATGTTTACACTTGTTACAGAATATTTCCGTTTTGCACTTTTTTGTATTGGATGTTTATCTTTATTTTTGCACATTTTAAAGCAAAATAAGCAATACTTTTACTTTTGAAATGCTTATACTATTCCAGAATATTAAGATTTGCACTGGATGTTTACTTTTATATTTGCACATTAAAAAGCAAATAAGCTACTTTTAATTTTGTTAAATGTTAAAAGTTTTAAATGTTTACATTGTTACAGAATATTTTGTCATGTTGTTGTCAATGTTGACTGACTAGTGGCCATACTTTTTTTTTTGTAAATAAAAGCCATGCCTTTTGAAAAAACTGGCCTACATTTATTTTTTCCTCTAAATTTTAAATAAAAAAAAAATCGGTAAAAGGAAAAATAATCTATAGATTAATCGAAAAAATAATCTATAGATTAACCGATTAATCGAAAAAAATAATCTATAGATTAATCGATAGAAAAATAATCGTTAGCTGCAGCCCTAAATACATGACAAATACAACAAATTCAAACAAGATCATTTAAGGTCTTTATTATTTACATTCTCGAACAGGTCGCAACCTGAAACTAACTTGCTGTTGGAATTCAGCTTGTGTTGCAGGTGTGAATATTGATGTCAAACTCACCAGGTAAACAAAACTACTCTGGAAGTCAACACTTCTTCTAAGCATGGCATTAAAACACAGGTGACCAAAGTGCGGCCCGGAGGGGCATTTGTGGCCCGCTGCTAATAATAATAATAATAGATTTTATTTGTAAAATCAATCAATCTTTATTTATATAGCCCTAAATCACAAGTGTCTCAAAGGGCTGCACAAGCCACAACGACATCCTCGGTACAAAGCCCACATACGGGCAAGGAAAAACTCACCCCAGTGGGACGTCGATGTGAATGACTATGAGAAACCTTGGAGAGGACCGCATATGTGGGTAACCCCCCCCCCCCCCCCCCCTCTAGGGGAGACCGAAAGCAATGGATGTCGAGTGGGTCTGACATAATATTGTGAGAGTCCAGTCCATAGTGGATCCAACATAATAGTAAGAGTCCAGTCCATAGTGGGGCCAGCAGGACACCATCCCGAGCGGAGACGGGTCAGCAGCGTAGAGATGTTCCCAGCCGATGCACAGGCGAGCGGTCCACCCCGGGTCCCGACTCTGGACAGCCAGCACTTCATCCATGGCCACCGGACCTGTGCCCCCCCCCCCCCCCCCCCCCCCCCCCCCCCCTCAAGGAAAAGGGGAGCAGAGGAGAAAAGAAAAGAAACGGCAGATCAACTGGTCTAACAGGGGGGCTATTTAAAGGCTAGAGTATACAAATGAGTTTTAAGATGGGACTTAAATGCTTCTACTGAGGTAGCATCTCTAATTGTTACCGGGAGGGCATTCCATAGTACTGGAGCCCGAATAGAAGACGCTCTATAGCCCGCAGACTTTTTTTAGGCTCTGGGAATCACTAATAAGCCGGAGTTCTTTGAACGCAGATTTCTTGCCGGGACATATGGTACAATGCAATCGACAAGATAGGACGGAGCTAGACCGTGTAGTATTTTATACGTAAGTAGTAAAACCTTAAAGTCACTTCTTAAGTGCACAGGAAGCCAGTGCAGGTGAGCCAGTATAGGCGTAATATGATCAAACTTTCTTGTTCTTGTCAAAAGTCTAGCAGCCGCATTTTGTACCAACTGTAATTTTTTAATGCTAGACATAGGGAGACCCGAAAATAATACGTTACAGTAGTCGAGACGAGACGTAACGAACGCATGAATAATGATCTCAGCGTCGCTAGTGGATAAAATAGAACGAATTTTAGCGATATTACGGAGATGAAAGAAGGCCGTTTTAGTAACACTCTTAATGTGTGATTCAAACGAGAGAGTTGGGTCGAAGATAATACCCAGATTCTTTACTGATTCGCCTTGTGTAATTGTTTGGTTGTCAAATGTTAAGGTGGTATTATTAAATAAATATCGGTGTTTAGCAGGACCGATAATCAGCATTTCCGTTTTCTTGGCGTTGAGTTGCAAGAAGTTAGCGGACATCCATTGTTTAATTTCATTAAGACACGCCTCCAGCTGACTACAATCCGGCGTGTTGGTCAGCTTTAGGGGCATGTAGAGTTGGGTGTCATCAGCATAGCAATGAAAGCTAACACCGTATTTGCGTATGATGTCGCCTAGCGGCAGCATGTAAATACTAAAGAGTGCAGGGCCAAGAACCGAACCCTGAGGAACTCCGCACGTTACCTTAACATAGTCCGAGGTCACATTATTATGGGAGACGCATTGCATCCTGTCAGTAAGATAAGAGTTAAACCACGACAAAGCTAAGTCTGACATACCAATACGTGTTTTGATACGCTCTAATAAAATATTATGATCGACGGTATCGAAAGCAGCGCTAAGATCAAGAAGCAGCAACATAGATGACGCATCAGCACTTTACATTGAACAAACGACCTCAAAGTGCTACAGTGCATTTAAAAAACAAAACAACAACGCTAAGACCACAAATAGCTGCCCCCAACAAGTAAAATAAATAGTGAAAAAAAAAAATTAAAACTAGAACTAGCACATATATATCTTTAAAAAACAAAAAGGCTTTTTAAAAGGCTCGGTTCAAGCATTTGAAAGCTCATGCAGCCCTTTTTTGCTGTATGTCAACTCTCTTGACCTATGCCCAGACGCAGATGAGGAATAATCTCCCTTTTATTTATTAGTATTATTTTATTCTATTTTTTATTTTATTATATATTATTATTATTATTATTATTAATTTTTATTTTATTATTATTATTATTATATATTTTTTATATATATCTGTCTGTCTCTGGCCTCGTATGTGTGTGTGTGTGTGTGTGTGTGAGAATGTGTCTGTCTTTGTCGTCTTACTTGTTACATAATTGTGCCATTTGTCCCTCGTTAGTGGGACCTGAGTGGGTGGGTGGTTTGGGTTTTAAGGGAAAGGGTGTGAATCATTTACTGACTTTAAAATTGTACTGTTTTGACTTGCACTTTTTTCTGTCTATTTGAAAATGCCAATAAAAAAAGTTGGAATAAAAAGGCTTTTTTAAAAAGAAGGGTTTTAAGCCTTTTTTAAAAGCATCCACAGTCTGTAGTGCCCTCAGGTGGTCAGGGAGATCGTTCCACAGACTGGGAGCGGCGGAGCAGAAAGCTCAGTCTTCTATAGACCGAGAGATTTAAGCAATGAAAGTAAAAAAATATGACTTATTTATAACATTTTTATAAGTGGGGCCCTTCTAGGCGCAGTCAAGGCGTTGAGGGGATCCGGTTTGGTGGTTGCAGGATTAGGTCTCTGCTTTTTGCAGATGATGTGGTCCTGATGGCTTCATCTGGCCAGGATTTTCAGCTCTCACTGGATCGGTTCGCAACTGAGTGTGAAGCGACTGGGATGAGAATCAGCACCTCCAAGTCCGAGTCCGTGGTTCTCGCCCGGAAAAGGGTGGAATGCCATCTCCGGGTTGCGGAGGAGACCCTGCCCCAAGTGGAGGAGTTCAAGTACCTCGGAGTCTTGTTCAAGAGTGAGGGAAGAGTGGATGGTGAGGTCGACAGGCGGATCGGTGCGGCGTCTTCAGTAATGCGGACGCTGTATCGATCCGTTGTGGTGAAGAAGAAGCTGAGCCGGAAGGCAAAGCTCTCAATTTACCGGTCGATCTACGTTCCCATCCTCACCTATGGTCATGAGTTTTGGGTTATGACCGAAAGGACAAGATCACGGGTACAAGCGGCCCAAATGAGTTTCCTCCGCCGGGTGGCGGGTCTCTCCCTTAGAGATAGGGTGAGAAGCTCTGTCATCCGGGAGGAGCTCAAAGTAAAGCCGCTGCTCCTCCACATGGAGAGGAGCCAGATGAGGTAGTTCGGGCATCTGGTCAGGATGCCACCCAAACACCTCCCTAGGGAGGTGTTTAGGGCATGTCCGACCGGTAGGAGGCCACAGGGAAGACCCAGGACACGTTGGGAAGACTATGTCTCCCGGCTGGCCTGGGAACACCTCGTGATCCCCCGGGAGGAGCTGGACGAAGTGGCTGGGGAGAGGGAAGTCTGGGCTTCCCTGCTTAGGCTGCTGCCCCCGCGACCCGACCTCGGATAAGTGGAAGAAGATGGATGGATGGATGGATGGGCCCTTTTGAATCCCCCAAAATTTAGTGGGATTGTTTCAATTTAAACTGTCACTGCTAAAAATAATAATAATAATTAAAATCAACAATTAATTATTGACTGATTAGTTCACATCTAATATTCAACTAAGAATTGTTTTGGTGGGGGAAATATTGCATATTTTGTGTGTTTGCAAAAAAAACCAACAAAGTTTTTGTTGACCAAAGGGGCATAAAACAAAAAAACAGGAAAATAAAAATAAAAACTTGTAATCCATGGATAGATCTGAAGTTGATCTAGAGATCTAAGCAATGAAAGTAAAAAATATGACTTATTTATAAAATGTTTTATAATTTATGTTGGAATGAATTATCGACTGATTACTTCACATCAAATATTCCACTAAGAAATGTTTTTTGGGGGGTAATAAAAACAAGTTTTCTTTGACAAAAAGTGCATTAAACAAACATAAAAACATTAAAAACTTATAATGGCTGGATAGATTTAAAGTTGATCTAGAGATTTAAGCGATGAAAGTAAAAATAATTGTCTGACTTATTTTTTAACATTTTTATAAGTGGGGCCATTTTTGTATCCCCAATAATTTTTGTGGGATTTTTTACATTTAAACTGTTACTGCTAAAAATAATAATAATAATTAAAATCAACAATTAATTATCGACTGATTACTCCACATCTAATATTCCACTAAGAATTGTTTTGGCGGGGGAAATATTGCATATTTTGTGTGTTTGCAATAAAAAACTGGGTTTTGACAAAAAGGGCATAAAACATCCATCCATCCATTTACTACTGCTTGTCCCTCTCGAGGTCGCCGGGGGCCAGAGCCCATCCCAGACGCACTGGGATACACCCTGGACAAATGGCCACCTCATCGTACAAAATAATAATTAAAATGTGATATCAACAGATAAACGTGGTGAAGTTGATCTAGAGAGTTAAGCGTTGACTATCAAAATAAAATATATGACTTATCTTTAACCTTTTAATGAGTGGGACACGGTACCAACCTTGACGGGAGGCGTAAAGGTCAAGAAAAAAATGGATATACTGTATTTGTTTTGAGAATTAAAAATATCAAAATGCTTTATTGTTCAGTGTGTGGCCCCCAGGGGACAAAGTCTGCATTAGAAGATTGTACAGGTGCACATATGCAAATATTGTTTTTCAAATGTCACATTACCCGTGTCATTTAAACTCATCTTGTAAAAATGGGTTATTGATGCATCACTCATTGATGTATATACGATTTAGAGTTATTTGGACACGAGGGGAACATATTCTAAGTAACAAAGACTTCATTTAGAGTTATGTGGACAATAGGGGAACATATTCTAAGTAACAAAGACTTAATTTAGAGTTATTTGGGTCGGTTTCAGGTTAGAGGGTTCGGGTTATAATAAGGCCTTGCCGAATAAGGCATTAATAAGTACTTAATCATCACTAGTTAAGAGCCAATATGTTACTAATTTGCATGTTAATAAGCAACTACCGTATTTTTCGGACTATAAGTCGCAGTGCGACTTATACTCAGGAGCAACTTATGTGTGAAATGATTAACACATTAGTGTAAAATATCAAATAATATTATTTATCTCATTGACGTAAGAGACTAGACGTATAAGATTTCATGGGATTTAGTGATTAGGAGTGACAGATTGTTTGGTAAACGTATAGCATGTTCTATATGTTATAGTTATTTGAATGACTCTTACCATAATATGTTACGTTAACATACCAGTTGGTTATTTATGCCTCATATAACGTACACTTATTCAGCCTGTTGTTCACTATTCTTGATTTATTTTAAATTGCCTTTCAAATATCTATTCTTGCTGTTGGCTTTTATCAAATACATTTCCCCCCAAAAATGCGACTTATACATGTATTTTTCCCTCTTTATTATGCATTTTCGGCCGGTGCGACTTATACTCCGGAGCGACTTGTACGCCGAAAAATACCGTAATTAATGGTGAATATGTTCCCCATACTAAAGTGTTACCATGTTTTTTTTACTGGTGCACAAAATGAAGCGTGCATGAACATCACCTTGTTCAAACAACAAAACCAACACAGTGCATAAACTCACAACAAATGACACACCTGCAAATCAGTCTGACTTTTGCTGTTGTCGTATCCGTAATACGCCAAGAGGGAGAAGTTTGTATTTACACGAAGAGTCGGGTGTGTCTTGACCTCCGCCGAACCCCTGAGCCCGACTCACCGAACCCCTAGGGTTCAATCGAACCCAGGTTAAGAACCACTGGACTATTGTGTGAATGTTGTCTGTCTATCTGTGTTGGCCCTGTGATGAGATGGCGACTTGTCCAGGGTGTACCCTGCCTTCCGCCCGATTGTAGCTGAGATAGACTCCAGCGCCCCCCGCGACCCCGAAGGGAATAAGCGGTAGAAAATGGATGGATGGCATTTCTTTTCCTTTCACTAAATAAGTCTTTCTCACTTGCAACTTTTCAAAACAGCGCATTTGTAATAAGAGACAGTTAAATCAATGTTTAGTATGTTATATTAAATGTGTGCAAAACTGGAACATGAGTGCCCTAAAATAAATAGAATCTTAGAAGTGTCTGCATGACTTTATTTACAAGAAATACATCGATTATTGACGTTGACTAATCGATTCTATAATCGTCCATGTCCGAATTGTGATGAATCTAAAATTGGATGATTCCCCCACCTCTAGTTGGAACATAGTTATGTGTGTGAAATGTCAAAGAATACTTGATTTACATGAAACTAGTATTTTTGTGTTTATTGACATGTTTGACAAACAGAAATACAAATCAAATGTTCTTTTTCCCCCCAAAAAAGACATGTCAGTGAAATAAGTACAGGCTAATATTGATATCAAGCTACAGACAACTGCGCTTCTGAATGGTGCCGCAATACACAAAAGCAAACAAAAGGCTCATCAATCATCCACAATTCGACCACGTTTCGCAGGCATAAAATGTCAGCATGCGAGTATAGGAGATGTTAACATACTTCCAAGATGGCACCCTTTTCATTGATTGATTGAGACTTTTATTAGTAGATTGCACAGTACAGTACATATTCCGTACAATTGACCACTAAATGGTAACACCCCAATAAGTTTTTACACTTGTTTAAGTCGGGGTCCACGTAAATCAATTCATGGTAAATCAGTATCAAAAATCATGATTTTTAGGTGTAAACATACAACATTAGTTAAAAAGCTATCATAAAACGTTAACATGCTAATATAAAAAGTTAAAAGTTAAAGTACCAATGATTGTCACACACACACTAGGTGTGGCGAAATTATTCTCTGCATTTAACCCATCACCCTTGATCACCCCCTGGGAGGTGAGGGGAGCAGTGGGCAGCAGCGGTGGCCAATCATTTTTGGTGATTTAACCCCCAATTCCAACCCTTGATACTGAGTGCCAAGCAGGGAGGTAATGGGTCCCATTTTTATAGTCTTTGGTATGACTCGGCCGGGGTTTGAACCCACAACCTACCGATCTCAGGGCGGACACTCTAACCACTAGGCCACTGAGTAGGTTTTATATAAGGCCCCAGTATCGGAAATCACGTTTTTTTTTTAGGTTTCAACATATAAAATGATCTAAAAAGCTAGCAAAAATGCTAGCATGCTAATATTCTCCCAAGTATGCTAACAGTTAATGTGGTCAACAGCACCGAGTATCACAAACCATGATTTTAAGGTTGAAACATACAAAATGAGCTAAAAAAAAAGCAGGCATATATCGTCAGCATGCTAATATAGGAGATGTTGGCATACTTCCAAGATGGCGCCAAATCTAAAAAGTCAAGTTTTTTTTTAGGTTGAAACATGCAAATGAGTTAGAAAGCAGGTTTAAAACATTAGCATGCTAATATAAGAGATGTTGACATACTTCCAAGAAGGCGCCCAGTCTAAAAAGTCTAGTTTTTTTTAGGTTGAAACATAGAAAATGAGCTAGAAAGCAGGCCTATATAGGAGATGTTAGCATACTTCCAAGATGTCCTCAAAAGTTGACAGTTGTGCAGCATGTCAATGCTCCGCAGCAGCAGGCCCATAATAACGGCGTGAGGGTCGCTGCTCTTGCTAACCGTCCTGGAGCACCATCTTTCAACCAGGTGCCATCTCTTCCAGGTGAACACGAATGCCCGTGCTCTAGAATCCTCCCGTGGCCTCTGACTGAGCCTCCCGACTGCCAGCACAACAAAACCTTCCGCTACACCTGTGTCAAAGGTTATGTGCGGAAGGCGGGGACGTCCAACCTCATCAACTGCCTAGATGGTCTATGGTCCATCGCCACTCTCACATGTATACGTAAGTCTGTATTCACCATGTTCCATAGCCACTCTCACATGTATACGTAAGTCTGTATTCTCTATGGTCCATCACCTCTCTCACATGTATACGTAAATCTGTATTCACCATGTTCCATGGCCACTCTCACATGTATACGTAAGTCTGTATTCACCATGGTCCATGGCCTCTCTCACATGTATACGTAAGTCTGTATTCACCATGGTCCATCGCCTCTCTCGCATGTATATGTAAGTCTGTATTCACCATGGCACATCGCCACTCTCACATGTATACGTAAGTCTGTATTCTCTATGGTCCATCACCTCTCTCACATGTATACGTAAGTCTGTATTCACCATGTTCCATCGCCACTCTCACATGTATACATAAGTCTGTATTCTCTATGGTCCATCGCCTCTCTCACATGTATACGCAAGTCTGTATTCACCATGTTCCATCGCCACTCTCACATGTATAAGTAAGTCTGTATTCACCATGGTCCATGGCCTCTCTCACATGTATACGTAAGTCTGTATTCACCATGGTCCATCGCCACTCTCACATGTATACGTAAGTCTGTATTCACCATGTTCCATCGCCACTCTCACATGTATACGTAAGTCTGTATTCTCTATGGTCCATCACCTCTCTCACATGTATACGTAAATCTGTATTCACCATGTTCCATCACCACTCTCACATGTATACATAAGTCTGTATTCTCTATGGTCCATGGCCTCTCTCACATGTATACGTAAGTCTGTATTCACCATGTTCCATCGCCACTCTCACATGTATACATAAGTCTGTATTCTCTATGGTCCATCGCCTCTCTCACATGTATACGTAAGTCTGTATTCACCATGGTCCATCGCCTCTCTTACATGTATACGTAAGTCTGTATTCACCATGGTACATCGCCACTCTCACATGTATAAGTAAGTCTGTATTCACTATGGTCCATGGCCTCTCTCACATGTATACGTAAGTCTGTATTCACCATGGTCCATCGCCTCTCTCACATGTATACGTAAGTCTGTATTCACCATGGTACATCGCCACTCTCACATGTATAAATAAGTCTGTATTCTCTATGGTCCATGGCCTCTCTCACATGTATACGTAAGTCTGTATTCTCTATGGTCCATCGCCTCTCTCATATGTATACGTAAGTCTGTATTCACTATGGTACATCGCCACTCTCACATGTATAAGTAAGTCTGTATTCACCATGGTCCATGGCCTCTCTCACATGTATACGTAAGTCTGTATTCACCATGGTGCATCACCACTCTCACATGTATACGTAAGTCTGTATTCACCATGGTACATCGCCACTCTCACATGTATAAGTAAGTCTGTATTCACTATGGTCCATGGCCTCTCTCACATGTATACGTAAGTCTGTATTCTCTATGGTCCATGGCCTCTCTCACATGTATACGTAAGTCTGTATTCACCATGATCCATCGCCTCTCTCACATGAATACGTAAGTCTGTATTCACCATGGTCCATGGCCTCTCTCACATGTATACGTAAGTCTGTATTCACCATGGTCCATCGCCTCTCTTACATGTATACGTAAGTCTGTATTCTCTATGGTCCATCACCTCTCTCACATGTATACGTAAATCTGTATTCACCATGTTCCATCGCCACTCTCACATGTATACGTAAGTCTGTATTCTCTATGGTCCATCACCTCTCTCACATGTATACGTAAATCTGTATTCACCATGTTCCATCGCCACTCTCACATGTATACGTAAGTCTGTATTCTCTATGGTCCATCGCCACTCTCACATGTATAAGTAAGTCTGTATTCACCATGGTCCATGGCCTCTCTCACATGTATACGTAAGTCTGTATTCACCATTGTGCATCACCACTCTCACATGTATACGTAAGTCTGTATTCACCATGGTACATCGCCACTCTCACATGTATAAGTAAGTCTGTATTCACTATGGTCCATGGCCTCTCTCACATGTATACGTAAGTCTGTATTCTCTATGGTCCATGGCCTCTCTCACATGTATACGTAAGTCTGTATTCTCTATGGTCCATCGCCACTCTCACATGTATACGTAAGTCTGTATTCACTATGGTCCATCGCCTCTCTCACATGTATACGTAAGTCTGTATTACCCATGGTCCATGGCCTCTCTTACATGTATATGTAAGTCTGTATTCACCATGGTCTATCGCTTCTCTCACATGTATACGTAAGTCTGTATTCACCATGGTACATCGCCACTCTCACATGTATAAGTAAGTCTGTATTCACTATGGTCCATGGCCTCTCTCACATGTATACGTAAGTCTGTATTCTCTATGGTCCATGGCCTCTCTCACATGTATACGTAAGTCTGTATTCACCATGATCCATCGCCTCTCTCACATGAATACGTAAGTCTGTATTCACCATGGTCCATGGCCTCTCTCACATGTATACGTAAGTCTGTATTCACCATGGTCCATCGCCTCTCTTACATGTATACGTAAGTCTGTATTCACTATGGTCCATCGCCTCTCTCACATGTATACGTAAGTCTGTATTCACCATGTTCCATCGCCACTCTCACATGTATACGTAAGTCTGTATTCACCATGGTCCATGGCCTCTC
The DNA here is from genome assembly GCF_033978685.3 of Nerophis lumbriciformis. Classification (NCBI taxonomy): domain Eukaryota; kingdom Metazoa; phylum Chordata; class Actinopteri; order Syngnathiformes; family Syngnathidae; genus Nerophis; species Nerophis lumbriciformis. Next base: position 7,482,944 of record NC_084552.2, on the reverse strand, counting down.
TCACATGTATACGTAAGTCTGTATTCACCATGGTCCATCGCCTCTCTCGCATGTATACGTAAGTCTGTATTCACCATGGTACAGCGCCACTCTCACATGTATAAGTAAGTCTGTATTCTCTATGGTCCATGGCCTCTCTCACATGTATATGTAAGTCTGTATTCACCATGGTCTATCGCCTCTCTCACATGTATACGTAAGTCTGTATTCACTATGGTCCATGGCCTCTCTCACATGTATACGTAAGTCTGTATTCTCTATGGTCCATGGCCTCTCTCACATGTATACGTAAGTCTGTATTCTCTATGGTCCATGGCCTCTCTCACATGTATACGTAAGTCTGTATTCACCATGGTCCATGGCCTCTCTCACATGTATACGTAAGTCTGTATTCACTATGGTCCATCGCCTCTCTCACATGTATACGTAAGTCTGTATTCACCATGGTCCATCGCCTCTCTCACATGTATACGTAAGTCTGTATTCTCTATGGTCCATCGCCTCTCTCACATGTATACGTAAGTCTGTAATCACCATGGTCCATCGCCTCTCTCACATGTATACGTAAGTCTGTATTCACTATGGTCCATGGCCTCTCTCACATGTATACGTAAGTCTGTAATCACCATGTTCCATCGCCTCTCTCACATGTATACGTAAGTCTGTATTCACCATGTTCCATCGCCTCTCTCACATGTATACGTAAGTCTGTATTCACTATGGTCCATCGCCTCTCTCACATGTATACGTAAGTCTGTATTCACCATGGTCCATCGCCTCTCTCACATGTATACGTAAATCTGTATTCTCTATGGTCCATCGCCACTCTCACATGTATACGTACGTCTGTATTCACTATGGTCCATCGCCTCTCTCACATGTATATGTAAGTCTGTATTACCCATGGTCCATGGCCTCTCTCACATGTATACGTAAGTCTGTATTCACCATGGTCCATCGCCTCTCTCGCATGTATACGTAAGTCTGTATTCACCATGGTACATCGCCACTCTCACATGTATAAGTAAGTCTGTATTCTCTATGGTCCATGGCCTCTCTCACATGTATACGTAAGTCTGTATTCACCATGGTCCATCGCCTCTCTCACATGTATACGTAAGTCTGTATTCACCATGTTCCATCGCCTCTCTCACATGTATACGTAAGTCTGTATTCACTATGGTCCATCGCCTCTCTCACATGTATACGTAAGTCTGTATTCACCATGGTCCATCGCCTCTCTCACATGTATACGTAAATCTGTATTCTCTATGGTCCATCGCCACTCTCACATGTATACGTACGTCTGTATTCACTATGGTCCATCGCCTCTCTCACATGTATATGTAAGTCTGTATTACCCATGGTCCATGGCCTCTCTCACATGTATACGTAAGTCTGTATTCACCATGGTCCATCGCCTCTCTCGCATGTATACGTAAGTCTGTATTCACCATGGTACATCGCCACTCTCACATGTATAAGTAAGTCTGTATTCTCTATGGTCCATGGCCTCTCTCACATGTATACGTAAGTCTGTATTCACCATGGTCCATCGCCTCTCTCACATGTATACGTAAGTCTGTATTCTCTATGGTCCATCGCCACTCTCAAATGTATACGTAAGTCTGTATTCACTATGGTCCATCGCCTCTCTCACATGTATACGTAAGTCTGTATTACCCATGGTCCATGGCCTCTCTCACATGTATACGTAAGTCTGTATTCACTATGGTCCATCGCCTCTCTCACATGTATACGTAAGTCTGTATTCTCTATGGTCCATCGCCACTCTCACATGTATACGTAAGTCTGTATTCTCTATGGTCCATCGCCGCTCTCGCATGTATACGTAAGTCTGTATTCTCTATGGTCCATCGCCACTCTCAAATGTATACGTAAGTCTGTATTCACTATGGTCCATCGCCTCTCTCACATGTATACGTAAGTCTGTATTACCCATGGTCCATGGCCTCTCTCACATGTATACGTAAGTCTGTATTCTCTATGGTCCATCGCCACTCTCAAATGTATACGTAAGTCTGTATTCACTATGGTCCATGGCCTCTCTCACATGTATACGTAAGTCTGTGTTCACCATGTTCAATCGCCTCTCTCACATGTATAAGTAAGTCTGTATTCACTATGGTCCATCGCCTCTCTCACATGTATATGTAAGTCTGTATTACCCATGGTCCATGGCCTCTCTCACATGTATACGTAAGTCTGTATTCTCTATGGTCCATGGCCTCTCTCACATGTATACGTAAGTCTGTATTCTCTATGGTCCATGGCCTCTCTCACATGTATACGTAAGTCTGTATTCTCTATGGTCCATGGCCTCTCTCACATGTATACGTAAGTCTGTATTCTCTATGGTCCATGGCCTCTCTCACATGTATACGTAAGTCTGTATTCACTATGGTCCATCGCCTCTCTCACATGTATACGTAAGTCTGTATTCACCATGGTCCATCGCCTCTCTCACATGTATACGTAAGTCTGTATTCTCTATGGTACATCGCCACTCTCACATGTATACGTAAGTCTGTATTCACTATGGTCCATCGCCTCTCTCACATGTATACGTAAGTCTGTATTACCCATGGTCCATGGCCTCTCTCACATGTATACGTAAGTCTGTATTCACCATGGTCCACCGCCACTCTCACATGTATACGTAAGTCTGTATTACCCATGGTCCATGGCCTCTCTCACATGTATACGTAAGTCTGTATTCACCATGGTCCATGGCCTCTCTCACATGTATACGTATGTCTGTATTCACTATGGTCCATGGCCTCTCTCACATGTATACGTAAGTCTGTATTACCCATGGTCCATGGCCTCTCTCACATGTATACGTAAGTCTGTATTCACCATGGTCCATCGCCTCTCTCACATGTATACGTAAGTCTGTATTCACCATGGTCCATCGCCTCTCTCACATGTATACGTAAGTCTGTATTCACCATGGTTCATCGCCTCTCTCACATGTATACGTAAGTCTGTATTCTCTATGGTCCATCGCCACTCTCACATGTATACGTAAGTCTGTATTCACTATGGTCCATCGCCACTCTCACATGTATACGTAAGTCTGTATTCTCTATGGTCCATGGCCTCTCTCACATGTATACGTAAGTCTGTATTCACCATGATCCATCGCCTCTCTCACATGAATACGTAAGTCTGTATTCACCATGGTCCATGGCCTCTCTCACATGTATACGTAAGTCTGTATTCACCATGGTCCATCGCCTCTCTTACATGTATACGTAAGTCTGTATTCACTATGGTCCATCGCCTCTCTCACATGTATACGTAAGTCTGTATTCACCATGTTCCATCGCCACTCTCACATGTATACGTAAGTCTGTATTCACCATGGTCCATGGCCTCTCTCACATGTATACGTAAGTCTGTATTCACCATGGTCCATCGCCTCTCTCGCATGTATACGTAAGTCTGTATTCACCATGGTACATCGCCACTCTCACATGTATAAGTAAGTCTGTATTCTCTATGGTCCATGGCCTCTCTCACATGTATATGTAAGTCTGTATTCACCATGGTCTATCGCCTCTCTCACATGTATACGTAAGTCTGTATTCACCATGGTACATCGCCACTCTCACATGTATAAGTAAGTCTGTATTCACTATGGTCCATGGCCTCTCTCACATGTATACGTAAGTCTGTATTCTCTATGGTCCATGGCCTCTCTCACATGTATACGTAAGTCGGTATTCTCTATGGTCCATGGCCTCTCTCACATGTATACGTAAGTCTGTATTCTCTATGGTCCATCGCCTCTCTCACATGTATACGTAAGTCTGTATTCACTATGGTCCATCGCCTCTCTCACATGTATACGTAAGTCTGTATTCACCATGTTCCATCGCCACTCTCACATGTATACGTAAGTCTGTATTCACCATGGTCCATCGCCTCTCTCACATGAATACGTAAGTCTGTATTCACCATGGTCCATGGCCTCTCTCACATGTATACGTAAGTCTGTATTCACCATGGTCCATGGCCTCTCTCACATGTATACGTAAATCTGTATTCACCATGTTCCATCGCCACTCTCACATGTATACGTAAGTCTGTATTCACTATGGTACATCGCCACTCTCACATGTATAAGTAAGTCTGTATTCACCATGGTCCATGGCCTCTCTCACATGTATACGTAAGTCTGTATTCACCATGTTCCATCGCCACTCTCACATGTATACGTAAGTCTGTATTCACCATGTTCCATAGCCACTCTCACATGTATACGTAAGTCTGTATTCTCTATGGTCCATCACCTCTCTCACATGTATACGTAAATCTGTATTCACCATGTTCTATCGCCACTCTCACATGTATACGTAAGTCTGTATTCACTATGGTACATCGCCACTCTCACATGTATAAGTAAGTCTGTATTCACCATGGTCCATCGCCTCTCTTACATGTATACGTAAGTCTGTATTCACCATGGTCTATCGCCTCTCTCACATGTATACGTAAGTCTGTATTCACCATGGTACATCGCCACTCTCACATGTATAAGTAAGTCTGTATTCACTATGGTCCATGGCCTCTCTCACATGTATACGTAAGTCTGTATTCTCTATGGTCCATCGCCTCTCTCACATGTATACGTAAGTCTGTATTCACTATGGTACATCGCCACTCTCACATGTATAAGTAAGTCTGTATTCACCATGGTCCATGGCCTCTCTCACATGTATACGTAAGTCTGTATTCACCATGGTGCATCACCACTCTCACATGTATACGTAAGTCTGTATTCACCATGGTACATCGCCACTCTCACATGTATAAGTAAGTCTGTATTCACTATGGTCCATGGCCTCTCTCACATGTATACGTAAGTCTGTATTCTCTATGGTCCATGGCCTCTCTCACATGTATACGTAAGTCTGTATTCACCATGATCCATCGCCTCTCTCACATGAATACGTAAGTCTGTATTCACCATGGTCCATGGCCTCTCTCACATGTATACGTAAGTCTGTATTCACCATGGTCCATCGCCTCTCTTACATGTATACGTAAGTCTGTATTCTCTATGGTCCATCACCTCTCTCACATGTATACGTAAATCTGTATTCACCATGTTCCATCGCCACTCTCACATGTATACGTAAGTCTGTATTCTCTATGGTCCATCACCTCTCTCACATGTATACGTAAATCTGTATTCACCATGTTCCATCGCCACTCTCACATGTATACGTAAGTCTGTATTCTCTATGGTCCATCACCTCTCTCACATGTATACGTAAATCTGTATTCACCATGTTCCATCGCCACTCTCACATGTATACATAAGTCTGTATTCTCTATGGTCCATCGCCTCTCTCACATGTATACGTAAGTCTGTATTCACTATGGTACATCGCCACTCTCACATGTATAAGTAAGTCTGTATTCACCATGGTCCATGGCCTCTCTCACATGTATACGTAAGTCTGTATTCACCATTGTGCATCACCACTCTCACATGTATACGTAAGTCTGTATTCACCATGGTACATCGCCACTCTCACATGTATAAGTAAGTCTGTATTCACTATGGTCCATGGCCTCTCTCACATGTATACGTAAGTCTGTATTCTCTATGGTCCATGGCCTCTCTCACATGTATACGTAAGTCTGTATTCTCTATGGTCCATCGCCACTCTCACATGTATACGTAAGTCTGTATTCACTATGGTCCATCGCCTCTCTCACATGTATACGTAAGTCTGTATTACCCATGGTCCATGGCCTCTCTTACATGTATATGTAAGTCTGTATTCACCATGGTCTATCGCTTCTCTCACATGTATACGTAAGTCTGTATTCACCATGGTACATCGCCACTCTCACATGTATAAGTAAGTCTGTATTCACTATGGTCCATGGCCTCTCTCACATGTATACGTAAGTCTGTATTCTCTATGGTCCATGGCCTCTCTCACATGTATACGTAAGTCTGTATTCACCATGATCCATCGCCTCTCTCACATGAATACGTAAGTCTGTATTCACCATGGTCCATGGCCTCTCTCACATGTATACGTAAGTCTGTATTCACCATGGTCCATCGCCTCTCTTACATGTATACGTAAGTCTGTATTCACTATGGTCCATCGCCTCTCTCACATGTATACGTAAGTCTGTATTCACCATGTTCCATCGCCACTCTCACATGTATACGTAAGTCTGTATTCACCATGGTCCATGGCCTCTCTCACATGTATACGTAAGTCTGTATTCACCATGGTCCATCGCCTCTCTCGCATGTATACGTAAGTCTGTATTCACCATGGTACAGCGCCACTCTCACATGTATAAGTAAGTCTGTATTCTCTATGGTCCATGGCCTCTCTCACATGTATATGTAAGTCTGTATTCACCATGGTCTATCGCCTCTCTCACATGTATACGTAAGTCTGTATTCACTATGGTCCATGGCCTCTCTCACATGTATACGTAAGTCTGTATTCTCTATGGTCCATGGCCTCTCTCACATGTATACGTAAGTCTGTATTCTCTATGGTCCATGGCCTCTCTCACATGTATACGTAAGTCTGTATTCACCATGGTCCATGGCCTCTCTCACATGTATACGTAAGTCTGTATTCACTATGGTCCATCGCCTCTCTCACATGTATACGTAAGTCTGTATTCACCATGGTCCATCGCCTCTCTCACATGTATACGTAAGTCTGTATTCTCTATGGTCCATCGCCTCTCTCACATGTATACGTAAGTCTGTAATCACCATGGTCCATCGCCTCTCTCACATGTATACGTAAGTCTGTATTCACTATGGTCCATGGCCTCTCTCACATGTATACGTAAGTCTGTAATCACCATGTTCCATCGCCTCTCTCACATGTATACGTAAGTCTGTATTCACCATGTTCCATCGCCTCTCTCACATGTATACGTAAGTCTGTATTCACTATGGTCCATCGCCTCTCTCACATGTATACGTAAGTCTGTATTCACCATGGTCCATCGCCTCTCTCACATGTATACGTAAATCTGTATTCTCTATGGTCCATCGCCACTCTCACATGTATACGTACGTCTGTATTCACTATGGTCCATCGCCTCTCTCACATGTATATGTAAGTCTGTATTACCCATGGTCCATGGCCTCTCTCACATGTATACGTAAGTCTGTATTCACCATGGTCCATCGCCTCTCTCGCATGTATACGTAAGTCTGTATTCACCATGGTACATCGCCACTCTCACATGTATAAGTAAGTCTGTATTCTCTATGGTCCATGGCCTCTCTCACATGTATACGTAAGTCTGTATTCACCATGGTCCATCGCCTCTCTCACATGTATACGTAAGTCTGTATTCACCATGTTCCATCGCCTCTCTCACATGTATACGTAAGTCTGTATTCACTATGGTCCATCGCCTCTCTCACATGTATACGTAAGTCTGTATTCACCATGGTCCATCGCCTCTCTCACATGTATACGTAAATCTGTATTCTCTATGGTCCATCGCCACTCTCACATGTATACGTACGTCTGTATTCACTATGGTCCATCGCCTCTCTCACATGTATATGTAAGTCTGTATTACCCATGGTCCATGGCCTCTCTCACATGTATACGTAAGTCTGTATTCACCATGGTCCATCGCCTCTCTCGCATGTATACGTAAGTCTGTATTCACCATGGTACATCGCCACTCTCACATGTATAAGTAAGTCTGTATTCTCTATGGTCCATGGCCTCTCTCACATGTATACGTAAGTCTGTATTCACCATGGTCCATCGCCTCTCTCACATGTATACGTAAGTCTGTATTCTCTATGGTCCATCGCCACTCTCAAATGTATACGTAAGTCTGTATTCACTATGGTCCATCGCCTCTCTCACATGTATACGTAAGTCTGTATTACCCATGGTCCATGGCCTCTCTCACATGTATACGTAAGTCTGTATTCACTATGGTCCATCGCCTCTCTCACATGTATACGTAAGTCTGTATTCTCTATGGTCCATCGCCACTCTCACATGTATACGTAAGTCTGTATTCTCTATGGTCCATCGCCGCTCTCGCATGTATACGTAAGTCTGTATTCTCTATGGTCCATCGCCACTCTCAAATGTATACGTAAGTCTGTATTCACTATGGTCCATCGCCTCTCTCACATGTATACGTAAGTCTGTATTACCCATGGTCCATGGCCTCTCTCACATGTATACGTAAGTCTGTATTCTCTATGGTCCATCGCCACTCTCAAATGTATACGTAAGTCTGTATTCACTATGGTCCATGGCCTCTCTCACATGTATACGTAAGTCTGTGTTCACCATGTTCAATCGCCTCTCTCACATGTATAAGTAAGTCTGTATTCACTATGGTCCATCGCCTCTCTCACATGTATATGTAAGTCTGTATTACCCATGGTCCATGGCCTCTCTCACATGTATACGTAAGTCTGTATTCTCTATGGTCCATGGCCTCTCTCACATGTATACGTAAGTCTGTATTCTCTATGGTCCATGGCCTCTCTCACATGTATACGTAAGTCTGTATTCTCTATGGTCCATGGCCTCTCTCACATGTATACGTAAGTCTGTATTCTCTATGGTCCATGGCCTCTCTCACATGTATACGTAAGTCTGTATTCACTATGGTCCATCGCCTCTCTCACATGTATACGTAAGTCTGTATTCACCATGGTCCATCGCCTCTCTCACATGTATACGTAAGTCTGTATTCTCTATGGTACATCGCCACTCTCACATGTATACGTAAGTCTGTATTCACTATGGTCCATCGCCTCTCTCACATGTATACGTAAGTCTGTATTACCCATGGTCCATGGCCTCTCTCACATGTATACGTAAGTCTGTATTCACCATGGTCCACCGCCACTCTCACATGTATACGTAAGTCTGTATTACCCATGGTCCATGGCCTCTCTCACATGTATACGTAAGTCTGTATTCACCATGGTCCATGGCCTCTCTCACATGTATACGTATGTCTGTATTCACTATGGTCCATGGCCTCTCTCACATGTATACGTAAGTCTGTATTACCCATGGTCCATGGCCTCTCTCACATGTATACGTAAGTCTGTATTCACCATGGTCCATCGCCTCTCTCACATGTATACGTAAGTCTGTATTCACCATGGTCCATCGCCTCTCTCACATGTATACGTAAGTCTGTATTCACCATGGTTCATCGCCTCTCTCACATGTATACGTAAGTCTGTATTCTCTATGGTCCATCGCCACTCTCACATGTATACGTAAGTCTGTATTCACTATGGTCCATCGCCACTCTCACATGTATACGTAAGTCTGTATTCTCTATGGTCCATGGCCTCTCTCACATGTATACGTAAGTCTGTATTCACCATGATCCATCGCCTCTCTCACATGAATACGTAAGTCTGTATTCACCATGGTCCATGGCCTCTCTCACATGTATACGTAAGTCTGTATTCACCATGGTCCATCGCCTCTCTTACATGTATACGTAAGTCTGTATTCACTATGGTCCATCGCCTCTCTCACATGTATACGTAAGTCTGTATTCACCATGTTCCATCGCCACTCTCACATGTATACGTAAGTCTGTATTCACCATGGTCCATGGCCTCTCTCACATGTATACGTAAGTCTGTATTCACCATGGTCCATCGCCTCTCTCGCATGTATACGTAAGTCTGTATTCACCATGGTACATCGCCACTCTCACATGTATAAGTAAGTCTGTATTCTCTATGGTCCATGGCCTCTCTCACATGTATATGTAAGTCTGTATTCACCATGGTCTATCGCCTCTCTCACATGTATACGTAAGTCTGTATTCACCATGGTACATCGCCACTCTCACATGTATAAGTAAGTCTGTATTCACTATGGTCCATGGCCTCTCTCACATGTATACGTAAGTCTGTATTCTCTATGGTCCATGGCCTCTCTCACATGTATACGTAAGTCGGTATTCTCTATGGTCCATGGCCTCTCTCACATGTATACGTAAGTCTGTATTCTCTATGGTCCATCGCCTCTCTCACATGTATACGTAAGTCTGTATTCACTATGGTCCATCGCCTCTCTCACATGTGTACGTAAGTCTGTATTCACCATGGTCCATCGCCTCTCTCACATGTATACGTAAGTCTGTATTCTCTATGGTCCATCGCCACTCTCACATGTATACGTAAGTCTGTATTCACTATGGTCCATCGCCTCTCTCACATGTATACGTAAGTCTGTATTACCCATGGTCCATGGCCTCTCTCACATGTATACGTAAGTCTGTATTCACCATGGTCCACCGCCACTCTCACATGTATACGTAAGTCTGTATTACCCATGGTCCATGGCCTCTCTCACATGTATACGTAAGTCTGTATTCACCATGGTCCATGGCCTCTCTTACATGTATACGTATGTCTGTATTCACTATGGTCCATGGCCTCTCTCACATGTATACGTAAGTCTGTATTACCCATGGTCCATGGCCTCTCTCACATGTATACGTAAGTCTGTATTCACCATGTTCCATCGCCTCTCTCACATGTATACGTAAGTCTGTATTCACCATGTTCCATCGCCTCTCTCACATGTATACGTAAGTCTGTATTCACTATGGTCCATCGCCTCTCTCACATGTATACGTAAGTCTGTATTCACCATGGTCCATCGCCTCTCTCACATGTATACGTAAATCTGTATTCTCTATGGTCCATCGCCACTCTCACATGTATACGTAAGTCTGTATTCACTATGGTCCATCGCCTCTCTCACATGTATACGTAAGTCTGTATTCTCTATGGTCCATCACCTCTCTCACATGTATACGTAAATCTGTATTCACCATGTTCCATCGCCTCTCTCACATGTATACGTAAATCTGTATTCACCATGTTCCATCGCCACTCTCACATGTATACATAAGTCTGTATTCTCTATGGTCCATCGCCTCTCTCACATGTATACGTAAGTCTGTATTCACTATGGTCCATCGCCTCTCTCACATGTATACGTAAGTCTGTATTCACTATGGTCCATCGCCTCTCTAATAAAAAAAATAAAAAATATGGAAATGGCCCCCCCATACTTGGTGGAAATGTTTGGACACCCCTGAACTAAAGTATCAAAAGTATCTATTTTATTTGAGGATTGATATTAGAGCATAAAGAGCTGGTATCGATATTTCAGTATCGATCCGCACATCACCTCAGCCCCCTCCCCCTCCTTTAGCCTACTATTAACTACTATTGTTTTAGTAATACTGTAATACAACCAAGGCTGATTTTGTTTGCTCTTAGTTACATAGTTACTCCTGCCAAAATGACTCATATTCATTACACAGTAGAACCTCGATTTACAAACTTTAGTTTGTATAGTGAAGCAAATGTCTCCATGAGAAACAAAGTCCATCCATCCATCCATTTTCTACCGCTTATTCCCTTCGGGGTCGCGGGCGGCGCTGGAGCCTATCTCAGCTACAATCGGGCGGAAGGCGGGGTACACCCTGGACAAGTCGCCACCTCATCACAGGGCCAACACAGATAGACAGACAACATTCACACTCACATTCACACATGAGAATGTGTGAATGAATTTACACATGAAAAACAAAGTAAACATGAATAATTGGTTGCAGCCTCGACTAAAGTCCATATTTTAGTGAAGGTTTGAACACAATAAAAAGTGTTATATAGGACTGCATAACAAACATAAGGTGATGGATTGTCTATATCTTTATTAACAAGACAAACATGCCCTCACAAACAATCGGAAATCACAAACATTAACAACCATATTGCTACCATAATAAACATTTAAAAAAGTAAAACATATCATGAACATCGGCAAAGGAGGAGCTGACGAGAAAGGGGCCGACATGGGAGGAGAATGAAGGGGGCGGGGCTGTGTGTGAATAAGTGAAATAAGTCTGCTTTGGCATATTTTCCCAAAATAGTCCATTCTCATCACAATTAAAACTTGCTGAGGTACGAAGCCTGCTTCTTCCATACTTGTGAGCTCCGTTAATGTACTTTTTCTTTTTTACGGTGATTCCTTCCTTTCCACGCTGGACTGTTGTGTTTGTGGGACTCATATTGAGTTGGCAAAGGGGAAACAACATTAAAAAGGCAACACACACACACACACACACACACACACACACACACACACACACACACACACACTGAAGCGCTGAAAGGTAGTGTATTGCGCAGGAATTGACGCGGAGGGCTCCGCCTCCCCTAAAACGCAGCGCCCTGCGGCACAAAATGGCGGCAGACTGGACACAAAATGAATGAAGCGTTTGCACACATGGATACAAGTTGGTAAAGCCAATAAGTTTGCAAATAGAGAGGCTTGTAAATGGAGGTGTGACTCTACTTAATACTACATGCCCATATTTGACCTTTTGTTTACATCTCCCCCTAACGTTTCTCCCTAGTGTTATGAAAATGTATCATCTGTGTACTCAACAACCAGCTTGATGTACGCTTTTCTACTTCCTCTTTCTTTTGTCTGTCGGGTTACATCGTGGTTGTCTCTGTCTATGCATACTAGGGTTGTCCCCATACCAATATTTTGGTACCGGTACCAAAATGTATTCCGATACTTTTCTAAATAAAGTGGATTACAAAAAAATGTCATTATTGTCTTTATTGTAACAACAAATGTTAGTATACATGAAACATATGTTTATTATTGTCATTTAGTCCTTAAATAAAATAGACAACTTGTCTTTTAGTAGTAAGTAAACAAAGACTCCTAATTAGTCTGCTGATGTATGCAGTAACATATTGTGTCATTTATACACCTATTATTTTGTACACATTATGAGGGACAAACTGTAAAAATTGATTATTAATCTACTTGTTTATTTACTCTTAATATTTGCTTATTTTCTCTTTTAACATGTTCTATCTACACTTCTGTTAAAATGTAATAATCACTTTTTCTTCTCTTCTTTGATACTTTACATTAGTTTTGGATGATACCACACATTTAGGTATGGATCATGTCGATACCAAGTAGTTACAGGATCATACATTGGTCATATTCAAAGTCCTCATGTGTCCAGGTACATATTTACTGACTATAAACATAATATACATTTTAAAAAAAGGAAAAAAGATTTTGTGATGATAAAAAATATCGATGTAATCATAGTAGTATCAACTAGATACGCTCTTGTACTTGGTATCATTACAGTGGATGTCAGGTGTAGATCCACCCATGGCATTTGTTTACATTGTGACGCAGGTGAGCTACGGTGTGTAGTGAAGCATGTTTAGCTATTCCTCATCCTCCAGTGATAATGATACTTGTAAGAAACTTTATTTGTCGCCATGGAGGCCAGGATTAGTGATTTAGAAGTAGCTAAAGCAATGTGGATGGATGTTAGCTGCTAGCTAGCTAGCCATGTCTCCTCCTGAGGGTGTTTCAGTGTTATAACTTCACCTTTATCTTTACTTTTTACACCAAAATGCATCCATTCTCTCTTTTCTGTCTATACACTGTGTCTGCTTGTAAGTACTCTGTGTGTGTGTGTGCGCTGCCCAACATGCTCCTCTGCTCGTAAAACCAGTAATGTCACCATGTGAAAAGGGGGGGAGGGTAGTACTGAATATGATTCATTAGTATCGCGGTACTTTTCTAGTACCGGTGCACCGTACAACCCTAATGCATACTAATAATTATGTGATTTTCAGCCGACCCTAAGGCCACACCCCAAGGCGACCCTAAGGCCACACCTCAAGGCGGCCCTAAGACCACACCCAAAGCCCCCAACATCACCCAAGCAGGTGAGTGTCTTTGCCTAATTAAAAAATATATATTGTATTACAGTATAGTCCAGTGGTCCTCCAACTGTTTTCACCAAGTTCCAAACACTCGACTCTCCCAAGTACCACCATAATGACAACATTAAATACAGTAGTGTAGTAGACCTAAGTACTCATCAAGTACCACCGTAATGACAACATTAAATACAGTAATGTAGTAGACCTAAGTATTCATTAAGTACCACCCTAATGACAACATTAAATACAGTAGTGTAGTAGACCTAAGTATTCATTAAGTACCACCCTAATGACAACATTAAATACAGTAGTGTAGTAGACCTAAGTATTCATTAAGTACCACCATAATGACAACATTAAATACAGTAGTGTAGTAGACCTAAGTATTCATTACGTACCACCATAATGACATAATTAAATACAGTAGTGTAGTAGACCTAAGTATTCATTAAGTACCACCCTAATGACAACATTAAATACAGTAGTGTAGTAGACCTAAGTATTCATTAAGTACCACCATAATGACAACATTAAATACAGTAGTGTAGTAGACCTAAGTACTCATCAAGTACCACCGTAATGACAACATTAAATACAGTAATGTAGTAGACCTAAGTATTCATTAAGTACCACCCTAATGACAACATTAAATACAGTAGTGTAGTAGACCTAAGTATTCATTAAGTACCACCCTAATGACAACATTAAATACAGTAGTGTAGTAGACCTAAGTATTCATTAAGTACCACCATAATGACAACATTAAATACAGTAGTGTAGTAGACCTAAGTATTCATTACGTACCACCATAATGACATAATTAAATACAGTAGTGTAGTAGACCTAAGTATTCATTAAGTACCACCCTGATGAGCATTATTACAATGCAGTAGTGTAGTAGACCTAAGTATTCATTAAGTACCACCATAACGAGCATTATAACAATACAGTGGCGTAGTAGGCCTAAGTGTTTGTTAAAAACAAGATGTTTGATTTCAACAAGTATATTTCATATTTTGGCTACACAGTTTGAACAGTAACTCTGTGTTTGAATACAGGGAAATAAAAGACTGTACTTTAATGATGGAGCCCGCATACCACCACAGTTAGAGAATCCCCGGTGACCGACCTGTTTATTACGCCTTGATCACATTTTGGCTTCCAATGCTCATTTGGGTATTTGTTCTTTTGTGTTTACGCCCCCGACCAAGATGGCGCCAGTATGTGCTTTGGCCTGCCGTCTCTCGCTGTCAGCTCTGTTCGTCTTTGTGTCGTTTGCGTCTATTTTCGTCTCTGTCAGCTCACTGCTTGTGTATGACCGCCAAACACTGTTGGATCTTTGCCCCTCTCCCACTGATATGATCAACTTCGACGTTGGTTTTTCGACGTCCCAGTCAGCTTTTTCACCTGGCCGGATTCCTGCCTTCCTTTCCCGCCCCCTGGCTCCTCTCCCCCGGCGGAAGCGTCTCCGGCGCCGCGGTAAACGTGGTGGCCAGCTGGTGAAAGTTAGGGCACTCCTGGCCCGGCTTCCCGTGGCTTCCCGAAGGAGGAATGGTGCGGTATCCGGTCTCCTCCTGCACCCACGCTCGCTCGATCCCATCGGCTCCTGGCTGGTTCCTATCGTTGGTTTGGAGGAAGAGGCTTGCCGCCGTCGCTCCTGCTGTCCCCGCCCCCGGAGGCGCGGGGTGGATTCCCGCCACCTGCGGGCTGTGTGTCGGGCCCCACCCGGATTAACTGCGGCCCTGGACGTGCTGGCCCCCGCCAGGTTCGGTCTTGTGAACGCAAGATCTTTGACAAACAAAACGTTTATCCTGAAGGATTTCTTCACTTCCCGCGGACTGGACTTCCTCTGTGTGACGGAGACATGGCTGAGAGCCGGTGAGTCCGCCCCTCTTAATGAACTTCTGCCTCCGGAGTGTTCCTACTTTAATTCCCCACGGCCGTCCGGTCGAAAAGGAGGAGGATTAGCAGTCGTTTTTAAAAATGACTTTAAATGCCGTCAGATCCGCCTACAATCCTCCTTTTCAAGCTTCGAACTGTGCATGTTTGAACTGGGTCTTTCTGATGTCGTCCTGTGTGCCGTCATCTATCGACCACCCAAGTACCACAAAGACTTTATAACTGACTTTTCTGAATTTCTGGCTGAAATCCTGCCCAAATATGATCGTGTCCTTATTGTGGGTGATTTTAATATTCACACCTGCTGTCCAGACGAGCCGCTTTCCAGGAGCTTCCTGAATATAATCGACTCATTTAACTTTGTACAGTCTGTGTGTGGTTCTACACATGAACGCGGGCATACACTCGATTTAGTGCTCTCGTATGGTTTGTGTGTTTTTAATTTGGACATTTGCGACGCTGTGTTCTCTGATCACATGCCGATCTTGTTTGATATTCCCACGCAGTGTCCAGTTAAATTGTGCGCTCTCGCATGTTTAATTCTTCGTCTCCTGCTCGGTTCACCTCTATTTTTTCGACTCTTTGTGATGATAATTCTGCAGCCTCTGTATGTCTGAATACTGAAGAGTTGGTTTCTGGGTTCAACTCTATTTGTTTACAAACACTGGACACGATCGCGCCTTTCAAATGCCGCCGCGCTAAAGCCACGCCTCAGCCCTGGTTGAATGACGTCACTCGGGCTGCCAGGCGCGTATGTAGAAGAGCAGAGAGAAAATGGAAAAAAGACAGGCTGCATGTGTCCTTTGCCATTTTTAAAGAAAGCCTGTTTTCCTTTCAGATGACTGTAAAAGCAGAAATGAATATATATCTATCTCAGATTATATCTTCTAACTGTAACAACCCCAGAGTTCTGTTTAAAACTATTAACACTGTCATTGACGCTCCCAAATCTGTTGGTTTTGATGCTTCTTTTGAATTCTGTGAAAATTGTCTCCATTTTTTCACTGACAAAATTGTGTCAACTAGAGCCAGTCTATCTCAGCCTTCATATGACCCTTCTGTTCCTCTGCATTTCTCTTCTGTTTTCCATCAGTTTGAGCCGGTGTCCTTTTCTTTTTTAAGTGACACAGTTAGTCATATGAAGCCCTCTGGTTCTCCTGCAGATGCCCTCCCACCTCGCCTGTTTAAGGAGGTCCTTGCTACTATTGGATCAAGTGTCCTTAACATTATCAATAGTAGCCTCTCTTCTGGAATAGTTCCAGTAGAGTTTAAACATGCAGTGGTACCACCTCTACTTAAAAAACCCAGCCTCGACCCCTCTCTCCTCTCTAACCTCAGACCTATCTCTAATCTTCCATACATTTCCAAAATATTAGAGAAGGTTGTCTACAGTCAGTTGTTGCCCTTCTTAGAGGATAATGGTATCACTGAGCTGTTCCAGTCCGGTTTTAAAGCCCTCCACAGCACAGAGTCAGCGCTTCTAAAAGTTTTTAACGATATCCTCCTGTCCACTGATTCTGGTAAATATGTTGTCCTGGTGCTTTTAGATCTGTCTGCTGCGTTCCACACCGTCGACCACGCCACCTTAATCACTCGTCTTGAGAACTGTGTGGGCATTAAGGGCGCCGCCCTCAACTGGTTCCGGTCGTACCTAACCGACAGGAGTTTTTGTGTAAAAGTAGACAGTTTTATGTCGTCCACAGCTCCTTTACCACATGGGGTCCCCCAGGGCTCAATCCTTGCCCCAATTTTATTTGCGCTTTACCTTCTCCCCCTTGGTTCTATTTTTAGGAAGTACAGTATTGCATTTCATTTTTACGCCGATGATTGCCAGATTTATTTTCCCATGGCACAAAATAACACGGTTCAACATCTTATTGACTGCCTGCACGACATCAAAGTCTGGCTTTCAGCTAACTTCCTGAGCCTAAATGAAGATAAAACAGAAGTTATGTTGTTCGGTCCAAGTCGCTCTCCCTCCCCCAACGTTGACCTCGGCACTCTGACCCCGTATCTCAGCGACTGTGTCACAAACCTGGGGGTAAAGTTTGACTCAGATTTTAAATTCGAAAAACAAATCAGCAGCGTCGTTCAAAAAAGCTTTTATCAATTACGCCAAATAGCGAAAGTGAAACCGCTTCTATCAAGTCATGATCTTGAGAAATTAATCCACGCCTTTATCTCGACTCGTCTTGACTACTGTAATGCCCTGTATGTAGGCATTAGCCAGGCCTCCCTCGCCCGCCTGCAGCTCGTGCAGAACTCTGCTGCTCGTCTGCTAACACAGACCCGCAGACGTGAGAACATCACCCCTATTTTAGCGTCCCTTCACTGGCTCCCTGTGCGTTACCGAATCAATTTTAAACTCCTTTTATTTGTTTTTAAATGTCTAAACAACCTCGCGCCAACCTATCTCTCCGACCTCCTTCAGCCTTACTGCCCCACCCGATCCTTAAGATCAGCCGATCAGCTGCTGTTGACGGTCCCTGACACAAGGCTGAAGCTTAGAGGTGACAGAGCTTTCGCCGTTGCTGCTCCCAAGCTCTGGAACGACCTACCTCTGAGTGTTAGACAGGCTTCCTCTCTTCCTGTTTTTAAATCTCTCTTAAAAACATACTTTTATTCCATGGCTTTTAACACTGAGTGATATCCATCCTGCAATGGCGCCCCATAATACACCTGCTGTGAACCTGTTTTTATGTTTTTATTTATTCTATTTTAATTAGTTATTTTTTATCGTGTTCTGTTTGTGTTGTGTTGTGTTTGCTCGGTACTCGTTTTATCTTTTAACCTGTCCATTGTACAGCACTTTGGCTACCCCTGTGGTAAATTTTAAATGTGCTTTATAAATAAAGTTGATTTGATTTGTGACCCGACTGACACAAATATAAGACGGCCCTGATTATAACATGTAAGGCAGTCAACTGGCGGCCCGCGGGCCACATTCGGTCCACCAAAGCTCTTCATTTGGCTTGCTGAGCACCAAAATGCGTCCATTCTCTCTTTTCTGTCTATACACTGTGTCTGCTTGTAAGTACTCTGTGTGTGTGCGCTGCCCAACATGCTCCTCTGCTCGTAAAACCAGTAATGTCACCATGTGAAAAGGGGGGGGAGGGTAGTACTGAATATGATTCATTAGTATCGCGGCACTTTTCTAGTACCGGTGTACCGTACAACCCTAATGCATACTAATAATTATGTGATTTTCAGCCGACCCTAAGGCCACACCCCAAGGCGACCCTAAGGCCACACCTCAAGGCGACCCTAAGGCCACACCTCAAGGCGACCCTAAGGCCACACCTCAAAGCGACCCTAAGGCCACACCTCAAGGCGACCCTAAGGCCACACCCCAAGGCGGCCCTAAGACCACACCCAAAGCCCCCAACATCACCCAAGCAGGTGAGTGTCCTTGCCTAATTAAAAAATATATATTGTATTACAGTATAGTCCAGTGGTCCTCCAACTGTTTTCACCAAGTTCCAAACACTCGACTCTCCCAAGTACCACCATAATGACAACATTAAATACAGTAGTGTAGTAGACCTAAGTATTCATTAAGTACCACCATAATGACAACATTAAAAACAGTAGTGTAGTAGACCTAAGTATTCATTGAGTACCACCATAATGACAACATTAAATACAGTAGTGTAGTAGACCTAAGTATTCATTAAGTACCACCATAATGACAACATTAAATACAGTAGTGTAGTAGACCTAAGTATTCATTAAGTACCACCATGATGAGCATTATTACAATGCAGTAGTGTAGTAGACCTAAGTATTCATTAAGTACCACCATAACGAGCATTATAACAATACAGTGGCGTAGTAGGCCTAAGTGTTTGTTAAAAACAAGATGTTTGATTTCAACAAGTATATTTCATATTTTGGCTTCACAATTTGAACAGTAACTCTGTGTTTTAATACAGGGAAATAAAACACTGTACTTTAATGATGGAGCCCGCATACCACCACAGTGAGAGAATCCCCGGTGACCGACCTGTATATTACGCCTTGATCACATTTTGGCTTCCAATGCTCATTTGTGACCCGACTGACACAAATATAAGACGGCCCTGATTATAACATGTAAGGCAGTCAACTGGCGGCCCGCGGGCCACATTTGGTCCACCAAAGCTCTTCATTTGGCTTGCTGAGCACCACCCAAATAGTCTTGATGAAACCATTCAAACCGGGGTGGCAGTACTCCTGCCAACCCGCAGGGGGCAACGGCGTGGCAGCAGTGGGGTGAGTAGAAGAAGACACCATCGACTCTGGAAATTTTTGAAAATTAACTGCGAAAATCGAACTTCCGTTTCTTCATGCTGTTAACTATCTGTCCAGCTGCACACGCTGGAAAAGAGTAGCGAGCGCAGAATAGAGAATGTGTTGACAGTGCAGAGTGAAAATGGACTTTGTAATGAAGTCAAAACAGTCTCAAAGGAATTCAACCTGCGGACGCACGTTCTGATCAAACATCCACATTTTGATGTCCGGCCCTTGGGGCCCTAAAACTACGGCCCTCTTCATGATGTATGGTTGAATTCAGAGTTTGCCACCATATGAATCTCTAGACCATGGGTGTCAAACTCTGGCCCGCTGTGTAATTTCACTTGGCCCGTGAGGTGATATCAAATTAACACTAGAGCTGGCCCGCCGATTATATACAGCGGCGGTACACCGCTAATTCTCATACTTGCCAAAATTCTCATACTTGCCAAACCTCCCGAGAGACTCCCAAATTTCAGTGCCCCTCCCGAGAATTGTAACGTCCCCTTTTCGTCCACTCCAACGAATGCTGGCTCAGTCACATAAATGTGCGGCTGTGGCACACACACAGAAGTGAATGCAACGCATACTTGATCTTCAGCGATACAGGTTACACTGAGGGTAGCCGAATAAAAAACTTTAACACTGTTAGAAATATACGCCACACTGTGAATCCACACCAAACAAGAATGACAAACACATTTCGGGAGAATATCCGCACAGTAACACAACATAAACACAACAGAACAAAAAACCCAGAACTCTTCCGGGACGCTACAATATACACCCCCGCTACCTTGTAGCGTCAGGTTCCAGGTGTTGTGCCGGATAATGCACCCCTGGCGTAGAATGCACCCCCTAACGGGAGTGTTATATAAACTTTAGCCCACACTTAAAGTTCCACGTGCAAGATTGAATGTATTCGAAAAAGTTATTTAATAAGAAGCCAAAAGTGCAAAAACAATAATGTTCGTGTTGGAGGAGTTGTGAATGAATTGTTGCACCTTTCCTGCTTCCGGCTCCCCAGACCGTAGTCGAGGGGCACAGGGGAGACTCCTCCAGGGCCGATGTATATCAGGGCAACACCCTTCACTCTACCCGGCAGTGGGTCTCCGCAGCTCCGTACTCCAGGGTGAATGATGAGTCCGGCGATTAGTGGCAACTCTTAACTTTATTAATGTCTGCACACAGCCAATCCACCACAACAACAACTAGTCCCCGCCCGCACTCACGCTACCGCTCCCTCTCCTCTCTCACCCACCCACTCACTGACGTCACTCACCTCACATGCTGTCACCTGTTAAAGGGCCACACACACACATACACATACGCTACTCTCATAACAGAATGAAATATGAAATCCGTGCTGCAGGCGCTGCTGGGCCACAACATTAGGTACACCTGCAGACTGCAGCACGGATTTCATATTTCATTCATTCACAACTCCTCCAACACGAACATTATTGTTTTTGCACTTTTGGCTTCTTATTAAATAACTTTTTCAAATATATTAAATTCTTGGAGGTAGCGGGGGTGTATATTGTAGCGTCCCGGAAGAGTTAGTGCTGCAAAGGGTTCTGGCTATTTGTTTTGTTGTGTTTATGTTGTGTTACTGTGCGGATGTTCTCCCAAAATGTGTTTTTCATTCTTGTGTGGTGTGGATTCACAGTGTGGCGCATATTTGTAACAATGTTAAAGTTGCTTATACGGCCACTCTCAGTGTAAACTGTATCGCTGTTGATGAAGTATGCTTTGCATTTACGTGTGTGTGCGTACAGAAGCCGCTCATATCTTGTGACTGGGCGGGCACGTTGTTAGAAGGGATGATAAGCGGACGTGACGTCAGCTTGTAGAGGATGTTAAAAGCAGTGCCTGGAAGACACGCCCCCAAGACTGTGGAATACGAGATATAATGACTGATGAACACCTTGGTTCGATAATGAAGGTTGCCTCAGCTCTAAGCCTGAGCCCCGACATTAATGAACTAGCATCCAAGAAAAGATGGCAGGTATCTGGCTTGGGTACATCAGATTAGATCAGTGTGTTGCAAACTGAGCGGTTTAAAGTCCTGAATGGTTGGTTTATTCATTATTTTACCGGTATTATCAAATTTATTAGCCTGTGGAAAAAGTTTATGTTGATATTTGGGGACGGCGTGGCGAAGTTGGGAGAGTGGCCGAGCCAGCAATCTGAGGGTTACTGGTTCAATCCCCACCTTCTACCATCCTAGTCACGTCCGTTGTGTCCATGAGCAAGACACCTCACCCTTGCTCCTGATGGGCCTGGTTAGCGCTGTGCATGGCTGCCATCAGTGTGTGTGTGAATGGGTGAATGTGGAAATAGTGTCAAAGCGCTTTGACTTCCTTAGAAAGGTAGAAAAGCGCTATACAAGTATAACTCATTTACCATTTATTTACCTTAGAAGGCTGCAAATAGAAAATAGGCATTACATTTTTATTAAAATTGTATTTGATATGCCATTGATATTTTTTAATTATTATTATTATTTGAAACTCGATTTTGCATGTCACTATAAAGTTATATAAGTCTTGCTTGTTCAATATTTAATGCAAAACTTGTTTGGGTCTCTATTAAAAGGTTAATTTGTTCAACCTTGGCCCGCGGCTTTGTTCAGTTTTACATTTTGGCCCACTCTGTATTTGAGTTTGACACCCCTGCTCTAGACCATGAAGTAGAAGTAGAGCTCGTCTTATATTTGTGTCAGTACTGTATGTCTACTGTAAATGTAACACCTTCCTACAAAGTATCAGTGCAGGATGTCAAACTAAAATGTTGATATGTGTAAAAATGGAGTGTTTTCCAAACATGCATTTTGTCTGACTGTGTACAGGCGACACAGCGGCCAGCCTAGAAGACAACAACGCCACATCTTCCCACTCAGCAGGTAGGAACCTATGTGAGTAGGTTGTGTAGAAACCTATGTGAGCAGGTTGTGATTGCAAGCCTTTGACATACTTTCCATGGGAATGTCTGGCTGAAGACGTGACAACTGGGTTGTCTATATTCCTGATCAGGCAAATGTTGGCAGTGTCATGTCCATGCTCTCCTCCTGGCAGGACCAGTTGGCAGCTAAGTCTAAGTCTAAGTCCATACTCTCCTCCTGGCAGGACCTGTTGACATTTAAGTCTAAGTCCAAGTCTAAGTCCATGCTCTCCTCCTGGCAGGACCAGTTGGCAGCTAAGTCTAAGTCTAAGTCCATGCTCTCCTCCTGGCAGGACCAGTTGGCAGCTAAGTCTAAGTCTAAGTCCATACTCTCCTCCTGGCAGGACCTGTTGACATTTAAGTCTAAGTCCAAGTCTAAGTCCATGCTCTCCTCCTGGCAGGACCAGTTGGCAGCTAAGTCTAAGTCTAAGTCCATGCTCTCCTCCTGGCAGGACCTGTTGGTAGCTAAGTCTAAGTCCATGCTCTCCTCCTGGCAGGACCTGTTGGCATTTAAGTCCAAGTCTAAGTCCACCCTTTCCTCCTGGCAGGAGCAGTGGGCAGCTAAGTCTAAGTCTAAGTCCATGCTCTCCTCCTGGCAGGACCTGTTGGCATTTAAGTCTAAGTCCAAGTCTAAGTCCATGCTCTCCTCCTGGCAGGGGCAACTAAGTCTAAGTCTAAGTCCATGCTCTCCTCCTGGCAGGACCTGTTGGCATTTAAGTCTAAGTCCATGCTCTCCTCCTGGCAGGGGCAACTAAGTCCAAGTCTAAGTCCATGCTCTCCTCCTGGCAGGGGCAACTAAGTCTAAGTCTAAGTCCATGCTCTCCTCCTGGCAGGACCTGTTGGTAGCTAAGTCTAAGTCCATGCTCTCCTCCTGGCAGGACCTGTTGGCATTTAAGTCCAAGTCTAAGTCCACCCTCTCCTCCTGGCAGGAGCAGTGGGCAGCTAAGTCTAAGTCTAAGTCCATGCTCTCCTCCTGGCAGGACCTGTTGGCATTTAAGTCTAAGTCCAAGTCTAAGTCCATGCTCTCCTCCTGGCAGGACCTGTTGACATTTAAGTCTAAGTCCAAGTCTAAGTCCATGCTCTCCTCCTGGCAGGACCAGTTGGCAGCTAAGTCTAAGTCTAAGTCCATGCTCTCCTCCTGGCAGGACCTGTTGGTAGCTAAGTCTAAGTCCATGCTCTCCTCCTGGCAGGACCAGTTGGCAGCTAAGTCTAAGTCTAAGTCCATGCTCTCCTCCTGGCAGGACCTGTTGGTAGCTAAGTCTAAGTCCATGCTCTCCTCCTGGCAGGACCTGTTGGCATTTAAGTCCAAGTCTAAGTCCACCCTCTCCTCCTGGCAGGAGCAGTGGGCAGCTAAGTCTAAGTCTAAGTCCATGCTCTCCTCCTGGCAGGACCTGTTGGCATTTAAGTCTAAGTCCATGCTCTCCTCCTGGCAGGGGCAACTAAGTCTAAGTCTAAGTCCATGCTCTCCTCCTGGCAGGACCTGTTGGCATTTAAGTCTAAGTCCATGCTCTCCTCCTGGCAGGACCAGTTGGCAGCTAAGTCTAAGTCTAAGTCCATGCTCTCCTCCTGGCAGGACCTGTTGACATTTAAGTCTAAGTCCAAGTCTAAGTCCATGCTCTCCTCCTGGCAGGACCAGTTGGCAGCTAAGTCTAAGTCTAAGTCCATGCTCTCCTCCTGGCAGGACCTGTTGGTAGCTAAGTCTAAGTCCATGCTCTCCTCCTGGCAGGACCAGTTGGCAGCTAAGTCAAAGTCTAAGTCCATGCTCTCCTCCTGGCAGGACCTGTTGGTAGCTAAGTCTAAGTCCATGCTCTCCTCCTGGCAGGACCTGTTGGCATTTAAGTCCAAGTCTAAGTCCACCCTCTCCTCCTGGCAGGAGCAGTGGGCAGCTAAGTCTAAGTCTAAGTCCATGCTCTCCTCCTGGCAGGACCTGTTGGCATTTAAGTCTAAGTCCAAGTCTAAGTCCATGCTCTCCTCCTGGCAGGGGCAACTAAGTCTAAGTCTAAGTCCATGCTCTCCTCCTGGCAGGACCTGTTGGCATTTAAGTCTAAGTCCATGCTCTCCTCCTGGCAGGACCTGTTGGCATTTAAGTCCAAGTCTAAGTCCACCCTCTCCTCCTGGCAGGAGCAGTGGGCAGCTAAATCTAAGTCTAAGTCCATGCTCTCCTCCTGGCAGGACCTGTTGGCATTTAAGTCTAAGTCCAAGTCTAAGTCCATGCTCTCCTCCTGGCAGGGGCAACTAAGTCTAAGTCTAAGTCCATGCTCTCCTCCTGGCAGGGGCAACTAAGTCTAAGTCTAAGTCCATGCTCTCCTCCTGGCAGGACCTGTTGGTAGCTAAGTCTAAGTCCATGCTCTCCTCCTGGCAGGACCTGTTGGCATTTAAGTCCAAGTCTAAGTCCACCCTCTCCTCCTGGCAGGAGCAGTGGGCAGCTAAGTCTAAGTCTAAGTCCATGCTCTCCTCCTGGCAGGACCTGTTGGCATTTAAGTCTAAGTCCAAGTCTAAGTCCATGCTCTCCTCCTGGCAGGGGCAACTAAGTCTAAGTCTAAGTCCATGCTCTCCTCCTGGCAGGACCTGTTGGCATTTAAGTCTAAGTCCATGCTCTCCTCCTGGCAGGGGCAACTAAGTCCAAGTCTAAGTCCATGCTCTCCTCCTGGCAGGGGCAACTAAGTCTAAGTCTAAGTCCATGCTCTCCTCCTGGCAGGACCTGTTGGTAGCTAAGTCTAAGTCCATGCTCTCCTCCTGGCAGGACCTGTTGGCATTTAAGTCCAAGTCTAAGTCCACCCTCTCCTCCTGGCAGGAGCAGTGGGCAGCTAAGTCTAAGTCTAAGTCCATGCTCTCCTCCTGGCAGGACCTGTTGGCATTTAAGTCTAAGTCCAAGTCTAAGTCCATGCTCTCCTCCTGGCAGGACCTGTTGACATTTAAGTCTAAGTCCAAGTCTAAGTCCATGCTCTCCTCCTGGCAGGACCAGTTGGCAGCTAAGTCTAAGTCTAAGTCCATGCTCTCCTCCTGGCAGGACCTGTTGGTAGCTAAGTCTAAGTCCATGCTCTCCTCCTGGCAGGACCAGTTGGCAGCTAAGTCTAAGTCTAAGTCCATGCTCTCCTCCTGGCAGGACCTGTTGGTAGCTAAGTCTAAGTCCATGCTCTCCTCCTGGCAGGACCTGTTGGCATTTAAGTCCAAGTCTAAGTCCACCCTCTCCTCCTGGCAGGAGCAGTGGGCAGCTAAGTCTAAGTCTAAGTCCATGCTCTCCTCCTGGCAGGACCTGTTGGCATTTAAGTCTAAGTCCATGCTCTCCTCCTGGCAGGGGCAACTAAGTCTAAGTTAAGTCCATGCTCTCCTCCTGGCAGGACCTGTTGGCATTTAAGTCTAAGTCCATGCTCTCCTCCTGGCAGGACCTGTTGGCATTTAAGTCCAAGTCTAAGTCCACCCTCTCCTCCTGGCAGGAGCAGTGGGCAGCTAAGTCTAAGTCTAAGTCCATGCTCTCCTCCTGGCAGGACCTGTTGGCATTTAAGTCTAAGTCCATGCTCTCCTCCTGGCAGGACCTGTTGGCATTTAAGTCCAAGTCTAAGTCCACCCTCTCCTCCTGGCAGGAGCAGTGGGCAGCTAAGTCTAAGTCTAAGTCCATGCTCTCCTCCTGGCAGGACCAGTTGGCAGCTAAGTCAAAGTCTAAGTCTATGCTCTCCTCCTGGCAGGACCTGTTGGTAGCTAAGTCAAAGTCTAAGTCCATGCTCTCCTCCTGGCAGGACCAGTTGGCAGCTAAGTGTAAGTCTAAGTCTCTGCTCTCCTCCTGGCAGGAGCAGTGAGCAGCAGCACAATAGCAGTCATCAGCTGCCTTGCAGTGTCCATCATTGCTCTGACTGCCATCGCCATATTAGTGTACAGAAGGTGAGTGACTGCAAGAGTGCATCATTCAACTATACACATCAAAACACTTTTCTCATTTATATATATGTACACAGTATATATACTCATATCATTTCTCTCTCAATATATCATCTATTTTATATATTTTTATACTGTATATATGTACACAGTATATATGTATATTCATATAAATATATATTTATATGTATATATAATTTCTCTCTCTATATAATCTATTTTATATATATTTATACTGTATATATACAGTATACATACTGTATATATACATTATGTGTACACAGTATATATACTGTATACATGTATATACATATATATATATATTTATATCATATAAAATCTATTTCTCTATATAATCTATTTTATATATATATATATATCCATACAATATATATATACTATGTGTGTGTGTGTGTGTGTGTGTGTATATATATATATATATATATATATATATATATATATATACTATGTGTGTGTGTGTGTGTGTGTGTGTGTGTATATATATATATATATATATATATATATATATATATATATATATATATATATATATGTTCATACAGCTGTAGCTCAATTTAATGTTGTTCTTGTTGAATACTTTTCTTAGGGTGTTGCCTTTGGGGAAGTGTTTGTCGATCAGAGTGAGGAATTTGTGGCCAATATTAGTTGAGATGTTTTTGCTGTATGGGGGGTTGTACCAGATAATGTTGCTTCGTTTTCTGCTCTTTTTTGGTTGGTTTCCTGGCGTGGGTTCATAGGTGAGGGTGAAGTTGTATCCGCTTTCAGCAAGTGCTTTTTGGTACGTGGGGGTTGCTTGGTCGAATTCAGCTTTGCTAGATGACAGCATCAATAGCCTTTTATTAATTCCGGTAGGTATTCTTTTCGTGGTGGTGGGTGGGTGGTTGCTGTCATGGTGCACGTATTGGAGTGTTGATATATATATATATATATATATATATATATATATATATATATGTCTTAATTAGATTATCCAAAAAATAGTACTCGATACCGTGGTAGAGCGCAATATGAGAAATAACAGCTACCAACCATTCACGAAATCCAACACAATACTCCAATACGTGCACCATGACAGCAAGCACCCACCCACCACCACGAAAAGAATACCTACTGGAATTAATAAAAGGCTATCGATGCTGTCATCTAGCAAAGCTGAATTCGACCAAGCAACCCCCCCGTACCAAAAAGCACTTGATGAAAGCGGATACAACTTCACCCTCACCTATGAACCCACGCCAGGAAACCAACCAAAAAAGAGCAGAAAACGAAGCAACATTATCTGGTACAACCCCCCATACAGCAAAAACGTCTCAACTAATATTGGCCACAAATTCCTCACTCTGATCGACAAACACTTCCCCAAAGGCAATACCCTAAGAAAAGTATTCAACAAGAACAACATTAAATTGAGCTACAGCTGTATGAACAATATACGACAAATTATTTCAAATCACAACAAAGCAATTGCAAAGGAGCCGTCTGCCCCCAGACAGAGCAACTCCAAAACCAACAAAGGCTACAACTGTTGCAAGAAACCTGATTGCCCTCTCAACGGGGGGTGCTAACAAACATCGGTTGTTTACCAATCAAAGGTAACACGCAAGGACATTAAAACATCTTGACACATATGTAGGATTAACCGAGGGAGAGTTCAAAGCCAGATGGAACAATCACAAGGCTTCTTTCAGGAACCAAAGCCTGCGGAATACTACAGAACTCAGCAAACACATTTGGAACCTCAAAGACAATAATGTTGAATATTCAATAACATGGCAAATTCTTGCATCCAGCACACCTTACAACAGTGGTAATAAAAGATGCAACCTATGCCTAAAAGAGAAACTGTTTATTATATACCGCCCAGACCTGTCATCCCTCAACAAGCGCAGCGAAATTGTATCAGCATGCCGTCACAGACGGAAACACCTCCTAGGTAACACTTGAGCCAATCACCACGCGCCTGCCTGTACCTACCCGTTCTGTGCCCTATATAAATCATGGTATGTGAATGCTTCTAGTAAAATCTCCTGATGATTGAGGGAACCCCTCATGAAACAGGCCTGTAGAGATGAAGTAGTCTTGTGATTTTTTCCCCACACATGCATATATATATATATATATATATATATATATGTATATATATATATATATATATATATATATATATATATATATATATATATATATATATATATATATATATATATATATATATATATGTATGTGTGGGGAAAAAAAATCACAAGACTATTTCATCTCTACAGGCCTGTTTCATGAGGGGGGTACCCTCAATCGTCAGGAGATTTTAATGGGAGCATTCGCATACCATGGTTTATATAGGGCACAGAGTGGGTGGGTACAGAGTGGGTGGGTACAGGCTGGCCTAGGGGCGTGGTGATTGGCTCATGTGTTACCTAGGAGGTGTTTCCGTCTATGGCGGCATGTTGTTACAATTTCGCTGCGCTTGTTGAGGGATGACAGGTCTGGACGGTAAATAATAAACAGTTTCTCTTTCAAGCATAGGTTGCATCTTTTATTACCACTATTGTAAGGTGTGCTGGATGCAAGAATTTGCCATGTTATTGAATATTCAACATTATTGTCTTTGAGGTCCCAAATGTGTTTGCTGAGTTCTGTGGTATTTCGCAGGTTTTTGTTCCTGAAAGAAGCCTTGTGGTTGTTCCATCCGGTTTTGAATTCACCCTCGGTTAATCCTACATATGTGTCGGATGTGTTAATGTCCTTGCGTATTACCTTAGATTGGTAGACAACTGATGTTTGTAAGCACCCCCCGTTGAGAGGGCAATCAGGTTTCTTTCGACAGTTACATGCTTTGTTGGTTTTGGAGTCGTTCTGACTGGGGGTCGACGGCTCATTTGCAATTGTTTTGTTGTGGTTTGAGATGATTTGTCGTATATTGTTCATGCAGCTGTAGCTCAATTTGATGTTGTTCTTGTTGAATACTTTTCTTTTCTTTTTTTCCCCCACACATACATATATTGCGCTCTACTACGGTATCGAGCACTATTTTTTGGATAACCTTATTAAGACATATATATATATATATATATATATATACACACACACAGTATAATCAGAATATGGCCTATTTTGTCATGATTGTGTGTCTCACCACTCAGGAGGAGAAGGGCAGAAAGCGACACACCATCCCAGCCAGCGGAGGCCATACCTCTCCATGAAGTTCCATCAGAACGTGGATAGGAAGTAGGACATTAGTGTCACACAACATGGTCCAAAGTTCTCAACTTGTGCTTCTCTCTATCCATCATCCTTTACTAACATGGCATTCATTCTAACTGGTAAATAAAGGCTTGCAAAAGTCAGCTAACGATGGAGCTAATGGGAGTACAATATAAAAAAAACCTCCAACGATACATGTCACCACCTGAATATTCACCAAAGTATTTTTCCACATTTTAGGTTACAGCCTCATTCCAAATGGAATACATTCATTTTGTGCCCTCAAAATTCTACACACAATACCCCGTAATTACTTTTTTTGAAATATTTTTAAATGTATTAAAAATTAAAAAAAAACTGGTCACTTCAGGATTTGGAGAGGCACACACACACACCTGTCTGTATGGAAGGGCCACACTTGACAGTGCAAACAAAGAAGGAAGTCCGAAAAATTGTCTCCAGGCACAGAAAAAAGATCTGCTCCCTTGAAGGTCCCAATGAGCAGAGTGGCCTCCATCCTTTGTCAATGGAAGAAGTTTGGAACCACCAGAACTCTTCCATGAGCTGGCCAATAGTCCAAACTGAGCAATCAGGGGAGAAGAGTCAGGAAGGTGACCAAGAACCCCATGGTCACTCTGTCAGAGGAGAGAGGAGAACCTTCCAGAAGGACAATCCACCAATCAGGCCTGGATGGTACATTTCTTAGTCAAACGTTTGCCCTGAAAGACTCTCAGACCTTGAGAAACCAAATCCTCTGGTCTGATGAGACAAAGATTGAAGTCTTTGGCGTGAATGTTTGGATGAAAGCATGACAATACCATCCCTACTTGGTGGTGGCAGCATCATGATGTGGGGATGCTTTTTAGTGGCGGGAACCGGGAAACTAGTCAGGATAGAGGGAAAGATGAATGCAGCAATGTACAGAGACATCCACGCTGATGGAGCTTGAGAGGTGCTGCAAAGAGGAATGGGCGAAGCTGTCCAAAGATAGGTGTGCCAAGCTTCTGGCATCCTGTTCAAAAAGACTTGAGGTGGAATTGCTGCCAAAGTAAGTATTGATCCACAAAGGCGCATAAACTAAGTATTGATCCACAAAGGCGCATCAACTAAGTATTGATCCACAAAGGCGCATCAACTAAGAATTGATCCACAAAGGCGCATCAACTAAGTATTGATCCACAAAGGCGCATCAACTAAGTATTGATCCACAAAGGCGCATCAACTAAGTATTGATCCACAAAGGCGCATCAACTAAGTATTGACCCACAAAGGCGCATCAACTAAGTATTGACCCACAAAGGCGCATCAACTAAGTATTGATCCACAAAGGCGCATCAACTAAGTATTGATCCACAAAGGCGCATCAACTAAGTATTGATCCACAAAGGCGCATCAACTAAGTATTGATCCACAAAGGCGCATCAACTAAGTATTGACCCACAAAGGCGCATCAACTAAGAATTGATCCACAAAGGCGCATCAACTAAGTATTGACCCACAAAGGTGCATCAACTAAGTATTGATCCACAAAGGCGCATCAACGAAGTATTGACCCACAAAGGCGCATCAACTAAGCATTGATCCACAAAGGCGCATCAACTAAGTATTGACCCACAAAGGCGCATCAACTAAGAATTGATCCACAAAGGCGCATCAACTAAGTATTGACCCACAAAGGCGCATCAACTAAGTATTGATCCACAAAGGCGCATCAACTAAGAATTGATCCACAAAGGCGCATCAACTAAGTATTGACCCACAAAGGCGCATCAACTAAGTATTGATCCACAAAGGCGCATCAACTAAGTATTGATCCACAAAGGTGCATCAACTAAGTATTGATCTACAAAGGCGCATCAACTAAGTATTGATCTACAAAGGCGCATCAACTAAGTATTGATCCACAAAGGCGCATCAACTAAGTATTGATCCACAAAGGCGCATCAACTAAGTATTGACCCACAAAGGCGCATCAACTAAGAATTGATCCACAAAGGCGCATCAACTAAGTATTGATCCACAAAGGCGCATCAACTAAGTATTGATCCACAAAGGCGCATCAACTAAGTATTGATCCACAAAGGCGCATCAACTAAGTATTGACCCACAAAGGCGCATCAACTAAGTATTGATCCACAAAGGCGCATCAACTAAGTATTGATCCACAAAGGCGCATCAACTAAGTATTGACCCACAAAGGCGCATCAACTAAGAATTGATCCACAAAGGCGCATCAACTAAGTATTGACCCACAAAGGCGCATCAACTAAGTATTGACCCACAAAGGCGCATCAACTAAGTATTGATCCACAAAGGCGCATCAACTAAGTATTGAACTACAAAGGCGCATCAACTAAGTATTGATCCACAAAGGCGCATCAACTAAGTATTGAACTACAAAGGCGCATCAACTAAGTATTGAACTACAAAGGCGCATCAACTAAGTATTGATCCACAAAGGCGCATCAACTAAGTATTGATCCACAAAGGCGCATCAACTAAGAATTGATCCACAAAGGCGCATCAACTAAGTATTGATCCACAAAGGCGCATCAACTAAGTATTGACCCACAAAGGCGCATCAACTAAGTATTGATCCACAAAGGCGCATCAACTAAGTATTGATCCACAAAGGTGCATCAACTAAGTATTGATCCACAAAGGCGCATCAACTAAGTATTGACCCACAAAGGCGCATCAACTAAGTATTGACCCACAAAGGCGCATCAACTAAGTATTGATCCACAAAGGCGCATCAACTAAGTATTGATCCACAAAGGTGCATCAACTAAGTATTGATCCACAAAGGCGCATCAACTAAGTATTGATCCACAAAGGCGCATCAACTAAGTATTGACCCACAAAGGCGCATCAACTAAGTATTGATCCACAAAGGCGCATCAACGAAGTATTGACCCACAAAGGCGCATCAACTAAGAATTGATCCACAAAGGCGCATCAACTAAGTATTGACCCACAAAGGCGCATCAACTAAGTATTGACCCACAAAGGCGCATCAACTAAGTATTGATCCACAAAGGCGCATCAACGAAGTATTGACCCACAAAGGCGCATCAACTAAGAATTGATCCACAAAGGCGCATCAACTAAGTATTGATCCACAAAGGCGCATCAACTAAGTACTGAGCAAAGGCTGTGAAAATGAATGTATTCCATTTTGGAATAAGGCTGTAACAAAACAAAATGTGGAAAAAGTGAAGACTTTCCGGGTGCACTGTATTAGTGATATTATTATAAGCGCTAAAGCAGAGGAACTACTTTTAGCGGCGCTGTGATCACAGAGAGCTAACTAGCTTATGCTGCTATATTGACATATTGAGCTGCTGCATGGCCTCAGAGTTAGTGAAAGTTAATAGTAGATGATAAATCATGTCTCTCACCTGGATTTTTAACCCTTTGTTAATCATTCATGTAAAGGGGAAGATATAAACATCCCATCAGTGAGAGCAGACATTGTACAGTAAGTGATTGTTTTATTATGTTTGACTATCTTGTTTAGCACTTAGCAATACTGCTGCATGATGCTTAGCGTTTGACTACAGCTGCATCTGTTCAGCTTCTGAAACTTGTAGATCATCCTCCTTATATTCAGGTTCAAAAATAGAAGTTTCTGGATCATCAATTGTCCCAAAGTAGTCTTTGTTGTCTCTCATCAAGTCTGCCATGATTAGTAGTCTTGTTGTTGTTGTTGTTGAAGGAAATGCAAACATTGTGATGAGTCTGTGAAATGATTATGCCATCGCATGTTTGAAATAATGAAAATATGACATGTTATTATGAATGTTACTATTTTACATACATACTTACATCATGTGTATATTACCGTATTTTTCGGAGTATAAGTCGCACCGGCCGAAAATGCATAATAAAGAAGAAGAAAAAAAAAACATATATATAAGTCGCATTTTTTGGGGAAATGTATTTGATAAAAGCCAACAGCAAGAATAGACATTTGAAAGGCAATTTAAAATAAATGAAGAATAGTGAACAACAGGCTGAATAAGTGTACGTTATATGAGGCATAAATAACCAACTGGTATGTTAACGTAACATATTATGGTAAGAGTCATTCAAATAACTATAACATATAGAACATGCTATACAATCTGTCACTCCTAATTGCTAAATCCCATGAAATCTTATACGTCTAGTCTCTTACGTCAATGAGATCAATAATTAGGGCCCGCAATGTCCCATTGCAAAAGTACTCCCGAAGGGAGTCCTTATGCAATGGGCCATAAGGACCTATTGTTATTCTAAGGTTTTATTATTATTATTCTTTCTTATTGTTCCGCAGCTTTGCGCACTACTTTCACCCCCTTAACATGCTTCAAAACTCACCAAATTTGACGCATACATAAAAAAAACTCGAACAAAACTCTTTGGTAAAAATACCAAACCCCAAAACTCAAAATTGCGCTCTAGCGCCCCCTACCAAGTAAACTTGTTCTAACTCCCCGTACGAATGTCGTAGAGACATGAAACAAAAAACTCTATGTAGGTCTCACTTAGACTTAAATTTGATTAATTTATTTTCTCGGGCAAAAATCTACAGGAAGTTTGCTATTCCCCCTTCAACACTAAATTTTAGTAAAATCAGTCACTTTTGCCTCTTTCAGCTGTAATTTGACCCCCTTAACACGCTTCAAAACTCACCAAACTGAACGCACACATCAGGACTGGCAAAAACTGTGATCTAATAAAAACACCTAACCCCAAATTCAAAAATTGCGCTCTACAGAATTTTTTGAATAAAACGGAGAAAAAACTGCTCCTCGGAAGAAAAAAATTACAAAACTGCCTGTAACTCCCACTGGGAAAGTCAAAGAGACATGAAACAAAAACCTCTATGTAGGTCTCACGTAGACCTACATTTCATAAATTGACAACCCCCAGCAAAAATCCACAGGAAGTTTACTATTCCCCCTTCAATACAACATTTTTGTAAAAACCCGTCCCCTTTCTTCAAACATTATCTCCTCTGAGCGCGTTTGTTGTTTCGGCTTCAAACTAACACAGGAGAGAGATTGAACCCTTCTGATTAAAAGTTGGTGAAAGAGTTGTGATACCTGCTCCGGTTTTGATTTTATGACCCTTCAAAGACCCGCTGCACTGATGCTCCTGCGGTGCTGTTTTTTTAAGATGGCTGCTCAAAAGCAGGAAGCACCAACGTGCCCACACAATGCAGACAAGGTAGGTACACTAGACAAAAGTCTTGGGACACTTCAGACTACAAGTAGACAAAAGTATTGGGACACTTAGGACTAGCACCTGCCAAATACGCGGGCCCGACCAATGCTGCTTGCAGCTTTAATTATGAATGTTACTACTCTACATATACACTTGCAGCGTGTACATAAAACAACAACAGAGGTTTTTTGGATGTTTAAGAGCACTTTATAGTTCCTGCATTGTTAGCCGTCTTTTGCTAGCCTTTATTTAGGATTTAGAATGCATGCAAAAAGAAAAAAAGTATGTGTTGTCTCACATAAGGATTGTGAATGCGAGGCAACGTTCCAAAAAAAGTGAGTTCCCCTTGAGGGAAGCAGGAATAAGATCATTTCCGTCCTCGTGTTGGTGCAACATCTGCAACACATCAACTGCAGCCACTTATCTTTTGTAAACATTTACACAAACTTCTGGCCTCTTTTATGAAACTATTTGGTGTATTCCTTGTGTAACTCCACTGATGTACTGCAGGGACAAGAAGAAGGTATTAGTTCACCCGGTGCTTGTTTTGGGTGTGTTGGTACATCAGGTGTACTACACAATATGGATTTCTTTTCTTCTATTGCACAAATATCTTCTATTTTTGTACAGCAGATGTTATTAAACCTTCTGACCCTCACATGATGTTTCTCCTCTGACTTCAGTTGCAAATCTTTTCCTGTCCACATGTTATCTGCTGAGAAGTCACAGGAATGCAGTTTGTCTACTAAGGTGAACTTTCCCAAGCAAACACTGACAAGTACTAACAACTTTGCTGCTGCTGGACCAGCTGCATCCTCCCAGCTGTCACTCACCATTTATTCTGAGTAGTCAAGCACAGATGCAACTTTGAACATTTCTATCTTTGGGCATCAAACCATTTCATTTCAATCAATACTTTTTTTTTTTAAACTCTGATCCATCTATTTTGTACCACTTGTGCCTTTTTATATTGATACAGTGGTGGTCAAAAATATACATACAGCAACATACATTGTCAGGTTCAAACACTGATGACGTTATTAAACAAGACAAGAGGCAAAGAATTAAACAGAGACAGAATTCAATTTGGACTCAATTGAGGAGACACGTCTGGACACACTGTACCCTTGTACAGTGTCTCAGCACGCTCTGCCACAAGATTGCACTCCTCCTCCTTTTTTTGACTTTCTCCCCCCACCTGACCACAGCTGCTTCCAGAGGGCAGTGGGTCGTAAACAGCGTTGCCTTTGGTTACCGAACAGTTCAAAAGGAGAGGTCGTAAAATAGTTCAAAAAGAGTTCCATAAAATAGCTCAAAGAGAGTTCGTCACACATATATACATATACAGGTAAAAGCCAGTAAATTAGAATATTTTGAAAAACTTGATTTATTTCAGTAATTGCATTCAAAAGGTGTAACTTGTACATTATATTTATTCATTGCACACAGACTGATGCATTCAAATGTTTATTTCATTTAATTTTGATGATTTGAAGTGGCAACAAATGAAAATCCAAAATTCCGTGTGTCACAAAATTAGAATATTGTGTAAGGGTTAAATTTTGAAGACACCTGGTGCCACCAACTAATCAGCTGATTAACTCAAAACACCTGCAAAGGGCTTTAAATGGTCTCTCAGTCCAGTTCTGAAGCCTACACAAACATGGGGAAGACTTCAGATTTGACAGCTGTCCAAAAGGCAACCATCGACACATTGCACAAGGAGGGAAAGACACAAAAGGTTATTGCTGAAGAGGCTGGCTGTTCTCAGAGCTCTGTGTCCAAACACATTAATGGAGAGGCAAAGGGAAGGAAAAACTGTGGTCAGAAAAAGTGTACAAGCGATAGGGATCACCGCGCCCTGGTCAAGATTGTGAAAAAAAAAACATTCAAAAATGTGGGGGAGATTCAGAAGGAGTGGACAGCTGCTGGAGTCAGTGCTTCAAGATCCACCACCAAGAGACGCTTGAAAGACATGGGTTTCAACTGCCGCATACCTCGTGTCAAGCCACTGTTGACCAAGAAACAGCGCGCAAAGCGTCTCACCTGGGCTAAGGAAAAAAAGAGCTGGACTGCTGCTGAGTGGTCCAAAGTCATGTTTTCTGACGAAAGCAAATTTTGCATTTCCTTTGGAAATCGAGGTCCCAGAGTCTGGAGGAAGACAGGAGAGGCACAGGATCCACGTTGCCTGAAGTCTAGTGTAAAGTTTCCACCATCAGTGATGGTTTGGGGTGCCATGTCATCTGCTGGTGTCGGTCCACTCTGTTTCCTGAGATCCAGGGTCAACGCAGCCGTCTACCAGCAAGTTTTAGAGCACTTCATGCTTCCTGCTGCTGACCTGCTCTATGGAGATGGAGATTTCAAGTTCCAACAGGACTTGGCGCCTGCACACAGCGCAAAATCTACCCGTGCATGGTTTACGGACCATGGTATTTCTGTTCTAAATTGGCCCGCCAACTCCCCTGACCTTAGCCCCATAGAAAATCTGTGGGGTATTGTGAAAAGGAAGATGCAGAATGCCAGACCCAAAAACGCAGAAGAGTTGAAGGCCACTATCAGAGCAACCTGGGCTCTCATAACACCTGAGCAGTGCCAGAAACTCATCGACTCCATGCCACGCCGCATTAACGCAGTAATTGAGGCAAAAGGAGCTCCAACCAAGTATTGAGTATTGTACATGCTCATATTTTTCATTTTCATACTTTTCAGTTGGCCAACATTTCTAAAAATCCCTTTTTTGTATTAGCCTTAAGTAATATTCTAATTTTGTGACACACGGAATTTTGGATTTTCATTTGTTGCCACTTCAAATCATCAAAATTAAATGAAATAAACATTTGAATGCATCAGTCTGTGTGCAATGAATAAATATAATGTACAAGTTACACCTTTTGAATGCAATTACTGAAATAAATTAAGTTTTTCAAAATATTCTAATTTACTGGCTTTTACCTGTGTGTGTGTGTGTATATATATATATATATATATATATATATATATATATATATATATATACATATATATATACATATATATATATACTATATATACTATATTGCCAAAAGTATTTGGCCACCTGCCTTGACTCACATATGAAGTTGAAGTGCCATCCCATTCCTAACCCATAGGGTTCAATATGACCTTTTGCAGCTATTACAGCTTCAGCTCTTCTGTGAAGGCTGTCCACAAGGTTGCCGAGTGTGTTTATAGTAATTTTCCACCATTCTTCCAAAAGCGCATTGGTGAGGTCACACACTGATGTTGGTGGAGAAGGCCTGGCTCTCAGTCTCTGTTCTAATTCATCCCAAAGGTGTTCTATCGGGTTCAGGTCAGGACTCTGACCTGAATGTGGGCTCTGAATTGAGGATGTTGTTGTGGCTTGTGCAGCCCTTTGAGATACTTGTGATTGAGGGCTATATAAATAAACATTGATTGATTGATTGACTCTGTGCAGGCCAGTCAAGTTCATCCACACCAGACTCTGTCATCCATGTCTTTATGGCCCTTGCTTTGTGCACTGGTGCACAGTCATGTTGGAAGAGGAAGGGGCCCGCTCCAAACTGTTCCTACAAGGTTTGGAGCATGGAATTGTCCAAAATGTTTTGGTATCCTGGAGAATTCAAAGTTCCTTTCACTGGAACTAAGGGGCCGAGCCCAACTCCTGAAAAACAACCCCACACCATAATTCCTCCTCCACCAAATTTCACACTCGGCCCAATGCAGTCCGAAATGTAGCGTTCTCTTGGCAACCTCCAAACCCAGACTGGTCCATCAGATGGAAAAGTGTGATTCATCAGTCCAGAAAAGGCATCTCCACTGCGCTAGAGTCCAGTGGTGATGTCCTTTACATCACTGCATCCCACACTTTGCATTGGACTTGGTGATGTATGGCTTAGATGCAGCTGCTCGGCCACGGAAAGCCATTCCATGAAGCTCTCTGCGTACTGTACGTGGGCTAATTGGAAGGTGACATGAAGTTTGGAGCTGTGCAGAAAGTCTTTGCACTATGCTGACCTCTCTGTCAGTTTACCTGGCCTACCACTTGGTGGCTGAGTTGCTGTTGTTCCCAAACTCTTCACTTTTCTTACAATAAAGTTGACTTTGGGAATATTTAGGAGTGAGGTCATTTCAGGACTGGATTTGTTGCACAGGTGGCATCCTGTGACAGTTCCACGCTGGAAATCACTGAGAGCGGCCCATTCTTTCACAGAAACAGTCTCCATGTCTAAGTGCTTCATTTGATACACCTGTGATTAGTGATTAGTGATTAGGACACCGAACAGTTTTTCCAGCAGTTTATTGGAAACAACAACTTTACAGGCAATATTTTGTTAGATAAGAACCTGATCATCAGAAATATGTACAGCAGAGTTGATGTGTTCATTTCATTACAAATGCTTGAAGTCTGTCAAAAAAGATGATTTTGTGTGGTCGCTCCTCAATAGAAAAAGTGTGTCTACTCCTCCGTATACAAAGTTGAATTGACCACAAACACAAACAATTGTGTGATTGTTAAAGTGTTACTCACATGTATGGTCTCTGTGGTGTGAATGAGTGAATCATTCTGTCACTGGAAATGTCCTCCCTGGGACAAAGTCAGAAGGGCATGTGAAGGACGACGGGGAAGAAAGGCCCCGGTGGAAACACGGCCATGGAGGACACGTCGTCGGTCATGAGGTAAGCCACCAGGCCCACGCGGGTCCACACACACCTCTCACAGAGCGGACCCCCCGTGGACACCAAGCTGCCCGTCTGGACACACATTGGGAAGAAATACTGTGAGGAGGAGGGGAGGCTTTCATTTGCATCTAAGAGGGACCACAGAGAGAACCCTCTTGTAGGTACGACTGCAGTAATAGTGACATCATCATTACATCTAAGAGGGACCACAGAGAGAACCCTCTTGTAGGTACGACTGCAGTAATAGTTACATCATCATTACATCTAAGAGGGACCACAGAGAGAACCCTCTTTTAGGTACGACTGCAGTAATAGTGACATCATCATTACATCTAAGAGGGACCACAGAAAGAACCCTCTTGTAGGTATGACTGCAGTAATAGTGACATCATCATTACATCTAAGAGGGACCACAGAAAGAACCCTCTTGTAGGTACGACTGCAGTAATAGTGACATCATCATTACATCTAAGAGGGACCACAGAGAGAACCCTCTTGTAGGTACGACTGCAGTAATAGTGACATCATCATTACATCTAAGAGGGACCACAGAAAGAACCCTCTTGTAGGTATGACTGCAGTAATAGTGACATCATCATTACATCTAAGAGGGACCACAGAGAGAACCCTCTTGTAGGTACGACTGCAGTAATAGTGACATCATCATTACATCTAAGAGGGACCACAGAAAGAACCCTCTTGTAGGTACGAATGCAGTAATAGTGACATCATCATTACATCTAAGAGGGACCACAGAAAGAACCCTCTTGTAGGTACGAATGCAGTAATAGTGACATCATCATTACATCTAAGAGGGACCACAGAAAGAACCCTCTTGTAGGTACGAATGCAGTAATAGTGACATCATCATTACATCTAAGAGGGACCACAGAGAGAACCCTCTTGTAGGTACGAGAATGCAGTAATAGTGACATCATCATTACATCTAAGAGGGACCACAGAGAGAACCCTCTTGTAGGTACGACTGCAGTAATAGTGACATCATCATTACATCTAAGAGGGACCACAGAGAGAACCCTCTTGTAGGTACGACTGCAGTAATAGTGACATCATCATTACATCTAAGAGGGACCACAGAAAGAACCCTCTTGTAGGTACGAATGCAGTAATAGTGACATCATCATTACATCTAAGAGGGACCACAGAGAGAACCCTCTTGTAGGTACGAGAATGCAGTAATAGTGACATCATCATTACATCTAAGAGGGACCACAGAGAGAACCCTCTTGTAGGTACGACTGCAGTAATAGTGACATCATCATTACATCTAAGAGGGACCACAGAGAGAACCCTCTTGAAGGTACGACTGCAGTAATAGTTAGTGACATCATCATTACATCTAAGAGGGACCACAGAGAGAACCCTCTTGTAGATACGACTGCAGTAATAGTGACATCATCATTACATCTAAGAGGGACCACAGAGAGAACCCTCTTGAAGGTACGACTGCAGTAATAGTGACATCATCATTACATCTAAGAGGGACCACAGAGAGAACCCTCTTGTAGGTACGACTGCAGTAATAGTGACATCATCATTACATCTAAGAGGGACCACAGAGAGAACCCTCTTGAAGGTACGACTGCAGTAATAGTTAGTGACATCATCATTACATCTAAGAGGGACCACAGAGAGAACCCTCTTGTAGGTACGACTGCAGTAATAGTGACATCATCATTACATCTAAGAGGGACCACAGAGAGAACCCTCTTGAAGGTACGACTGCAGTAATAGTGACATCATCATTACATCTAAGAGGGACCACAGAAAGAACCCTCTTGTAGGTACGACTGCAGTAATAGTGACATCATCATTACATCTAAGAGGGACCACAGAGAGAACCCTCTTGTAGGTACGACTGCAGTAATAGTGACATCATCATTACATCTAAGAGGGACCACAGAAAGAACCCTCTTGTAGGTATGACTGCAGTAATAGTGACATCATCATTACATCTAAGAGGGACCACAGAGAGAACCCTCTTGTAGGTACGACTGCAGTAATAGTGACATCATCATTACATCTAAGAGGGACAACAGAAAGAACCCTCTTGTAGGTATGACTGCAGTAATAGTGACATCATCATTACATCTAAGAGGGACCACAGAGAGAACCCTCTTGTAGGTACGACTGCAGTAATAGTGACATCATCATTACATCTAAGAGGGACAACAGAAAGAACCCTCTTGTAGGTATGACTGCAGTAATAGTGACAT
This sequence comes from Nerophis lumbriciformis, assembly GCF_033978685.3. Lineage (NCBI taxonomy): Eukaryota > Metazoa > Chordata > Actinopteri > Syngnathiformes > Syngnathidae > Nerophis > Nerophis lumbriciformis. The sequence continues at coordinate 7,440,770 of NC_084552.2, read as the reverse complement.
CATCATTACATCTAAGAGGGACCACAGAAAGAACCCTCTTGTAGGTACGAATGCAGTAATAGTGACATCATCATTACATCTAAGAGGGACCACAGAGAGAACCCTCTTGTAGGTACGACTGCAGTAATAGTGACATCATCATTACATCTAAGAGGGACCACAGAAAGAACCCTCTTGTAGGTACGACTGCAGTAATAGTGACATCATCATTACATCTAAGAGGGACCACAGAGAGAACCCTCTTGTAGGTACGACTGCAGTAATAGTGACATCATCATTACATCTAAGAGGGACCACAGAGAGAACCCTCTTGTAGGTACGACTGCAGTAATAGTGACATCATCATTACATCTAAGAGGGACCACAGAGAGAACCCTCTTGAAGGTACGACTGCAGTAATAGTGACATCATCATTACATCTAAGAGGGACCACAGAGAGAACCCTCTTGAAGGTACGACTGCAGTAATAGTTAGTGACATCATCATTACAATCATCATCAGTTCAACATGACATTACTTTCTAGCAATAAGTATAAAAACTATAAATACAATTGTTGAATGAACTTGGTGTGCTTAGCAGGAAGCAGACACAAGTCACATGACTTTTCATTCATAAATAACTCATCATAACTTTATATTCATGCACTTCCTGGGCTGCTTCCCCCTCATCTATGTACACTTGATTTATTATTTACTTATCTATGTTCTATTAGTCACCATATTTTATTTAGTATTTTCTTATCTATGTTCTATTAGTCACTACACTTGATTTATTATTTACTTATCTATGTTCTATTAGTCACTAGTTTATTTATTATTTACTTATCTATGTTCTATTAGTCACTACACTTGATTTATTATTTATTTATGTATGTTCTATTATGTATAGAGAGTCCAGTCACATGACATCCTTGGCGTGTTGTTGCTGGAGCCAACACAAGTCTCGATATTTGCTGCCTTGTGGTGGTGTAAAGAACAACATAAATAAATAAAAATGAATCTAGACTGCATTTCTTTCTCCAAAGATGCTAAATGTGTTAGTCCTTTAGTGACGGTCCCGCTCACGTTTCAAGCGATAAGGCGCCAGGACCCGGTACCTGGGAATGGATACCAGTACCAACTGTCAGTACATTTCTTTGTCTTCAATGTGTGATAAGAAAACAAAGTGATGCTACATATCTTGTTGAGTCTCATTTGCAGTGCAGTTACACTTCCAAGACATGAGATGGCAGCAAAGGAATGTTGTCCAACCAGGAAGTAGCTTTTTCCATGGAGCTGCATGTGTTATGTTGTGCCATACAAAGTGTTTGTACTGTAAGTTGCTTATTAAAATCGCTAATGCTAATAGAAGTCTGTCTATGGCAAATCCAATGTAAATTAGCATCAAGCTAGCACATTTTCAGTGTTTGATTGTTTTCCTTCGAGGGAGTTTGGCTGACTGATTGTTTACGTGTTTAGTCTCTGATTGTTTACGTGTTTAGTCTCTGATTGTTTACGTGTTTAGTGGCCATCCCTCATGGCGAGGGAGGGATTGTGTGGCCATCCTTCATGGCGAGGGATTGTGTAGCCATCCCTCATGGCGAGGGATTGTGTGGCCATCCCTCATGGCGAGGGAGAGATTGTGTGGCCATCCTTCATGGCGAGGGATTGTGTGGCCATCCCTCATGGCGAGGGAGAGATTGTGTGGCCATCCTTCATGGCGAGGGATTGTGTGGCCATCCCTCATGGCGAGGGAGGGATTGTGTGGCCATCCCTCATGGCGAGGGATTGTGTGGCCATCCCTCATGGCGAGGGATTGTGTGGCCATCCCTCATGGCGAGGGAGGGATTGTGTGGCCATCCTTCATGGCGAGGGATTGTGTGGCCATCCCTCATGGCGAGGGATTGTGTGGCCATCCCTCATGGCGAGGGAGGGATTGTGTGGCCATCCCTCATGGCGAGGGAGAGATTGTGTGGCCATCCCTCATGGCGAGGGATTGTGTGGCCATCCCTCATGGCGAGGGATTGTGTGGCCATCCCTCATGGCGAGGGAGGGATTGTGTGGCCATCCCTCATGGCGAGGGAGGGATTGTGTGGCCATCCTTCATGGTGAGGGATTGTGTGGCCATCCCTCATGGCGAGGGAGGGATTGTGTGGCCATCCCTCATGGTGAGGGAGGGATTGTGTGGCCATCCCTCATGGCGAGGGAGGGATTGTGTGGCCATCCCTCATGGCGAGGGATTGTGTGGCCATCCCTCATGGCGAGGGAGAGATTGTGTGGCCATCCTTCATGGCGAGGGATTGTGTGGCCATCCCTCATGGCGAGGGAGAGATTGTGTGGCCATCCTTCATGGTGAGGGATTGTGTGGCCATCCCTCATGGCGAGGGATTGTGTGGCCATCCCTCATGGCGAGGGAGGGATTGTGTGGCCATCCCTCATGGCGAGGGAGGGATTGTGTGGCCATCCCTCATGGCGAGGGAGGGATTGTGTGGCCATCCTTCATGGCGAGGGATTGTGTAGCCATCCCTCATGGCGAGGGATTGTGTGGCCATCCCTCATGGCGAGGGAGAGATTGTGTGGCCATCCTTCATGGCGAGGGATTGTGTGGCCATCCCTCATGGCGAGGGAGAGATTGTGTGGCCATCCTTCATGGCGAGGGATTGTGTGGCCATCCCTCATGGCGAGGGAGGGATTGTGTGGCCATCCCTCATGGCGAGGGATTGTGTGGCCATCCCTCATGGCGAGGGATTGTGTGGCCATCCCTCATGGCGAGGGAGGGATTGTGTGGCCATCCTTCATGGCGAGGGATTGTGTGGCCATCCCTCATGGCGAGGGATTGTGTGGCCATCCTTCATGGCGAGGGAGGGATTGTGTGGCCATCCCTCATGGCGAGGGAGAGATTGTGTGGCCATCCCTCATGGCGAGGGATTGTGTGGCCATCCCTCATGGCGAGGGATTGTGTGGCCATCCCTCATGGCGAGGGAGGGATTGTGTGGCCATCCCTCATGGCGAGGGAGGGATTGTGTGGCCATCCCTCATGGCGAGGGAGAGATTGTGTGGCCATCCTTCATGGTGAGGGATTGTGTGGCCATCCTTCATGACGAGGGAGGGATTGTGTGGTCATCCTTCATGGCGAGGGATTGTGTGGCCATCCCTCATGGCGAGGGAGAGATTGTGTGGCCATCCTTCATGGCGAGGGATTGTGTGGCCATCCCTCATGGCGAGGGAGGGATTGTGTGGCCATCCCTCATGGCGAGGGATTGTGTGGCCATCCCTCATGGCGAGGGATTGTGTGGCCATCCCTCATGGCGAGGGAGGGATTGTGTGGCCATCCTTCATGGCGAGGGATTGTGTGGCCATCCCTCATGGCGAGGGATTGTGTGGCCATCCTTCATGGCGAGGGAGGGATTGTGTGGCCATCCCTCATGGCGAGGGAGAGATTGTGTGGCCATCCCTCATGGCGAGGGATTGTGTGGCCATCCCTCATGGCGAGGGATTGTGTGGCCATCCCTCATGGCGAGGGAGGGATTGTGTGGCCATCCCTCATGGCGAGGGAGGGATTGTGTGGCCATCCCTCATGGCGAGGGAGAGATTGTGTGGCCATCCTTCATGGTGAGGGATTGTGTGGCCATCCCTCATGGCGAGGGAGGGATTGTGTGGCCATCCCTCATGGTGAGGGAGGGATTGTGTGGCCATCCCTCATGGCGAGGGAGGGATTGTGTGGCCATCCCTCATGGCGAGGGATTGTGTGGCCATCCCTCATGGCGAGGGAGAGATTGTGTGGTCATCCTTCATGGCGAGGGATTGTGTGGCCATCCCTCATGGCGAGGGAGAGATTGTGTGGCCATCCTTCATGGTGAGGGATTGTGTGGCCATCCCTCATGGCGAGGGATTGTGTGGCCATCCCTCATGGCGAGGGAGGGATTGTGTGGCCATCCCTCATGGCGAGGGAGGGATTGTGTGGCCATCCCTCATGGCGAGGGAGGGATTGTGTGGCCATCCCTCATGGCGAGGGAGGGATTGTGTGGCCATCCCTCATGGCGAGGGAGAGATTGTGTGGCCATCCCTCATGGCGAGGGATTGTGTGGCCATCCCTCATGGCGAGGGATTGTGTGGCCATCCCTCATGGCGAGGGAGGGATTGTGTGGCCATCCCTCATGGCGAGGGAGGGATTGTGTGGCCATCCCTCATGGCGAGGGAGAGATTGTGTGGCCATCCTTCATGGTGAGGGATTGTGTGGCCATCCCTCATGGCGAGGGAGGGATTGTGTGGCCATCCCTCATGGTGAGGGAGGGATTGTGTGGCCATCCCTCATGGCGAGGGAGGGATTGTGTGGCCATCCCTCATGGCGAGGGATTGTGTGGCCATCCCTCATGGCGAGGGAGAGATTGTGTGGCCATCCTTCATGGCGAGGGATTGTGTGGCCATCCCTCATGGCGAGGGAGAGATTGTGTGGCCATCCTTCATGGTGAGGGATTGTGTGGCCATCCCTCATGGCGAGGGATTGTGTGGCCATCCCTCATGGCGAGGGAGGGATTGTGTGGCCATCCCTCATGGCGAGGGAGGGATTGTGTGGCCATCCCTCATGGCGAGGGATTGTGTGGCCATCCCTCATGGCGAGGGATTGTGTGGCCATCCCTCATGGCGAGGGAGGGATTGTGTGGCCATCCCTCATGGCGAGGGATTGTGTGGCCATCCCTCATGGCGAGGGATTGTGTGGCCATCCCTCATGGCGAGGGAGGGATTGTGTGGCCATCCCTCATGGCGAGGGAGGGATTGTGTGGCCATCCCTCATGGCGAGGGAGAGATTGTGTGGCCATCCTTCATGGCGAGGGATTGTGTGGCCATCCCTCATGGCGAGGGAGGGATTGTGTGGCCATCCCTCATGGCGAGGGATTGTGTGGCCATCCCTCATGGCGAGGGAGAGATTGTGTGGCCATCCTTCATGGCGAGGGAGAGATTGTGTGGCCATCCCTCATGGCGAGGGATTGTGTGGCCATCCCTCATGGCGAGGGAGGGATTGTGTGGCCATCCCTCATGGCGAGGGAGGGATTGTGTGGCCATCCCTCATGGCGAGGGAGGGATTGTGTGGCCATCCCTCATGGCGAGGGAGGGATTGTGTGGCCATCCCTCATGGCGAGGGAGGGATTGTGTGGCCATCCCTCATGGCGAGGGATTGTGTGGCCATCCCTCATGGCGAGGGATTGTGTGGCCATCCCTCATGGCGAGGGAGAGATTGTGTGGCCATCCTTCATGGCGAGGGATTGTGTGGCCATCCCTCATGGCGAGGGATTGTGTGGCCATCCCTCATGGCGAGGGAGAGCTTGTGTGGCCATCCTTCATGGCGAGGGATTGTGTGGCCATCCCTCATGGCGAGGGACGACCTGATTGTGGTTGGTGTTGACTTGAAATGGCGGTGCAGAATAGAACTGCTGGCATGTATATTGGATGTTCTACAGAGAGGGGCTTTGGACTGGAAGTGGGCAAAAAGAGTGAAGATGGAAGCCTGGAGAGAAAGTGAGGTGACTTACAAATGTCATGGTCCTCTTGTGCATGGTGAAGGCGGCGCCAGGCGTGAGGCAGTTGAGACAGTTGGGGTACATGCATGGCGCCGTCTGGTGCCCCTGCAGCGGGGGGGGGCCGGGCATCTCCGACTTTAAGAAGTATTCCTGTGGATGACAAGCTTGTCACTAAGTATTCACAGCCTTTTCCAACATGGAATACATCCATTTGTCTTCTCAAATTACTCTGTAATGACCATGTGGACATAGATATGGACTATTTTATTATCAATCAATCAATCAATGTTTATTTATATAGCCCTAAATCACAAGTGTCTCAAAGGGCTGCACAAGCCACAAAGACATCCTCGGTACAGAGCCCACATAAGGGCAAGGAAAAACTCACCCCAGTGGGACGTCGATTAAGAATCAAATAACAAAAAATGTCATGTACACAAGAAATGATTGCCTAAAAGGTTTTACTGCAACTTGAAGCATTTTGGATACACATGTTCCAAAGTGAGTGTTGATGAAGCAGGAGTTGCTTTTGGGATGAAGATCTCTAGATGTACAAACCCCGTTTCCATATGAGTTGGGAAATTGTGTTAGATGTAAATATAAACGGAATACAATGATTTGCAAATCCTTTTCAACCCATATTCAGTTGAATATGCTACAAAGACAACATATTTGATGTTCAAACTGATAAACTTTTTTTTGTTGTTGCAAATAATAATTAACTTTAGAATTTGATGGCAGCAACACGTGACAAAGAAGTTGGGAAAGGTGGCAATAAATACTGATAAAGTTGAGGAATGCTCATCAAACACTTATTTGGAACATCCCACAGGTGTGCAGGCTAATTGGGAACAGGTGGGTGCTATGATTGGGTATAAAAGTAGATTCCATGAAATGCTCAGTCATTCACAAACAAGGATGGGGCGAGGGTCACCACTTTGTCAACAAATGCGTGAGCAAATTGTTGAACAGTTTAAGAAAAAACTTTCTCAAGCAGCTAGTGCAAGGAATTTAGGGATTTCACCATCTACGCTCCGTAATATCATCAAAGGGTTCAGAGAATCTGGAGAAATCACTGCACGTAAGCAGCTAAGCCCGTGACCTTCCATCCCTCAGGCTGTACTGCATCAACAAGCGACATCAGTGTGTAAAGGATATCACCACATGGGCTCAGGAACACTTCAGAAACCCACTGTCAGTAACTACAGTTGGTCGCTACATCTGTAAGTGCAAGTTAAAACTCTCCTATGCAAGGCGAAAACCGTTTATCAACAACACCCACAAACGCCATCGGCTTCGCTGGGCCTGAGCTCATCTAAGATGGACTGATACAAAGTGGAAAAGTGTTCTGTGGTCTGACGAGTCCACATTTCAAATTGTTTTTGGAAACTGTGGACGTCGTGTCCTCCGGACCAAAGAGGAAAAGAACCATCTGGATTGTTATAGGCGCAAAGTGTAAAAGGCAGCATGTGTGATGGTATGGGGGTGTATTAGTGGCCAAGACATGGGTAACTTACACATCTGTGAAGGCACCATTAATGCTGAAAGGTACATACAGCTTTTGGAGCAACATATGTTGCCATCCAAGCAACGTTACCATGGACGCCCCTGCTTATTTCAGCAAGACAATGCCAAGCCACGTGTTACATCAACGTGGCTTCATAGTAAAAGAGTGCGGGTACTAGACTGGCCTGCCTGTAGTCCAGACCTGTCTCCCATTGAAAATGTGTGGCGCATTATGAAGCCTAAAATAGCACAACGGAGACCCCCGGACTGTTGAACAACTTAAGTTGTACATCAAGCAAGAATGGGAAAGAATTCCACCTGAGAAGCTTCAAAAATGTGTCTCCTCAGTTCCCAAACCTTTACTGAGTGTTGTTAAAAGGAAAGGCCATGTAACACAGTGGTGAACATGCCCTTTCCCAACTACTTTGGCACGTGTTGCAGCCATGAAATTCTAAGTTAATTATTATTTGCAAAAATAAAATAAAGTTTATGAGTTTGAACATCAAATATGTTGTCTTTGTAGCATATTCAACTGAATATGGCTTGAAAAGGATTTGCAAATCATTGTATTCCGTTTATATTTACATCTAACACAATTTCCCAACTCATATGGAAACGGGGTTTGTATATTAATATTCATTAAACCTCAGTGTTTACAAGAGTACTGATAAACATCTTGAATCTATTCAAAACACTTGAGGTTGTAATGATGTGCTAAAGGTGCATGAACAAAGTATTGAGCTAAGGCTGTTAATGCTACGTTTTACTTTGTCATTTCTAATACATTTGCAACATTTTTAATATATATATCTTCACATTGTCATTATCGGGTATCATATGTAGAACTTTGAGGACAAAATGGATGTATGCCATTTATGTAGAAAAGGTGAAGCGCTGTAAATATGAGTGTGTGTGAGCGTGTAAATATGAGTGTGTGTGAGCGTGTAAATATGAGTGTGTGTGAGTGTGTAAATATGAGTGTGTGAGCGTGTAAATATGAGTGTGTCTGCGCGTGTAAATATGAGTGTGTGTGAGCGTGTAAATATGAGTGTGTGAGCATGTAAATATGAGTGTGTGTGAGTGTGTAAATATGAGTGTGTGTGAGCATGTAAATATGAGTGTGTGTGAGCGTGTAAATATGAGTGTGTGTGAGGGGTAAATATGAGTGTGTGTGAGCGTGTAAATATGAGTGTGTGTGAGCGTGTAAATATGAGTGTGTGTGAGCGTGTAAATATGAGTGTGTGTGAGCGTGTAAATATGAGTGTGTGTGAGTGTGTAAATATGAGTGTGTGTGAGCGTGTAAATATGAGTGTGTGTGAGCGTGTAAATATGTGTGTGAGCGTGTAAATATGAGTGTGTGTGAGCGTGTAAATATGAGTGTGTGTGAGCGTGTAAATATGAGTGTGTGTGAGCGTGTAAATATGAGTGTGTGTGTGAGCGTGTAACTATGAGTGTGTGTGAGCGTGTAAATATAAGTGTGTGTGAGTGTGTAAATATGAGTGTGTGAGCGTGTAAATATGAGTGTGTGTGAGTGTGTAAATATGAGTGTGTCTGCGCGTGTAAATATGAGTGTGTGTGAGCGTGTAAATATGAGTGTGTGTGAGCGTGTAAATATGAGTGTGTGTGAGTGTGTAAATATGAGTGTGTGTGAGTGTGTAAATATGAGTGTGTGTGAGCATGTAAATATGAGTGTGTGTGAGTGTGTGTGAGCGTGTAAATATGAGTGTGTGTGTGAGCGTGTAAATATGAGTGTGTGTGAGGGGTAAATATGAGTGTGTGTGAGCGTGTAAATATGAGTGTGTGTGAGCGTGTAAATATGAGTGTGTGTGAGTGTGTAAATATGAGTGTGTGTGAGCGTGTAAATATGAGTGTGTGTGAGCGTGTAAATATGAGTGTGTGTGAGCGTGTAAATATGAGTGTGTGTGAGCGTGTAAATATGAGTGTGTGTGAGTGTGTAAATATGAGTGTGTGTGAGCGTGTAAATATGAGTGTGTGTGAGCGTGTAAATATGTGTGTGAGCGTGTAAATATGAGTGTGTGTGAGCGTGTAAATATGAGTGTGTGTGAGCGTGTAAATATGAGTGTGTGTGAGCGTGTAAATATGAGTGTGTGTGTGAGCGTGTAACTATGAGTGTGTGTGAGCGTGTAAATATAAGTGTGTGTGAGTGTGTAAATATGAGTGTGTGAGCGTGTAAATATGAGTGTGTGTGAGTGTGTAAATATGAGTGTGTCTGCGCGTGTAAATATGAGTGTGTGTGAGCGTGTAAATATGAGTGTGTGTGAGCGTGTAAATATGAGTGTGTGTGAGTGTGTAAATATGAGTGTGTGTGAGTGTGTAAATATGAGTGTGTGTGAGCATGTAAATATGAGTGTGTGTGAGTGTGTGTGAGCGTGTAAATATGAGTGTGTGTGTGAGCGTGTAAATATGAGTGTGTGTGAGGGGTAAATATGAGTGTGTGTGAGCGTGTAAATATGAGTGTGTGTGAGCGTGTAAATATGAGTGTGTGTGAGTGTGTAAATATGAGTGTGTGTGAGCGTGTAAATATGAGTGTGTGTGTGAGCGTGTAAATATGAGTGTGTGTGAGCGTGTAAATATGAGTGTGTGTGTGAGCGTGTAAAGATGAGTGTGTGTGTGAGCGTGTAAATATGAGTGTGTGTGAGCGTGTAAATATGAGTGTGTGTGAGCGTGTAAATATGTGTGTGAGCGTGTAAATATGTGTGTGAGCGTGTAAATATGTGTGTGAGCGTGTAAATATGAGTGTGTGTGAGCGTGTAAATATGAGTGTGTGTGAGTGTGTAAATATGAGTGTGTGTGAGCGTGTAAATATCAGTGTGTGTGAGCGTGTAAATATGAGTGTGTGTGTGAGCGTGTAAATATGTGTGTGAGCGTGTAAATATGAGTGTGTGTGAGTGTGTAAATATGAGTGTGTGTGTGAACGTGTAAATATGAGTGTGTGTGTGAGCGTGTAAATATGAGTGTGTGTGAGCGTGTAAATATGAGTGTGTGTGAGCGTGTAAATATGAGTGTGTGTGAGTGTGTAAATATGAGTGTGTGTGAGCGTGTAAATATCAGTGTGTGTGAACGTGTAAATATGAGTGTGTGTGTGAGCGTGTAAATATGAGTGTGTGTGAGCGTGTAAATATGAGTGTGTGTGTGTGAGCGTGTAAATATGAGTGTGTGTGAGCGTGTAAATATGAGTGTGTGTGAGCGTGTAAATATGAGTGTGTGTGTGAGTGTGTAAATATGAGTGTGTGTGTGAGCTTGTAAATATGAGTGTGTGTGAGCGTGTAAATATGAGTGTGTGTGAGCGTGTAAATATGAGTGTGTGTGAGCGTGTAAATATGAGTGTGTGTGAGCGTGTAAATATGTGTGTGAGCGTGTAAATATGAGTGTGTGAGCGTGTAAATATGAGTGTGTGTGAGCGTGTAAATATGAGTGTGTGTGAGCGTGTAAATATGAGTGTGTGTGAGCATGTAAATATGAGTGTGTGTGAGTGTGTAAATATGAGTGTGTGTGAGCGTGTAAATATGAGTGTGTGTGAGCGTGTAAATATGAGTGTGTGTGTGTGAGCGTGTAAATATGAGTGTGTGTGAGTGTGTAAATATGAGTGTGTGTGAGCGTGTAAATATGAGTGTGTGTGAGTGTGTAAATATGAGTGTGTGTGTGTGTGTAAATATGAGTGTGTGTGAGCGTGTAAATATGAGTGTGTGTGAGCGTGTAAATATGAGTGTGTGTGAGCGTGTAAATATGAGTGTGTCAGCGTGTAAATATGAGTGTGTAAATATGAGTGTGTGTGAGCGTGTAAATATGAGTGTGTGTGAGTGTGTAAATATGAGTGTGTGTGAGCGTTTAAATATGAGTGTGTGTGAGCGTGTAAATATGAGTGTGTGTGAGCGTGTAAATATGAGTGTGTGTGAGTGTGTAAATATGAGTGTGTGTGAGCGTGTAAATATGAGTGTGTGTGAGCGTGTAAATATGAGTGTGTGTGAGCGTGTAAATATGAGTGTGTGTGAGCGTGTAAATATGAGTGTGTGTGAGCGTGTAAATATGAGTGTGTGTGAGCGTGTAAATATGAGTGTGTGTGTGAGCGTGTAAATATGAGTGTGTGTGAGTGTGTAAATATGAGTGTGTGTGAGCGTGTAAATATGAGTGTGTGAGCGTGTAAATATGAGTGTGTGTGAGCGTGTAAATATGAGTGTGTGTGAGCGTGTAAATATGAGTGTGTGTGAGCGTGTAAATATGAGTGTGTGTGAGTGTGTAAATATGAGTGTGTGTGAGCGTGTAAGTATGAGTGTGTGTGAGCGTGTAAATATGAGTGTGTGTGTGTGTGTGTGTAAATATGAGTGTGTGTGAGCGTGTAAATATGAGTGTGTGTGAGCGTGTAAATATGAGTGTGTGTGAGCGTGTAAATATGAGTGTGTGTCAGCGTGTAAATATGAGTGTGTAAATATGAGTGTGTGTGAGCGTGTAAATATGAGTGTGTGTGAGTGTGCAAATATGAGTGTGTGTGAGCGTGTAAATATGAGTGTGTGTGAGCGTGTAAATATGAGTGTGTAAATATGAGTGTGTGTGAGCGTGTAAATATGAGTGTGTGTGAGTGTGTAAATATGAGTGTGTGTGAGCGTGTAAATATGAGTGTGTGTGAGTGTGTAAATATGAGTGTGTGTGAGCGTGTAAATATGAGTGTGTGTGAGCATGTAAATATGAGTGTGTGTGAGCGTGTAAATATGAGTGTGTGTGAGCGTGTAAATATGAGTGTGTGTGAGCGTGTAAATATGAGTGTGTGTGAGCGTGTAAATATGAGTGTGTGTGAGCGTGTAAATATGAGTGTGTGTGAACGTGTAAATATTAGTGTGTGTGAGTGTGTAAATATGAGTGTGTGTGAGCGTGTAAATATAAGTGTGTGTGTGAGCATGTAAATATGAGTGTGTGTGAGCGTGTAAATATGAGTGTGTGTGAGCGTGTAAATATGAGTGTGTGTGAGCGTGTAAATATGAGTGTGTGTGAGCGTGTAAATATGAGTGTGTCTGCGCGTGTAAATATGAGTGTGTGTGAGCGTGTAAATATGAGTGTGTCTGCGCGTGTAAATATGAGTGTGTGTGAGCGTGTAAATATGAGTGTGTGTGAGCGTGTAAATATGAGTGTGTGTGAGCGTGTAAATATGAGTGTGTAAATATGAGTGTGTGTGAGCGTGTAAATATGAGTGTGTGTGAGTGTGTAAATATGAGTGTGTGTGAGCGTGTAAATATGAGTGTGTGTGAGCGTGTAAATATAAGTGTGTGTGAGTGTGTAAATATGAGTGTGTGTGAGCGTGTAAATATGAGTGTGTGTGAGTGTGTAAATATGAGTGTGTGTGAGCGTGTAAATATGAGTGTGTGTGAGCGTGTAAATATGAGTGTGTGTGAGCGTGTAAATATGAGTGTGTGTGAGCGTGTAAATATGTGTGTGTGTGAGCGTGTAAATATGAGTGTGTGTGAGCGTGTAAATATGAGTGTGTGTGAGCGTGTAAATATGAGTGTGTGTGAGCGTGTAAATATGAGTGTGTGTGAGCGTGTAAATATGAGTGTGTGTGAGCGTGTAAATATGAGTGTCTGCGCGTGTAAATATGAGTGTGTGTGAGCGTGTAAATATGAGTGTGTGTGAGCGTGTAAATATGAGTGTGTGTGAGCGTGTAAATATGAGTGTGTGTGAGCGTGTAAATATGAGTGTGTGTGAGCGTGTAAATATGAGTGTGTGTGAGCGTGTAAATATGAGTGTGTGTGAGTGTGTAAATATGAGTGTGTGTGAGCGTGTAAATATGAGTGTGTGTGTGTGTGTAAATATGAGTGTGTGTGAGCGTGTAAATATGAGTGTGTGTGAGCGTGTAAATATGAGTGTGTGTGAGCGTGTAAATATGAGTGTGTCAGCGTGTAAATATGAGTGTGTAAATATGAGTGTGTGTGAGCGTGTAAATATGAGTGTGTGTGAGTGTGTAAATATGAGTGTGTGTGAGCGTGTAAATATGAGTGTGTGTGAGCGTGTAAATATGAGTGTGTAAATATGAGTGTGTGTGAGCGTGTAAATATGAGTGTGTGTGAGTGTGTAAATATGAGTGTGTGTGAGCGTGTAAATATGAGTGTGTGTGAGCGTGTAAATATGAGTGTGTGTGAGCGTGTAAATATGAGTGTGTGTGAGCGTGTAAATATGAGTGTGTGTGAGTGTGTAAATATGAGTGTGTGTGAGCGTGTAAATATGAGTGTGTGTGAGCGTGTAAATATGAGTGTGTGTGAGCGTGTAAATATGAGTGTGTGTGAGCGTGTAAATATGAGTGTGTGTGAGCGTGTAAATATGAGTGTGTATGAGCGTGTAAATATGAGTGTGTGTGAGTGTGTAAATATGAGTGTGTGTGAGTGTGTAAATATGAGTGTGTGTGAGCGTGTAAGTATGAGTGTGTGTGAGCGTGTAAATATGAGTGTGTGTGAGCGTGTAAATATGAGTGTGTGTGAGCGTGTAAATATGAGTGTGTGTGAGCGTGTAAATATGAGTGTGTGTGAGCGTGTAAATATGAGTGTGTGTCAGCGTGTAAATATGAGTGTGTGTGAGCGTGTAAATATGAGTGTGTGTGAGTGTGCAAATATGAGTGTGTGTGAGCGTGTAAATATGAGTGTGTGTGAGCGTGTAAATATGAGTGTGTAAATATGAGTGTGTGTGAGCGTGTAAATATGAGTGTGTAAATATGAGTGTGTGTGAGCGTGTAAATATGAGTGTGTGTGAGCGTGTAAATATGAGTGTGTGTGAGTGTGTAAATATGAGTGTGTGTGAGCGTGTAAATATGAGTGTGTGTGAGCGTGTAAATATGAGTGTGTGTGAGTGTGTAAATATGAGTGTGTGTGAGCGTGTAAATATGAGTGTGTGTGAGCATGTAAATATGAGTGTGTGTGAGTGTGTAAATATGAGTGTGTGTGAGCGTGTAAATATGAGTGTGTGTGAGCGTGTAAATATGAGTGTGTGTGAGCGTGTAAATATGAGTGTGTGTGAGTGTGTAAATATGAGTGTGTGTGAGCGTGTAAATATGAGTGTGTGTGAGCGTGTAAATATGAGTGTGTGTGAACGTGTAAATATGAGTGTGTAAATATGAGTGTGTGTGAGCGTGTAAATATAAGTGTGTGTGTGAGCATGTAAATATGAGTGTGTGTGAGCGTGTAAATATGAGTGTGTGTGAGCGTGTAAATATGAGTGTGTGTGAGCGTGTAAATATGAGTGTGTGTGAGCGTGTAAATATGAGTGTGTCTGCGCGTGTAAATATGAGTGTGTGTGAGCGTGTAAATATGAGTGTGTGTGAGCGTGTAAATATGAGTGTGTAAATATAAGTGTGTGTGAGCGTGTAAATATGAGTGTGTGTGAGTGTGTAAATATGAGTGTGTGTGAGCGTGTAAATATGAGTGTGTGTGAGCGTGTAAATATAAGTGTGTGTGAGTGTGTAAATATGAGTGTGTGTGAGCGTGTAAATATGAGTGTGTGTGAGCGTGTAAATATGAGTGTGTGTGAGCGTGTAAATATGAGTGTGTGTGAGTGTGTAAATATGAGTGTGTGTGAGCGTGTAAATATGAGTGTGTGTGAGTGTGTAAATATGAGTGTGTGTGAGCGTGTAAATATGAGTGTGTGTGTGAGCGTGTAAATATGAGTGTGTGTGTGAGCGTGTAAATATGAGTGTGTGTGAGCGTGTCCTACGCCAGCGTAGGTGATGATGCGGCGGATGTTCTTAGTGATGACGAGTGTGCGTTTGGCCCGAGTCACCGCCACGTAGAGCAGGTTCCACTCGTCACTGGGAATCTGATCTGCACACCAAAGAGCAGATATGAAGACGGGTGGTGAAGACGTACGCTGACCAAGGAAAACGCTCACCGAAGGAAAAGTTGAATTGCTTGCGGTAGTGACTGGAGCACGGCACCTCCACAAAGTCGTCCGTGACTATCACCGTGTCAAACTCTAGACCTTTGGCCTTGTGGACCGTGGACAGGATGAAGTCTGGAACACAACAGTCGCCATGAGGAGGGTTGTCCCCATACCAATATTTTGGTACCGCTACCAAAATGTATTTCCATACTTGTCTAAATAAAGGGGAGCACAAAAAATGTCATTATTTTTAACAACAAATGTTAGTGTACATGAAACATATGTTTATTATTGTCATTTAGTCCTTAAATAAAATAGACAACTTGTCTTTTAGTAGTAAGTAAACAAACAAAGACTCCTAATTATGCAGTAACATATTGTGTCATTTATACACCTATTATTTTGTACACATTATGAGGGACAAACTGTAAAAAATGGATTATTCATCTACTTGTTCATTTACTGTTAATATCTGCTTATTTTCTCTTTTAACATGTTCTATCTACACTTCTGTTAAAATGTAATAATCACTTATTCTTCTCTTCTTTCATACTTGACATTAGTTTTGGATGATACCACACATTTAGGTATGGATCATGTCGATACCAAGTAGTTACAGGATCATACATTGGTCATATTCAAAGTCCTCATGTGACATATTTACTGACTTTATAAACATCATATGAAAAAAGATTTGGTGATGATAAAAAATATCGATGTAATCATAGTAGTATCGACTAGATACACTCTTGTACTTGGTATCACTACATTGCACATCGTGTGTAGATCCACCCATGGCATTTGTTTACATTGAGGAGCGCTAGCTTTTGTTAGCGGTGAGTTATTGTATCCTCCTACAGTGTGTAGTGAAGCATGTTTAGCTATTACTCGTCCTCCAGTGATAATGCTACATGTAAGAAACTTACTTTATTTGTCGCCATGGAGACCAGGATTAGTGATTTAGAAGTAGCTAAAACACTGTGGATGGATGTTAGCCATGTGTTCAAGCAGCTCTTCCTGAGGGTGTTTCAGTGTTATAACTTCACCTTTATCTTGACTTTTTAAGCCAAAATGCGTCCATTCTCCCTTTTCTGTCTACACACTGTGTCTGCTTGGAAGTACTCTGTGTGTGTGCGCTGCCCAACATGCTCCTAAAAGCAGCAATGTCATGACGTGACCACGTGCACGTTAAAAACAAAAAAGTGAATAATGGGAAGCGGTGCTTTACCATCAGAGTATAGTAGCGTGTTTGATTGATTAGCCATACTGTACTAGTATGGGTATACCGTACAACCCTAGTCCAAAGTACACACCTGCATTCTTGGCGTTTGGTTCCGAGTGCTTGTTGAGGCGCTTCACCAAGTCAGGGATGCGACATCGGTATTTCTCCACAATGCTCAGCTTGGCCTCCAGGTCGCGGTCCTCCGTGTGCACGGCGTAGGTCTTCAGGGCCTCGAAGGGGTTTTCTTTTTTGATCCTGGAAAAGCACCAAACCAGGTGGTCCTTGATCACTGTTGTGAGAGGAGAAGAAGAAGAATGAGCGGATACATTCCTCATCCACAGGGAGTTGTGACTCATATTTACGGTTGTCTTTGCCTTCCATCAGGTACCAAATGTCTTTGATCTTATTCAAGCCAATGTTGTCCACACCCTGCAGGAGAAGATCAACCACACATGTCACCGCATCCTTCAACACATCAACTCAATATCCCAAATCCCTTACACTCAGGATTGAATACAAAGTGCCTCCATGGAAATGCCCCCCCTCTACCTCAAAGAACTGCTCACCCCCAAATCCTCCGCTACGGACAGGCTAACCTCCTCCAACCTCCGAGGACAAAGCTCCGAACTATGGGAGACCGGGCTTTCTGCTCCGCCGCTCCCAGTCTGTGGAACGCTCTCCCTGACCACCTGAGGGCACCACAGACTGTGGATGCTTTAAAAAAAAAGGCTTAAAAATCTTTATTTTTAAAAAAGCCTTTTTTTTTTAGCTATATGTGTGCTAGTTCTAGCTATTAGGCTGTATGTTACGGCTCAGACTCCTGCCAACGCCGTTCATCCATCTGTGCACTCCAGTGAGTGCACCTCGGGACACGCCCACGGCCGCGCTCAGCCAGGGACGCGCCGCGCGCGTCTCCGCCCAGCAGAAGCCGCCAGCTGCAATCATTTGCCGGCAATCGGCACACCTGCCTGTGATGATCAAGCGGTCTTCTTAAGCCTGGACAACCTTCGGTCGCTCGCCGGAGTATAGTCTTCTTACCCTTGTAAGCATCCCGTGTCTGGCTTTCATCCCGCGAACTCGAGCCTCCACTGTGACTTCCGTGAACCGTTGTGTTCTGATGTTCCTGTTGTCTTCCTGCAGCGCTTCCCGTGTTCTTCCGTGATCCCCTGTTGTTTCCCTTACCTCCCGGACTGCCCTTTTGGATTCACGACCTCCCGCTTGGAAACGGATCTTGCCTCTTCTCTCCTGCCCTGGATCATCTGCTTGCCCAACGGACTGTCTTCCTCTTGTTCCTCCTCTCGCCCAAAACAACACTTGGTAACACACACTACAGCTAATCACACACATAGCCATACACCACATATACTTTTGGATCTAGTTCACACTCCATTTTCCTTAGTTTATATTTGTATTGTTTGATTATTATATATATATATATCCATCCATCCATTTTCTATATATATATAATAAATCATTGTACATACTGCCATCTAGTGTCTGTCGCCGTCACCTCCCCTTAGTCCAACCATTACAGTATACTCCGGCCAATTGATTAGGGACCTGACGGCACAGTTCCTTAGCCCCTCCCCCAGTGACTTCAACCCCGCCCCCAGTAAAAGAAAAGAAAAGAAGAAAAAAAAGACATTTCTCGTTTTTTGTTTGGTTTTTTTTTTTTCCTTTTTGCCCCTCTCAGGATGTTTTTTTCTTTTCAATCCACCCTGGACAATTTTTCTAGCCCACCTCAGCAAAATCTTGGACTGTTTAGCAGTGCTGTAGGGATGGAAGAATTTACCCGCTGCCTGGCCACCCACCTCCCACCCTTAGTGACTGTCCCTCAGTCAGCTGGAAGCGTCTGGCATCCGCGTTCGGAGGGGGGGGATAGTACTAGTATCTTCCATTTTAGCACTGGTGGCTGTGCTGGTGTGGTGGCGCAGCTGCACCCAGACAGGCTACCCACTGCCAGACAAATTCCACCTCTCTTCTGTTTTTCCCAGCCGCAGCCACCAGTCCCCCGGCTAGCCTCCGAGCTAGCACCAGTCCCTCGGCTAGCGTCCAAGCTAGCACCAGTCCCTCGGCTAGCGTCCGAGCTAGCACCAGTCCATCGGCTAGCGTCCGAGCTAGCACCAGTCCCTCGGCTAGCGTCCGAGCTAGCACCAGTCCCTCGGCTAGCGTCCGAGCTAGCACCAGTCCCTCGGCTAGCGCCCGAGCTAGCACCAGTCCCTCGGCTAGCGTCCGAGCTAGCACCAGACTCTCGGCTAGCCTCCGATCTAGCACCAGACTCTCGGCTAGCCTCCGAGCTAGCACCAGTACCTCGGCTAGCGTCCGAGCTAGCACCAGTCCCTCGGCTAGCGTCCGAGCTAGCACCAGTCCCTCGGCTAGCGTCCGAGCTAGCACCAGTCCCTCGGGTAGCGTCCGAGCTAGCACCAGTCCCTCGGCTAGCGTCCGAGCTAGCACCAGTCCCTCGGCTAGCGTCCGAGCTAGCACCAGTCCCTCGGCTAGCGTCCGAGCTAGCACCAGTCCCTCGGCTAGCGTCCGAGCTAGCACCAGTCCCTCGGCTAGCGTCCGAGCTAGCACCAGTCCCTCGGCTAGCGTCCGAGCTAGCACCAGTCCCTCGGCTAGCGTCAGAGCTAGCACCAGCCCCTCGGCTAGCGTCAGGGCTAGCACCAGCCCCTCGGCTAGCGTCAGAGCTAGCACCAGCTCCCAGGCTGGCCCCCGCGTCTCCACCAGCTCGCAGGCTGGCCCCCGCATCTCCACCAGCTCCCAGGCTGGCCCCCGCGTCTCCACCAGCTCCCAGGCTGGCCCTGACCTCTGCACCTCGGCCAGCAGCGCCGTCTCCACCAGCTCCCCGGCTGGCCCTGACCTCTGCACCTCGGCCAGCAGCGCCGACCTCTGCACCTCAGCCTGCAGCGCCGACCTCTGCACCTCGGCCGGCAGCGCCGACCTCTGCACCTCGGCCTGCTCCGCCGACCTCTGCACCTCGGCCTGCTCCGCCGACCTCTGCACCTCGGCCTGCTCCTCAGCTGTCCTCCTCGCCTCCGGCTTTGACGTCTGCTGCTTCCACGCCTCAGACGTCATCCTCTTCGCCTCCTACGTCTCCTTCTCGTTTCCGGCGAGACGCACCATGGTGCCACTCGCGTCCGCCTTCCCGACGGCCAAGATGGTGGTCATTCCTTGGTCGCCCGTCTCGCCATCTTCAGCGGCGTTCTACTCGCCGCCGCCACCAGACTCGTCCCCGGTGGATTCGGGGACACTTGGGCCGGCGACCCACCACCAGTTCGCCCCTCCGCCCTCCCATGATGTTTGTTCCTGTGCTTTTTGTGGTTCGACCTGTAGGACATCTGGGAGCTGTCCATAAGGAGGGGGGTACTGTTACGGCTCAGACTCCTGCCAACGCCGTTCATCCATCTGTGCACTCCAGTGAGTGCACCTCGGGACACGCCCACGGCCGCGCTCAGCCAGGGACGCGCCGCGCGCGTCTCCGCCCAGCAGAAGCCGCCAGCTGCAATCATTTGCCGGCAATCGGCACACCTGCCTGTGATGATCAAGCGGTCTTCTTAAGCCTGGACAACCTTCGGTCGCTCGCCGGAGTATAGTCTTCTTACCCTTGTAAGCATCCCGTGTCTGGCTTTCATCCCGCGAACTCGAGCCTCCACTGTGACTTCCGTGAACCGTTGTGTTCTGATGTTCCTGTTGTCTTCCTGCAGCGCTTCCCGTGTTCTTCCGTGATCCCCTGTTGTTTCCCTTACCTCCCGGACTGCCCTTTTGGATTCACGACCTCCCGCTTGGAAACGGATCTTGCCTCTTCTCTCCTGCCCTGGATCATCTGCTTGCCCAACGGACTGTCTTCCTCTTGTTCCTCCTCTCGCCCAAAACAACACTTGGTAACACACACTACAGCTAATCACACACATAGCCATACACCACATATACTTTTGGATCTAGTTCACACTCCATTTTCCTTAGTTTATATTTGTATTGTTTGATTATTATATATATATATATCCATCCATCCATTTTCTATATATATATAATAAATCATTGTACATACTGCCATCTAGTGTCTGTCGCCGTCACCTCCCCTTAGTCCAACCATTACACTGTACTAGTTTTTATTTATTTTTACTATTTATTTTACTTGTTGGGGGCAGCTATTTGTGGTTTAAGGGTTGTTGTTGTTTTTTTTTTTTAATGCACTGTAGCACTTTGAGGTTGTTTGCTCAATGTAAAGTGTTTTTACAAATAAAATCTATTATTATTATTATCAGCATTGGGTTTTTTTTTACACAGTTTTTGGCGCCCTGTCCGCTCGCAAACGTAGCTTTTTGTCTTTAAAAATGGAGCATTGGTTGCTTCTCTTTCTTCCCCTCCATTTTTCTGCATTCTTTTGTATCTCTAGTTATCATGACGTATATGTATTGTTGCATTTGAACAACTGTATTGTTGATAATAGAGGTCAATTATTGGTATTGTTCATTATCAATAGCGCTATTTCTATTGGTATTTGTATTGATCCATTTGCAGTGTAATAATGCTCATTGTCATTTCTGTATTTTTTTTTTTTTTCGCTAACTGCTTATTTGCTATCACTTTTACCATCATATTTGTACATCAATCAATCAATCAATGTTTATTTATATAGCCCTAAATCACAAGTGTCTCAAAGGGCTGCACAAGCCACAACGACATCCTCGGTACAGAGCCCACATAAGGGCAAGGAAAAACTCACCCCAGTGGGACGTCGATGTGAATGACTATGAGAAACCTTGGAGAGGACCGCATATGTGGGTAACCCCCCGCTCTAGGGAGACCGAATGCAATGGATGTCGAGTGGGTCTAACATAATATTGTGAGAGTACGGTCCTATTTGCTGATGTTGCTCTATTGTTGTTGTTGTTATTATTGTTGTGTTTGCTGTTGTTGTTGTTGTCTCTCTGTCTTATCCCCCTCTTGTCCCCACAATTTCCTCCTCTGTCTTCTTTTTTTTCCTCTTTCTATCCCCTCCTGCTCCGGCCCGGCTGCACCAAATGATAATATAAATACATTTAATAAAGTCAAATACAAATAAGGCAACAAGAGAAGTATCCCACGCTTCTCTTTTGTAAAGTAAATGTGAACAGCTGATATGTGCATCTACATCTACTATATGATTTGCCTGAGAAGCTGGACAGGACAAAAATAAAAAATAAAAAATAAAAATGGAGCGTTAGATAGGGCGTGATAATATCTCATTTTAAACTTCATTCAACAACAAAATAGCATTTCTTCCAGACACGTTGCATAACAAAAAAAGGAGAAAACAACAACAGAAAGAGTAATGAAAAGACAAATGATATAGTGATGTGTTTCAAACATGTTTACAGCTTCACATGTCTGAAAAGGAGTAGGAAGAAGCAGAGCATATTTAGTCCTAGGGCTGGGCAATATGGCTGAAAACTGCATCACGATATATGTTATTTATATTGATCGCAATCGATACTTATGGATGACTAAAGGCAGTAAAAGCATTTTCAACTAAGCAAGGGTATCAGTGGAGAAGGTAGCCAGGTAGGATGCGTGCAGCTAAGTATCAGTAGAGAAGGTAGCCAGGCAGGATGCGTGCAGCTAAGTATCAGTGGAAAAGGTAGCCAGGTAGGATGCGTGCAGCTAAGTATCAGTGGAGAAGGTAGCCAGGTAGGATGCGTGCAGCTAAGTATCAGTGGAAAAGGTAGCCAGGTAGGATGCGTGCAGCTAAGTATCAGTAGAGAAGGTAGCCAGGTAGGATGCGTGCAGCTAAGTATCAGTGGAAAAGGTAGCCAGGTAGGATGCGTGCAGCTAAGTATCAGTGGAGAAGGTAGCCAGGTAGGATGCGTGCAGCTAAGTATCAGTGGAAAAGGTAGCCAGGTAGGATGCGTGCAGCTAAGTATCAGTAGAGAAGGTAGCCAGGCAGGATGCGTGCAGCTAAGTATCAGAGGAAAAGGTAGCCAGGTAGGATGCGTGCAGCTAAGTATCAGTGGAGAAGGTAGCCAGGTAGGATGCGTGCAGCTAAGTATCAGTGGAGAAGGTAGCCAGGTAGGATGCGTGCAGCTAAGTATCAGTAGAGAAGGTAGCCAGGCAGGATGCGTGCAGCTAAGTATCAGTGGAAAAGGTAGCCAGGTAGGATGCGTGCAGCTAAGTATCAGTGGAGAAGGTAGCCAGGTAGGATGCGTGCAGCTAAGTATCAGTGGAGAAGGTAGTCAGGTAGGATGCGTGCAGCTAAGTATCAGTGGAGAAGGTAGCCAGGTAGGATGCGTGCAGCTAAGTATCAGTGGAGAAGGTAGCCAGGTAGGATGCGTGCAGCTAAGTATCAGTAGAGAAGGTAGCCAGGTAGGATGCGTGCAGCTAAGTATCAGTGGAGAAGGTAGTCAGGTAGGATGCGTGCAGCTAAGTATCAGTAGAGAAGGTAGCCAGGTAGGATGCGTGCAGCTAAGTATCAGTGGAGAAGGTAGCCAGGTAGGATGCGTGCAGCTAAGTATCAGTGGAGAAGGTAGCCAGGTAGGATGCGTGCAGCTAAGTATCAGTGGAAAAGGTAGCCAGGTAGGATGCGTGCAGCTAAGTATCAGTGGAGAAGGTAGCCAGGTAGGATGCGTGCAGCTAAGTATCAGTGGAGAAGGTAGTTAGGTATGATGCGTGTAGCTAAGTATCAGTGGAGAAGGTAGCCAGGTAGGATGCGTGCAGCTAAGTATCAGTGGAAAAGGTAGCCAGGTAGGATGCGTGCAGCTAAGTATCAGTGGAGAAGGTAGCCAGGTAGGATGCGTGCAGCTAAGTATCAGTGGAGAAGGTAGCCAGGTAGGATGCGTGCAGCTAAGTATCAGTGGAGAAGGTAGCCAGGTAGGATGCGTGCAGCTAAGTATCAGTGGAGAAGGTAGCCAGGTAGGATGTGTGCAGCTAAGTATCAGTGGAGAAGGTAGCCAGGTAGGATGCGTGCAGCTAAGGTCATAAAAGAATTGAAGTAGTTAGTTCCAGTGTTGAGACACTAGATGGCAGCAGAGTAGAAGCTATTCAACACTGCACAGAGTAGTTTGGGAAGTGTCGGGATGTCTGCATCAAAAGTAAAGTTTCTGTTATGGAGTTGATACATGAAGTTATCACACCTTGCCTTATTTGGAGTTTGGTCTTTTACTTAATGTCCTGCGGGCTTCTTTTGGTGTCAAGTGTGCACTTCATAATACGCACAAGCAAACAAAAACACACTTGATTGTTTCCATGTGAGGAAGTGGTGGTTTTCAAGCTAATATGTTCTATTGTGTGACCAAGTCCACTCCTGCTAACTGTGCATGACAGCTGCTGACTTCTTACAATGACATCATGTACGTTATCATGTGCTGAAGTGACAGTAGGCAGGTTGTAACATATAGACTGTAGGACACTTACGCCTACAAAGTGGATGCTGCACTTTGTGTTGACCTCGGTCAAGCGCACGGCTTCAATGAACATGGTTAGATTGGTTCTGGACAAGATGGCGCTTTTCCCCTTGCCAGGAGTCTTGCCACTTGCTACATCTTGAGCAGCCTGGGCGGCCTTATGGTCAAACACACCCCCTGGAGGAATAAAAACACAAAATAGTGATGACTTACTGTAGTTTTGTACTGCATAAACATTCAGTGGCACACCCCCAAGTGGTTAGTACACTATGCAATATACTGTAGGCCTGCAAGGAGTCATCCATTACATGTACAAACCCCGTTTCCATATGAGTTGGGAAATTGTGTTAGATGTAAATATAAACGGAATACAATGATTTGCAAATCATTTTCAACCCATATTCAATTGAATATGCTACAAAGACAACATATTTGATGTTCAAACTCATAAACTTTATTTTTTTTTGCAAATAATAATTAACTTAGAACAGGGGTGTCAAACTCAAATACAGAGTGGGCCAAAATGTAAAAGTGAACAAAGACGCGGGCCAAGGTTGAACAAATTAACCTTTTAATAGAGACCCAAACAAGTTTTGCATTGAATATTGAACAAGCAAGGCTTATATAACTTTATAGTGACATGCAAAATCCAGTTTCAAATAATAATAATTAAACAATATCAATGGCATATCAAATACAATTTAAATAAAAATGGAATGCCTCTTTTCTATTTGCAGCCTTCTGAGGTAAATATCAACATTAACTTTTTCCACACGCTAATAAATTAGAAAATAAAATAACAACGAATAAACCAACCATTCAGGACTTTAAACTGCTCAGTTTGCAACACACTGATCTAATCTGATGTGCCCAAGCCAGATACCTGACATCTTTTCTTGGATGCTAGTTCATTCATGTCGGGGCTCAGGCTTTGAGCTGAGGCAACCTTCATTATCGAACGCAGGTGTTCATCAGTCATTATATCTCGTAGTCCACCCGGACCACAGTCTTGCTTTAACGTACTCTACGAGTTGTCGTCATGTCCGCTTTTCATCCATTCTAACAACGTGCTGGCACAGTCACAAGATATGTGCGGCTTCTGTACGCACACACACGTGAATGCAACGCATACTTCATCAACAGCGATACAGGTTACACTGAAGGTGGCCGTATAAACAACTTTAACACTTTTAGAAATATACGCTACACTGTGAATCCACACCAAACAAGAATGACAAACACATTTTGGGAGAACATCTGCTCCGTAACACAACAGAACAAATACCCAGAACCCTTTGCACCACTAACGCTACAAAATACGGGACGCTACAAAATCTGGACTACAGGCAGGCCAGTCTATTACCCGCACTCTTTTACTATGAAGCCACGTTGATGTAACACCTGGCTTGGCACTGTCGTGCTGAAATAAGCAGGGGCGTCCATGGTAACGTTGCTTGGATAGCAACGTTGGAGCAATGTTGCTCCAAATCCTGTAGGTACCTTTCAGCATTAATGGCGCCTTCACAGATATGTAAGTTACCCATGTTTTGGGCACTAATACACCCCCATACCATCACACATGCTGCCTTTTCAACTTTGCGCCTATAACAATCCAGATGGTTCTTTTCCTCTTTGGTCCGGAGGACACGACGTCCACACTTTCCAAAAACAATTTGAAATGTGGACTCGTCAGAACACAGAACACTTTTCCACTTTGTATCAGTCCATCTTAGATGAGCTCAGGCCCAGCGAAGCCGACGGCATTTCTGGGTGTTGTTGATAAAGGGTTTTCGCCTTGCATAGGAGAGTTTTAACTTGCACTTACAGATGTAGTGACCAACTGTAGTTACTGACAGTGGGTTTATGAAGTGTTCCTGAGCCCATGTGGTGATATCCTTTACACACTGATGTCGCTTGTTGATGCAGTACAGCCTGAGGGATCAAAGGTCATGGGCTTAGCTGCTTACGTGCAGTGATTTCTCCAGATTCTCTGAACCCTTTGATGATATTACGGAGCATAGATGGTGAAATCCCTAAATTCCTTGCAATAGCTGCTTGAGAAAGGTTTTTCTTAAACTGTTCAACAAAGTGGTGACCCTCGCCCCATCCTTGTTTGTGAATGACTGAGCATTTCATGGAATCTACTTTTATACCCAATCATGGCACCCACCTGTTCCCAATTAGCCTGCACACCTGTGGGATGTTCCAAATAAGTCTTTGATGAGCATTCCTCAACTTTATCAGTATTTATTGCCACCTTTCCCAACTTCTTTGTCACGTGTTGCTGCCATCAAATTCTAAAGTTAATGATTATTTGCAAAAAAAAAAAAAAAAGGTTTATGAGTTTGAACATCAAATCAAATCAACTGAATATGGGTTGGAAAGGATTTGCAAATCATTGTATTCCGTTTATATTTACATCTAACACAATTTCCCAACTCATATGGAAACAGGGTTTGTACTAGTTACTATGGTCATCTAATTAGTTACTATGGTAATCTAAGTCAGACGAGGCACCAAGCAGTGTGGATGGGGAGTGTTTCCACAGAGTGTTTCCAGAGCGAGCCTGAAATGTGGGTGTCAGGGACCGACGCGGAAGGAGATTTTTACAACAAAGTTGTAAAGCTTAGTGATATATCACACATAATAGATCATACGTGTTTTTTTTTTTTTTACTATTCGTGTTCATTTTTCGCTGCTTTTGTTGCATTTTTGTTGCCTTTCGCTTGATTGTAAAATATGTGGATGGAGAAGGGGTGTGACGTTCATATGTTGTCAATATTCAGTGTTTTATCCTTCATAGTTAAGATGAGTGTTTCTAAAAATAGATATACTGGCCCCCAGACACATTTTTTCTGTAAATTTGTCCCGCCGAGGCAACATAATTGCCCAGGCCTGCTGTAAAAGGAGGGTGTCAATAGCAGAGACTAGTCCTTCATTCCAGGTAAAAGGCTTGGTGCCAACATGACAATGCATTCCATGATGGACTGTAAAGTTCTGCCAGGAGTGTTTACCTTCCTGTCGTCCTCCCACCAGAATCTTGTGGACTTGTTTGCACACCTTGAGGATGCTGGCACCCACGTAGGCGATCTCTGCCCCAAAGCGGAAACTCTTGACAAAGAAAAAGTGTTAAACAATTCAATTGTCTGTGATCTAGTATGAGTACTTGTAAACCAACCTGTGTTAGGTAGTAGATGTGTGTGTGCTGAGTGGTCAGCGCATCCACCGCTCCTCTGAAGGTGTAAATCTGCTGGTGAGGATCTCCCACCACCATTTTGGCACATTTTTGTTTCAACAGCACGTCCATGATGGCTAAGAGTGGACAAAAGGGGAAAGATGAAGGAAAACATAACCTATCTTTTTGTGTGCTTGACATAGGAACACAAAAATAATCATCACGATTAGTTGGATTGATATTGAAATCACGATCAATAACACCATTTATGATTAACTTGAAACATGACTTTTTATTGTACCGCCAAAACTATACTTTTAATATAATTTCAAAGAACAACAGACACAAGTTAGTCACAAATAAACAACCATAAATAACCATACATTTTAATAAGAGCAAAATTAAAAAATACAATTCAGTTTTCCTGTTGTGTTTTGTTACTTTTTACACTTATTTTACCACCATAGAGTGTGTGCTTTTTGTGTCATAAATACAATTTAATCAAATGAATAGTACAATACATCTTTAGAACATTTTTGACCAGTATTTTAAGTCAAAACATAATAATTGTGTAAATGTATCAATAAGTGCTTTAAGTACAATATGATTGTGTAAAGTACTTTTTTCAAACCTTTATTTTGTTAGCGCAGTCAGACCAGATGTTACACACAGCGCTATTATTGTGAAGGGGGGGAAGTTTGCTGCTGTTCAGACCTTGATGTGTGGAGACCACTTGACGATGTTTAAAAAATAAAATAAAATAAAATAAAAAAAGAGTTCCTCTCAAGTTGCGACTGCTGTTTGTACATTGATGTTACATCCATGATGTCGTTCACAACAACACAACAGATGACATGTGTTGTGTGTGTATGATTGTTTGTACATTGTTGTTACATCCATGATGTCGTTCACAACAACACAACAGATGACATGTGTTGTGTGTGTATGATTGTTTGTACTTTGATAATACATCCATCATGTCGTTCACAACAACACAACAGATGACGTGTTGTGTGTGTATGATTGTTTGTACATTGATGTTACATCCATGATGTCGTTCACAACAACACAACAGATGACGTGTTGTGTGTGTATGATTGTTTGTACATTGATGTTACATCCATGATGTCGTTCACAACAACACAACAGATGACATGTGTTGTGTGTGTATGATTGTTTGTACATTGATGTTACATCCATGATGTCATTCACAACAACACAACAGATGACATGTGTTGTGTGTGTATGATTGTGTGTACATTGATGTTACATCCATGATGTCGTTCACAACAACACAACAGATGACATGTGTTGTGTGTGTATGATTGTTTGTACATTGTTGTTACATCCATGATGTCGTTCACAACAACACAACAGATGACATGTGTTGTGTGTGTATGATTGTTTGTACATTGATGTTACATCCATGATGTCGTTGACAACAACACAACATATGACATGTGTTGTGTGTGTATGATTGTTTGTACATTGATGTTACATCCATGATGTCGTTCACAACAACACAACAGATGACATGTGTTGTGTGTATGATTGATTGTACATTGATGTTACATCCATGATGTCGTTCACAACAACACAACAGATGACATGTGGTGTGTGTATGATTGTTTGTACATTGTTGTTACATCCATGTCGTTCACAACAACACAACAGATGACATGTGTTGTGTGTGTATGATTGTTTGTACATTGATGTTACATCCATGATGTCGTTCACAACAACACAACAGATGACATGTGTTGTGTTTATATGATTGTTTGTACATTGATGTTACATCCATGTTGTCGTTCACAACAACACAACAGATGACATGTGTTGTATGTGTATGATTGTTTGTACATTGATGTTACATCCATGATGTCGTTCACAACAACACAACAGATGACATGTGTTGTGTGTGTATGATTGTTTGTAGAATGATGTTACATCCATGATGTCCTTCACAACAACACAACAGATGACATGTGTTGTGTGTGTATGATTGTTTGTACATTGATGTTACATCCATGATGTCGTTCACAACAACACAACAGATGACATTTGTTGTGTGTGTATGATTGTTTGTACATTGTTGTTACATCCATGATGTCGTTCACAACAACACAACAGATGACATGTGTTGTGTGTGTATGATTGTTTGTACATTGATGTTACATCCATGATGTCGTTCACAACAACACAACAGATGACATGTGTTGTGTGTGTATGATTGTTTGTACATTGATGTTACATCCATGATGTCGTTCACAACAACACAACAGATGACATGTGTTGTGTGTGTATGATTGTTTGTACATTGATGTTACATCCATGATGTCGTTCACAACAACACAACAGATGACATGTGTTGTGTGTGTATGATTGTTTGTACATTGATGTTACATCCATGATGTCGTTCACAACAACACAACAGATGACATGTGTTGTGTGTGTATGATTGTTTGTACATTGATGTTACATCCATGATGTCGTTCACAACAACACAACAGATGACATGTGTTGTGTGTGTATGATTGTTTGTACATTGATGTTACATCCATGATGTCGTTCACAACAACACAACAGATGACATGTGTTGTGTGTATATGATTGTTTGTACATTGATGTTACATCCATGTTG
This sequence comes from Nerophis lumbriciformis, assembly GCF_033978685.3. NCBI lineage: Eukaryota > Metazoa > Chordata > Actinopteri > Syngnathiformes > Syngnathidae > Nerophis > Nerophis lumbriciformis. The sequence goes on along the minus strand of NC_084552.2, from coordinate 7,411,474 downwards.
TCGTTCACAACAACACAACAGATGACATGTGTTGTGTGTGTATGATTGTTTGTACATTGATGTTACATCCATGATGTCGTTCACAACAACACAACAGATGACATGTGTTGTGTGTGTATGATTGTTTGTACATTGATGTTACATCCATGATGTCGTTCACAACAACACAACAGATGACATGTGCTGTGTGTGTATGATTGTTTGTACATTGATGTTACATCCATGATGTCGTTCACAACAACACAACAGATGACATGTGTTGTGTGTGTATGATTGTTTGTACATTGATGTTACATCCATGATGTCGTTCACAACAACACAACAGATGACATGTGTTGTGTGTGTATGATTGTTTGTACATTGATGTTACATCCATGATGTCGTTCACAACAACACAACAGATGACATGTGTTGTGTGTGTATGATTGTTTGTACATTGTTGTTACATCCATGATGTCGTTCACAACAACACAACAGATGACAATGATAAGTGTGACCAGTAAATGGCAGTCACACATAAGACATATGCGTGGACTGCATGTTGACGCCTGTTCAATAAATGATGCAAGCAAGTACCAGTAAGCAAGCACCACCAAAACTTTGATGTTTCATCAAATCCATCAAGCCGCGCCACTTGATGGATTGTCGGAGCATTACGGATACCATAGTCAGACGTACTGTGCTTCAACTTGCAAGTATTATTACGGTGTGTGCATAAGGACCCCAAAATGGCACCTATTAGGAGACATTATCTGGCATTTTGTTTCGCAATATTATGCAAATCCAACTTTTCTTACCTATTGGTGCCTGCTGATGTGTATTTAGGATTGGCATACCGATAAGTCTGGAAAAATTGCCATTTTTAATAATAAGTTGCGTGCAGTTTTAACTTATATCTGTCAGTAGACTCGCTATGGAAGCGCTAAAATCTACTGCTACATCAAAGATGATGGAGAGGAGACAATGTCAAAGTGGAGGCACGTACATAAGACCGCCCACTAAAGAGACGGTCAGAAAGCGGCTTAAAGATGATGTGTAAGACATCTATGCAACATTTTGACCAAAGAACCACCATTACATGTTATGTAGACCAGTGTTTTTCAACATTTTCTGAGCCAAGGCACATATTTTTCATTGAAAAAATTCTGAGGCACAACACCAGCAGAAAGCATAAAAAAAAAATGAAACTCAGTCGCCGATATTGACAATTAAAAGTTGTTCTCGCAATTGTTGGATATGACTTTAAAGCATAAGCAAGCATGCATCACTATAGCTCTTGTCTCAAAGTAGGTGTACTGTCACCACCTGTCACATCACACCCTGACTCATTTGGACTTTTTTTGCTGTTTTCCTGTGTGTAGTGTTTTACTTCTTGTCTAGCGCTCCTATTTGGTGGCTTTTTCTCTTTTTTTGGTATTTTCCTGTAGCAGTTTCATGTCTTCCTTTGAGCGATATTTCCTGCATCTACTTTGTTTTAGCAATCAAGAATATTTCACTTGTTTTTATCCTTCTTTGTGGGGACATTGTTGATTGTCATGTCATGTTCGGATGTACATTGTCTTTGCTCCACAGTAAGTCTTTGCTGTCGTCCAGCATTCTGTTTTTGTTTACTTTGTAGCCAGTTTAGTTTTAGTTTGGTTCTGCATAGCCTTCCCTAAGCTTCAATGCTTTTTCTTAGGGGCACTCACCTTTTGTTTATTTTTGGTTTAAGCATTAGACACCTTTTTACCTGCACGCTGCCTCAAGCATATTGTGATCACCACAAACCATGTTCCCAACATCTACAAAGCAATTATCTACCTGCTGCCACCTACTGATATGGAAGAGTATTACACGGTTACTCTGCCGAGCTCTAGACAGCACCGACACTCAACAACAACACATCATTTGCAGACTATAATTACTTGTTTGCAAAAAATATTTTTACCCCAAATAGGTGAAATGAGATCATCTCCCACGGCACACTAGTGTGCCGCTGCACAGTGGTTGAAAAACACTGATGTAGACCACAAGGAAGTAATTTACATGTAGAAAAAAAAATCAGAATTTAATCCGGTATGCCTTTTGTTTGAAAATACAGCTGAATAGACCCGCTACGGAGGGTGTAATATATCTATGATGGTGAGAAGTGATCCAGCCCTACTTGGAGTGCAGTCCTGGGCTTCGTCGATGAGAAGGACGTCGTATTGGTCAGAGAGGCAGGTTGCTGAGCCTTTCAGCTGCCATAGCTTGAGGTAACCTGGAAATAAAGGAAATAGAACTTTCCATGGTTAATAATAAGTGGTGGTTAACAAGGTCTTACCATCGTGAATCATGTGATAGGCTCTTTTGTCCGTCTCCTTGACGTCCTTCATTTTGCTCCAAATCCTCTGCGCATCTTGGACGTACAACTGAAGAGAAGTCCAAGGCTGGGATCAAACATGTCCACACATTGTCGCTGGCGTGTCCTCACCAGTTTTTCCTCCTCGGGTATAGACTTGACCAGGCCTCGAAGACTGACATGCTTGGGCGGCACGTGAGCCACCGTGATGGTCTCGTCCGTTGAAGCCATGAAGTTGTTGAGAGTGTTGGCGATCACTTTGGACTTGGTGAATCCCCCCCGGCCCTCGGGCAGGACCCCGTTGATGGAGAAGGCGTCCAGGTTAAAGGCCAGCTTCTTTTGGTACCTGCATCACAGCGGTAGGACGTTATTGCTCCTTTCACACTTCAGCCTGCAAAGTCAGCTTCCTCACATCCTGCCGGTCTCTCTGTAGGCCAGAGAGTGGACGGTCTTGCAGTCCACGTTCCGGGGGAAGCGCTGCAAAGCCTCCCTGGCCACCGACTTGTTGAAGGCCACGTACAGGAAGCGGAGGTGTGGCCGCTGTTCGGCGTATTTCACCAGGGTGGTGGTCTTCCCCGTTCCTGTGGCCAAGCATCCATTTCAACACAATGACATCTTCATACTTACTGTACATTCCAGACTATAACCCCACGCATTTTTTTTTTTAAACAGTGTGTCTAATTTATGCATTTTTCTTCGCTGACAGCCATTATGCAAATAGTTGGGGTTTTTACAAACAAGGAAATACACTTAAAAGTTGTTTTATTGTTTGTGCGATGGCGCCATCTTTTGGACCAGTTTGCACACTGCAACTGCTGCAGTCTCCTTCTATTTAGAGCAGGGGTGCTCATTACGTCGATCGCGAGCTACCGGTCGATCTCGGAGGGTGTGTCGGTCGATCACCAGCCAGGCATTAAAAAAATAGTCCTAAAAATGAGCGATCATAAATCTTCACTATGACGTCACTTTCGTCACTTGATTGACATTCACGGCACCCGAGGGTCTTCTGAGATGACGCTGACTGCTGCCAGCTCATTAAAATTACCGACTGTAAGGCAAGAAACACTTTATTTCAACAGACTCTGGCGCCGTACCTGTCGTCAAAACTCCAAAGACCGACTGCACAGTTGCACAATAAAAGCTCTGCTTAATCCTGCCTGCGCTACCAAAATAAGAGTCTCAGAAAGCTGGCGTGCACAAGCTAGCAAGCTACGGAGTTTGCCGACAATGTATTTCTTGTAAAGTGTATACAAAGGAGTACGGAAGCTGGACAAATAAGATGCCAAAAACCAACCACTTTCATGCGGTATTGGACAGAAAGGAGGACTTTTTTTCTTCGAAAATGCGGACATCCCTACTGTCTGATTCCAATCAATGCAAGTCATCAGAATCAGGTAATACACCAACTTATATTCTTGTCTTCATGAAAGAAAGGAATCTATATGTGTTAAACATGCTTGTATTATCTTTAATCACCTTTAACTTGTAACAATATTAACTATGTGTTAAACATGCTTGTACTATCTTTAAACACCTTAAACGTGTTAACAATATTAACTATATGTGTTAAACATGCTTGTATTATCTTTAAACACCTTTAATTTGTTAACAATATTAACTATATGTATTAAACATTCTTGTATTATCATTAAACACCTTTAATTTTTTAACAATGTTAACTATGTGTTAAACATGCTTGCATTATCATTAAACACCTTTAACTTGTTAACAAAAACATATACTTCATAAATAAGTAAATATAAATTATATATATGAATGAGGTAGATCCCCACGACTTGATCAATTGAAAAGTAGCTCGCCTGCAGAAAAAGTGTGAGCACCCCTGATTTAGAGCTTTCAACCGGAAGTAGGTGTGCCATTCAGTCTTCTAGCCTACCATAGCGTTTCTACTCGTGTGGATTCTTTATTCATCACTCCAAGCAACGTTTGTAAGTTTTACAATATAACTAAAACTATTCTTACTGACTAAAGCGTCCCATGTGTGATGTCTGTAGGAGTGTTTTCATGCTATCGTAATGTAATCAAGCTATCATCCTCGGCATTAGCTAATATGCTAACACGTCTACAAGTGTCTGTGTTATTATTATTAACTTAAAGTCTTTTTGTATTGTTTCACTTTCACAAATTCCTCAGTAAGTTCACCAAAACGTCAGCGTGGAGTTATTGAGTCTGTTTAGCTGATTGGAGAGCTAGCTTGCGCAGCTAGCGGCTCCATGGCCGTGACTTCTGTTTTGTTTGATCAGCCGTTTGTAAACAATTAAGGTATGTAAATAAACATTTACAGAATATTTCTGTGTAAACGTATATATCTGTGGCTTATAGTCCTGTGCAGAAAATATTTCCCCCCCTAAAACTTAGTGGGTGTGGCGCTCTATAGTTCGGAAAATCGGGTAGTTTTTTTTTCTTTTTTACCTTTGCTTGACTTTACGGTTAAAGGGGCTGTTTGTGACATTTCCACAGATGCCTAGAGAGCGCTAACTTTCCAATGTATTTTACACAGTACATCCCGCCCTCGCATGGCTTCTCCCACTTAATGACGTAACTATGTACGTATGTAACACATGCACACGCATTAGCTTTAGGTGTTGTTAGCTAATAATAGCAATTTGGATAGCTAGCGTTAGTTGTCATTGAATGTATATTTTAGCATAACAGCAAGTTGTTTGTTGCTTCTCATGGACAGCTTTTGTATGTGTGCACGCACTACCTGCGCGTACGAGAGAGTAAGTCACTGCCGTAAACACCAATCATTTTATTCGGGCGGGGAAAAATTGTGAAAACTATTGAGGAATGTGTTCTGTTCAAGCACTAATGGTTACATAAGCCAGCCGGTGGTGTTCTTGTTATATTGTTTGCTTAGAAAAATGTAACTTGCAAAGAGCACATTTAAGCTCCAAACATGTGGCTTGTGCTAATAATTGACTTATTCTGGAAAATGAATTCAAACAAACCAATACTACATTATGCACATAGGCAAACATTGTTTGTCTACAAATTAACAGAACATTTAAATGAATGACTGATTTAAACATTTTAGAAAAAGACATCATAGAATGCTAATTGCATTCTTTAGATGCATTAGAAATAAGCCGAGTCAATTAAATATCTTGAATGGATTGTATTTTACACCACAACAGTTGTTTAAAAGGATTTCAAGTTATGTATAAAGTTTCAGGCAGAGAAAGGAACCATTTGGTCTTTTGTGAGAATTGTCTTGTTTGTCCATCCTAGGCCACCGTAGATCAGGTGAGGCGTCTGCGTCACAAGAGTTGCTAACGTTAGCCAAGTTAACTCGTGTGTAGAACTGGAGACTTGGGCTGCATAACCATTATTTTCATAGTGGATTAGACAACACCTGAATAGACCTTAGACGTCTATTCAGGTGTACTGGAGAGGAGTCTACGCCGGATAGTCGAACCTCGGATTCAGGAGGAACAGTGTGGTTTTCGTCCTGGTCGTGGAACTGTGGACCAGCTCTATACTCTCAGCAGGGTCCTTGAGGGTGCATGGGAGTTTGCCCAACCAGTCTACATGTGCTTTGTGGACTTGGAGAAGGCATTCGACCGTGTACCCCGGGAAGTCCTGTGGGGAGTGCTCAGAGAGTATGTGGTATCGGACTGTCTTATTGTGGCTGTCCGCTCCCTGTATGATCAGTGTCAGAGCTTGGTCCGCATTGCCGGCAGTAAGTCGGACACGTTTCCAGTGAGGGTTGGACTCCGCCAAGGCTGCCCTTTGTCACCGATTCTGTTCATAACCTTTATGGACAGGATTCCTAGGCGCAGTCAGGGCGTTGAGGGGATCTGGTTTGGTGGCTGCAGGATTAGGTCTCTGCTATTTGCAGATGATGTGGTCCTGATGGCTTCTTCAGCTCTCACTGGATCGGTTCGCAGCCGAGTGTGAAGCGACTGGGATGGGAATCAGCACCTCCAAGTCTGAGTCCATGGTTCTCTCCCGGAAAAGGGTGGAGTGCCATCTCCGGGTTGGGGAGGAGATCTTGCCCCAAGTGGAGGAGTTCAAGTACCTCGGAGTCTTGTTCACGAGTAAGGGAAGAGTGGATCGTGAGATCGACAGGCGGATCGGTGCGGCGTCTTCAGTAATGCGGGCGCTGTATCGATCCGTTGTGGTGAAGAAGGAGCTGAGCCGGAAGGCAAAGCTCTCGATTTACCGGTCGATCTACGTTCCCATCCTCACCTATGGTCATGAGCTTTGGGTCATGACCGAAAGGACAAGATCACGGGTACAAGCGGCCGAAATAAGTTTCCTCCGCCGAGTGGTGGGGCTCTCCCTTAGAGATAGGGTGAGAAGCTCGGTCATTCGGGGGGAGCTCAAAGTAAAGCCGCTGCTCCTCCACATGGAGAGGAGCCAGATGAGGTGGTTCGGGCATCTGGTCAGGATGCCACCCGAACGCCTCCCTAGGAAGGTGTTTCGGGCACGTCCGACCGGTAGGAGGCCACGGGGAAGACCCAGGACACGCTGGGAAGACTATCTCTCCCGGCTGGCCTGGGAACGCCTCGGGATCCCCCGGGAGGAGCTGGACGAAGTGGCTGGGGAGAGGGAAGTCTGGGCTTCCCTGCTTAAGCTGCTGCCCCCGCGACCCGACCTCGGATAAGCGGAAGAAGATGGATGGATGGATGGATGGATTAGACAACAAGTATCTTAAGTATCCACCCTCACCCTTCCACATCCCACCTCCCCGGATTTTAAATAATCAAATGTAAATAATCAAATGTATATACTTGTTCTTATACTCTCTGATCTCTCTCTCTATGTCCACTACTTGCTGTACATATCCTACCAAGTCAGTCCTACACTGTTTCAATTTCCATTTCTCTGATGATGCAATTGTTGATGACTGAAGGGCTGATATCAACCAAACCCCCCCACATCCCGGATTGTAAATAATTCAATGTATATACTCTCATGATTAACTTGTGTGATGACTGCATTATGATGATAGTATATATCTGTATCATGACCCCGACTTAAACAAGTGTGAAAAACTTATTGAGGTGTTACCATTTAGTGGTCAATTGTACTTCACTGTGCAATCTACTAATAAAAGTTTCAATCAATCAATCAATCAATCAAAAAAGACTAATCGGATATTAAAGTGTACACATACTTAATGGTTCTAATTTTTCCATTGACTTCTTAACGCAGCTCAAGTTATTTTAGGCATGTGCTTACTAACAACAAAGATGACTAATTCATTCATAAATATTTATTTATACTGTAACTGTGCTGCTCATTTAGCCGTTACAGAAACTAAACTAAACGACAGGAGTTTTTGTGTAAAAGTAGACAGTTTTATGTCGTCCACAGCTCCTTTACCACATGGGGTCCCCCAGGGCTCAATCCTTGCCCCAATTTTATTTGCGCTTTACCTTCTCCCCCTTGGTTCTATTTTTAGGAAGTACAGTATTGCATTTCATTTTTATGCCGATGATTGCCAGATTTATTTTCCCATGGCACAAAATAACACGGTTCAACGTCTTATTGACTGCCTGCACGACATCAAAGTCTGGCTTTCAGCTAACTTCCTGAGCCTAAATGAAGATAAAACAGAAGTTATGTTGTTCGGTCCAAGTCGCTCTCCCTCCCTCAACGTTGACCTCGGCACTCTGACCCCGTATCTCAGCGACTGTGTCACAAACCTGGGGGTAAAGTTTGACTCAGATTTTAAATTCGAAAAACAAATCAGCAGCGTCGTTCAAAAAAGCTTTTATCAATTACGCCAAATAGCGAAAGTGAAACCGCTTCTATCAAGACATGATCTTGAGAAATTAATCCACGCTTTTATCTCGACTCGTCTTGATTATTGTAATGCCCTGTATGTAGGCATTAGCCAGGCCTCCCTCGCCCGCCTGCAGCTCGTGCAGAACTCTGCTGCTCGTCTGCTAACACAGACCCGCAGACGTGAGCACATCACCCCTATTTTAGCGTCCCTTCACTGGCTCCCTGTGCGTTACCGAATACATTTTAAACTCCTTTTATTTGTTTTTAAATGTCTAAACAACCTCGCGCCAACCTATCTCTCCGACCTCCTTCAGCCTTACTGCCCCACCCGATCCTTAAGATCAGCCGATCAGCTGCTGTTGACGGTCCCTGACACAAGGCTGAAGCTTAGAGGTGACAGAGCTTTCGCCGTTGCTGCTCCCAAGCTCTGGAACGACCTACCCCTGAGTGTTAGACAAGCCTCCTCTCTTCCTGTTTTTAAATCTCTCTTAAAAACATACTTTTATTCCATGGCTTTTAACACTGAGTGATATCCATCCTGCAATGGCGCCCCATAATACACCTGCTGTGATCCTGTTTTTATGTTTTTATTAATTCTATTTTAATTATTTATTTTTTATCGTGTTCTGTTTGTGTTGTGTTGTGTTTGCTCGGTACTCGTTTTATCTTTTAACCTGCTCATTGTACAGCACTTTGGCTACCCCTGTGGTAAATTTTAAATGTGCTCTATAAATAAAGTTGATTTGATTTGATTTGATAAAATGATTATTAAAATGTTGTCCATTTAAAAGAAAGAAAAAGCAAATTGCTAAAAAAAACAACGATTAACCTTGTTTATGTATTTTTTTTTAAAACAGTTAAAATAGCAGCAATGAAAACAAACAAAACACAAAATCAAACTTCCTTTAAAAGACAATCATTTTGTGATGTTTAAAAATCTGCACACTGTTATATTGATTATTGATTAACTCTTTTAGCACTCTAATAGACTCAATCTGTAGAATTTGATCTTGATTAATGGGTTGTTTTTTTTACATCTTAAAATACCTCAGCATTGGCGCCTGTCTGTGTGGTACTTGAATTGATGTAGACAAAGTTTGGCTAAAATGATAGTTCAATCTATTTTCCACACAAGCTGGTCTCACACTTGTTAGCGAGCTCGCAAGGTAGAAACTAACGATCTTACAGAGGTTGAGACCACATCCTCCCTTTAGATGTCCGACATCATGTCTGCGCTTTAAATGCTGGCGGATCTGAGATGTACTGACATAAAAACCACTTTAAATGCTGGCGGATCTGAGATGTACTGACATAAAAAACACTTTAAATGCTGGCGGATCTGAGATGTACTGACATAAAAAACACTTTAAATGCTGGCGGATCTTAGATGTACTGACATAAAAACCACTTTAAATGCTGGCGGATCTTAGATGTACTGACATAAAAACCACTTTATATGCTGGCGGATCTGAGATGTACTGACATAAAAACCACTTTAAATGCTGGCGTATCACAGATGTACTGACATAAAAACAAGGTCCGCTTTGCAACATGAGCAAAGCATTCATGTTTTTAACAAGAACAGGAGGAAATGTTTTTGCCAGTGTGTGTGCGAACCTGCATCCGCTCGGAAAAACTTGAGTGATGACGTGACGACTATTGTCGACAATTATAACAAATGTCACTGTGTACATTTGAAAGAAGTGAAGTAAAGAAGTGGTGTATGAAACAAGCTGGTCTTCCTCAGGAAACATGACGTAGTGTCACAGTTAAGGACTACAGTCACCAGGGAATGGTCAAGTCTGGCCTCCCACAGCCCTTTCTTCTGACCAGCGCTTGTCACGCTTTCAAACCGGACCTCACAAGAACTCTTTGGTCCAGTTTGAAAGAAAAAAAAAGACACAGACAGACGTAACAAAGTTACTAAGTTCCTTTTCCTTTTCCGTTCCATTGATTGACTACTACTACGATATAATAAATGTATTACATTTTTTAATGCCTCTGGACGTCAAATGTAGTGTTTTTAATGCTTTCTAATGCCCTGTAAAAATCCTGTTTGTTATAGTTGTGTAGAACATTCTTTTTTTTTTTTTTTTAAAAAGCCGATACCGACATGTGGTCATGCCAAATACCGGCTGACTTCTATCTAGTATATTAGACCCAGAAAGAAAGCAGGTATGACCAGGAAATGAACATGTACAAACCCCGTTTCCATATGAGTTGGGAAATTGTGTTAGATGTAAATATAAACAGAATACAATGATTTGCAAAATCATTTTCAACCCATATTCAATTGAATATGCTACAAAGACAACATATTTGATGTTCAAACTCAAACTTTTTTTTTTTTTTGCAAATAACAGTTAACTTAGAATTTCAAGGCTGCAACACGTGCCAAAGTAGTTGGGAAAGGGCATGTTCACCACTGTGTTACATGGCCTTTCCTTTTAACAACACTCAGTAAAGGTTTGGGAACTGAGGAGACACATTTTTGAAGCTTCTCAGGTGGAATTCTTTCCCATTCTTGCTTGATGTACAGCTTAAGTTGTTCAACAGTCCGGGGGTCTCCGTTGTGCTATTTTAGGCTTCATAATGCGCCACACATTTTCAATGGGAGACAGGTCTGGACTACAGGCAGGCCAGTCTAGTACCCGCACTCTTTTACTATGAAGCCACGTTGATGTAACACGTGGCTTGGCATTGTCTTGCTGAAATAAGCAGGGGCGTCCATGGTAACGTTGCTTGGATGGCAACATATGTTGCTCCAAAACCTGTATGTACCTTTCAGCATTAATGGTGCCTTCACAGATGTGTAAGTTACCCATGTCTTGGGCACTAATACACCCCCATACCATCACACATGCTGCCTTTTACACTTTGCGCCTATAACAATCCGGATGGTTCTTTTCCTCTTTGGTCCGGAGGACACGACGTCCACAGTTTCCAAAAACAATTTGAAATGTGGACTCGTCAGACCACAGAACACTTTTCCACTTTGTATCAGTCCATCTTAGATGAGCTCAGGCCCAGCGTTTCTGGGTGTTGTTGATAAACGGTTTTCGCCTTGCATAGGAGAGTTTTAACTTGCACTTGCAGATGTAGCGACCAACTGTAGTTACTGACAGTGGGTTTCTGAAGTGTTCCTGAGCCCATGTGGTGATATCCTTTACACACTGATGTCGCTTGTTGATGCAGTACAGCCTGAGGGATCGAAGGTCACGGGCTTAGCTGCTTATGTGCAGTGATTTCTCCAGATTCTCTTTGATGATATTACGGACCGTAGATGGTGAAATCCCTAAACTCCTTGCAATAGCTGGTTGAAAAAGTTTTTTCTTAAACTGTTCAACAATTTGCTCACGCATTTGTTGACAAAGTGGTGACCCTCGCCCCATCCTTGTTTGTGAATGACTGAGCATTTCATGGAATCTACTTTTATACCCAATCATGGCACCCACCTGTTCCCAATTAGCCTGCACACCTGTGGGATGTTCCAAATAAGTGTTTGATGAGCATTCCTCAACTTTATCAGTATTTATTGCCACCTTTCCCAACTTCTTTGTCACGTGTTGCTGGCATCAAATTCTAAAGTTAATGATTATTTGCAAAATGTTCAGTTTGAACATCAAATATGTTGTCTTTGTAGCATATTCAACTGAATATGGGTTGAAAATGATTTGCAAATCATTGTATTCCGTTTATATTTACATCTAACACAATTTCCCAACTCATATGGAAACGGGGTTTGTAGATGAATAAAGAGAGGATAAGGTAACAAGTCCGTACATCACACCTAATAGGAGGGCAGATCCATCTAGAAATTCACATTTGCGCAGCCCTTTGAGACATTTGTGTTTAAGGGCTAAATAAATAATCTTTGATTGATTGGTGGTGTCGACACCAAGGGTATATGATCAATGCTACAGTCATTAGATCCATATTTTGACTGTCTCAAGATATATTATGAAAATAAAACAAATGTTCCTTCTAATACAAATATATTCACCTTTGCCAATTCAGCGAATAATTCCCTGGACAAAAGAGGGCAAAAAATATTTCAACGAGTAGTAAATATTAGTTGTTGAGTTATTGAGTAAACAAAATGTCCTAAAAGACAAGAAGGAAGTAGTTGTCATGCTATCAATAGTTGAGTTATTGAGTAAACAAAACGTCCTAAAAGACAAGAAGGAAGTACGGTAGTTGTCAATAGCACAAAGAGAAACATCATTCATGTGATGGCTATCCTGGATGATGGGTGGCATCACTTATCTGAATGAGGACTTTAATTCCAGCATGAGGATTGTTTGAGTGAAATAGTGACTATGACTGCACCTGCAAAGGCCACAATCTTCACCGTGTGCTCCTTCTGGATGTGGTGGCTGAGGATGTGCAGCTGCTCGGACGTCATGGTCATGTCAGCGGCCCTGGCAGGAACACAAATAATGAGCTGGAGTTTCTGTGTTCACCGTTCTGTTTTACTCTCATTTTGTGTAACTGATTTATGGACAGCTGCTGTACCTGCTAAGAAGGATTGTATTTGCATGGCAAGTATCCAACATTGTTAACATTAAAATGTACTCAACATTAAACTAATACACTTTTATAAAATAAATAACATTAAATGATATATTCACTGACTTTTTCTGGTTTCCCCAGATGACCTTTGCAACTGATTTCATTTTAGACAGGACAGGCTTCTGCTTGGACACCTGCATGAGCTTTTGCCAACACTTTGAACATAAAATGTACTTTTCATAGTCCAACACTGTTTGTAGTAACGGACATGAAAAGTGTACCAACATGCATGTGACTTCAATGAAGCTCTTTTATCTTATGAACTTGTTATTTCCTAAAACTTTTAAGTTAGTAACACTGGTGCTACTAAATGAAAATAATTAGCAGCACAAACACATTTTTTGTAGCACATGTGTTAATATCACAATGTCATTATTAACACTCAAACAAGGTAGACATGTGCACTCATGAATTGATGAACGTGGACTCCGACTTAAACAAGTTGAAAAACTTATTGGGGTGTTACCATTTAGTGGTCAATTGTACGGAATATGTACTGTACTGTGCAATCTACTAATAAAAGTTTCAATCAATCAATCAAACTCCTACGTATACACACTACTAGGGCTGGGCCATATGGCCTTTTATTAATATGTGGATATGTTTAGTCCATGTCACCATACACCATATATATGTGGATATGTTTAGTCCATGTCACCATACACCATATATATGTGGATATGTTTAGTCCATGTCACCATACATCATATATATGTGGATATGTTTAGTCCATGTCACCATACACCATATATATGTGTATATATGTTTAGTCCATGTCACCATACACCATATATATGTGGATATGTTTAGTCCATGTCACCATACACCATATATATGTGGATATGTTTAGTCAATGTCACCATACACCATATATATGTGAATATGTTTAGTCCATGTCACCATACACCATATATATGTGGATATGTTTAGTCAATGTCACCATACACCATATATATGTGGATATGTTTAGTCCATGTCACCATACACCATATATATGTGGATATGTTTAGTCCATGTCATGATACACCATATATATGTGGATATGTTTAGTCCATGTCACCATACACCATATATATTTGGATATGTTTAGTCCATGTCATGATACACCATATATATGTGGATATGTTTAGTCCATGTTACCATACACCATATATATGTGGATATGTTTAGTCCATGTCACCATACACCATATATATGTGGATATGTTTAGTCCATGTCACCATACACCATATATATGTGGATATGTTTAGTCCATGTCACCATACACCATATATATGTGAATATGTTTAGTCCATGTCACCATACACCATATATATGTGGATATGTTTAGTCCATGTCACCATACACCATATATATTTGGATATGTTTAGTCCATGTCATGATACACCATATATATGTGGATATGTTTAGTCCATGTTACCATACACCATATATATGTGGATATGTTTAGTCCATGTCACCATACACCATATATATGTGGATATGTATAGTCCATGTCACCATACACCATATACCGTATATGTGAATATATTTAGTCCATGTCACCATACACCATATATATGTGGATATGTTTAGTCCATGTCACCATACACCATATATATGTGGATATGTTTAGTCCATGTCACCATACACCATATATATGTGGATATGTTTAGTCCATGTTACCATACACCATATATATGTGGATATGTTTAGTCCATGTCACCATACACCATATATATGTGGATATGTTTAGTCCATGTCACCATACACCATATATATGTGGATATGTTTAGTCCATGTCACCATACACCATATATATGTGGATATGTTTAGTCCATGTCACTATACATCATATATATGTGGATATGTTTAGTCCATGTCACCATACACCATATATATGTGGATATGTTTAGTCCATGTCACCATACACCATATATATGTGGATATGTTTAGTCCATGTCACCATACACCATATATATGTGGATATGTTTAGTCCATGTCACCATACACCATATATATGTGGATATGTTTAGTCCATGTCATGATACATCATATATATGTGGATATGTTTAGTCCATGTCACCATACACCATATATATGTGGATATGTTTAGTCCATGTTACCATAGACCATATATATGTGGATATGTTTAGTCCATGTCACCATACACCATATATATGTGGATATGTTTAGTCCATGTCATGATACATCATATATATGTGGATATGTTTAGTCCATATCACCATACACCATATATATGTGGATATGTTTAGTCCATGTCACCATACACCATATATATGTGGATATGTTTAGTCCATGTCACCATACACCATATATATTTGGATATGTTTAGTCCATGTCATGATACACCATATATATGTGGATATGTTTAGTCCATGTCACCATACATCATATATATGTGGATATGTTTAGTCCATGTCACCATACACCATATATATGTGGATAGTTTAGTCCATGTCACCATACACCATATATATGTGGATATGTTTAGTCCATGTCACCATACACCATATATATGTGGATATGTTTAGTCCATGTCACCATACACCATATATATGTGGATATGTTTAGTCCATGTCATGATACACCATATATATGTGGATATGTTTAGTCCATGTCACCATACATATGTGGATATGTTTAGTCCATGTCATGATACATCATATATATGTGGATATGTTTAGTCCATGTCACCATACACCATATATATGTGGATATGTTTAGTCCATGTCACCATACACCATATATATGTGGATATGTTTAGTCCATGTCACCATACACCATATATATGTGGATATGTTTAGTCCATGTCACCATACATCATATATATGTGGATATGTTTAGTCCATGTCACCATACACCATATATATGTGGATATGTTTAGTCCATGTCACCATACACCATATATATGTGGATATGTTTAGTCCATGTCACCATACACCATATATATGTGGATATGTTTAGTCCATGTCACCATACACCATATATATGTGGATATGTTTAGTCCATGTCACTATACATCATATATATGTGGATATGTTTAGTCCATGTCACCATACACCATATATATGTGGATA
Organism: Nerophis lumbriciformis; assembly: GCF_033978685.3. Taxonomy (NCBI): domain Eukaryota; kingdom Metazoa; phylum Chordata; class Actinopteri; order Syngnathiformes; family Syngnathidae; genus Nerophis; species Nerophis lumbriciformis. Next base: position 7,395,745 of record NC_084552.2, on the reverse strand, counting down.
TGTTTAGTCCATGTCACCATACACCATATATATGTGGATATGTTTAGTCCATGTCACCATACACCATATATATGTGGATATGTTTAGTCCATGTCACCATACACCATATATATGTGGATATGTTTAGTCCATGTCACCATACACCATATATATGTGGATATGTCTAGTCCATGTCATGATACACCATATATATGTGGATATGTTTAGTCCATGTCACCATACACCATATATATGTGGATATGTTTAGTCCATGTCATGATACACCATATATATGTGGATATGTTTAGTCCATGTTACCATACACCATATATATGTGGATATGTTTAGTCCATGTCACCATACACCATATATATGTGGATATGTTTAGTCCATGTCACCATACACCATATATATGTGGATATGTTTAGTCCATGTCACCATACACCATATATATGTGGATATGTTTAGTCCATGTCACCATACACCATATATATGTGGATATGTTTAGTCCATGTCACCATACACCATATATATGTGGATATGTTTAGTCCATGTCACTATACATCATATATATGTGGATATGTTTAGTCCATGTCACCATACACCATATATATGTGGATATGTTTAGTCCATGTCACCATACACCATATATATGTGGATATGTTTAGTCCATGTCACTATACATCATATATATGTGGATATGTTTAGTCCATGTCACCATACACCATATATATGTGGATATGTTTAGTCCATGTCATGATACACCATATATATGTGGATATGTTTAGTCCATGTCACCATACACCATATATATGTGGATATGTTTAGTCCATGTCACCATACACCATATATATGTGGATATGTTTAGTCCATGTCACCATACACCATATATATGTGGATATGTTTAGTCCATGTCACCATACACCATATATATGTGGATATGTTTAGTCCATGTCACCATACACCATATATATGTGGATATGTTTAGTCCATGTCACCATACACCATATATATGTGGATATGTTTAGTCCATGTCACCATACACCATATATATGTGAATATATTTAGTCCATGCCACCATACACCATATATATGTGGATATGTTTAGTCCATGTCATGATACACCATATACTGTATATGTGGATATGTTTAGTCCATGTCACCATACACCATATATATGTGGATATGTTTAGTCCATGTCACCATACACCATATATATGTGGATATGTTTAGTCCATGTCACCATACACCATATATATGTGGATATGTTTAGTCCATGTCACCATACACCATATATATGTGAATATATTTAGTCCATGTCACCATACACCATATATATGTGGATATGTTTAGTCCATGTCATGATACACCATATACTGTATATGTGGATATGTTTAGTCCATGTCACCATACACCATATATATGTGGATATGTTTAGTCCATGTCACCATACACCATATATATGTGGATATGTTTAGTCCATGTCACCATACACCATATACCGGTATATGTGGATATGTTTAGTCCATGTCACCATACACCATATATATGTGGATATGTTTAGTCCATGTCACCATACACCATATATATGTGGATATGTTAAGTCCATGTCACCATACACCATATATATGTGAATATGTTTAGTCCATGTCACCATACACCATATATATGTGGATATGTTTAGTCCATGTCACCATACACCATATATATGTGGATATGTTTAGTCCATGTCACCATACACCATATATATGTGGATATGTTTAGTCCATGTCACCATACACCATATATATGTGGATATGTTTAGTCCATGTCACCATACACCATATATATGTGGATATGTTTAGTCCATGTCACCATACACCATATATATGTGGATATGTTTAGTCCATGTCACCATACACCATATATATGTGGATATGTTTAGTCCATGTCACCATACACCATATATATGTGGATATGTTTAGTCCATGTCATGATACATCATATATATGTGGATATGTTTAGTCCATGTCATGATACACCATATATATGTGGATATGTTTAGTCCATGTCACCATACACCATATATATGTGGATATGTTTAGTCCATGTCACCATACACCATATATATGTGGATATGTTTAGTCCATGTCACCATACACCATGTACCGTATATGTGAATATATTTAGTCCATGTCACCATACACCATATATATGTGGATATGTTTAGTCCATGTCACCATACACCATATATATTTGGATATGTTTAGTCCATGTCATGATACACCATATATATGTGGATATGTTTAGTCCATGTCACCATACACCATATATATTTGGATATGTTTAGTCCATGTCATGATACACCATATATATGTGGATATGTTTAGTCCATGTCACCATACACCATATATATGTGGATATGTTTAGTCCATGTCACCATACACCATATATATGTGGATATGTTTAGTCCATGTCACCATACACCATATATATGTGAATATGTTTAGTCCATGTCACCATACACCATATATATGTGGATATGTTTAGTCCATGTCATGATACATCATATATATGTGGATATGTTTAGTCCATGTCACCATACACCATATATATGTGGATATGTTTAGTCCATGTTACCATACACCATATATATGTGGATATGTTTAGTCCATGTCACCATACACCATATATATGTGGATATGTTTAGTCCATGTCACCATACACCATATATATGTGGATATGTTTAGTCCATGTCACCATACACCATATATATGTGGATATGTTTAGTCCATGTCACCATACACCATATATATGTGGATATGTTTAGTCCATGTCACCATACACCATATATATGTGGATATGTTTAGTCCATGTCACCATACACCATATATATGTGGATATGTTTAGTCCATGTCACCATACACCATATATATGTGGATATGTTTAGTCCATGTCACCATACACCATATATATGTGGATATGTTTAGTCCATGTCACTATACATCATATATATGTGGATATGTTTAGTCCATGTCACCATACACCATATATATGTGGATATGTTTAGTCCATGTCATGATACACCATATATAAGTGGATATGTTTAGTCCATGTCACCATACACCATATATATGTGGATATGTTTAGTCCATGTCACCATACACCATATATATGTGAATATATTTAGTCCATGTCACCATACACCATATATATGTGAATATATTTAGTCCATGTCACCATACACCATATATATGTGGATATGTTTAGTCCATGTCACCATACACCATATATATGTGGATATGTTTAGTCCATGTCACCATACACCATATATATGTGGATATGTTTAGTCCATGTCATGATACATCATATATATGTGGATATGTTTAGTCCATGTCACCATACACCATATATATGTGGATATGTTTAGTCCATGTCACCATACACCATATATATGTGGATATGTTTAGTCCATGTCACCATACACCAAATATATGTGGATATGTTTAGTCCATGTCACCATACACCATATATATGTGGATAAGTTTAGTCCATGTCACCATACACCATATACCGTATATGTGAATATATTTAGTCCATGTCACCATACACCATATATATGTGGATATGTTTAGTCCATGTCACCATACACCATATATATTTGGATATGTTTAGTCCATGTCACCATACACCATATATATGTGGATATGTTTAGTCCATGTCACTATACATCATATATATGTGGATATGTTTAGTCCATGTCACCATACACCATATATATGTGGATATGTTTAGTCCATGTCATGATACACCATATATAAGTGGATATGTTTAGTCCATGTCACCATACACCATATATATGTGGATATGTTTAGTCCATGTCACCATACACCATATATATGTGAATATATTTAGTCCATGTCACCATACACCATATATATGTGAATATATTTAGTCCATGTCACCATACACCATATATATGTGGATATGTTTAGTCCATGTCACCATACACCATATATATGTGGATATGTTTAGTCCATGTCACCATACACCATATATATGTGGATATGTTTAGTCCATGTCATGATACATCATATATATGTGGATATGTTTAGTCCATGTCACCATACACCATATATATGTGGATATGTTTAGTCCATGTCACCATACACCATATATATGTGGATATGTTTAGTCCATGTCACCATACACCATATATATGTGGATATGTTTAGTCCATGTCACCATACACCATATATATGTGGATATGTTTAGTCCATGTCACCATACACCATATACCGTATATGTGAATATATTTAGTCCATGTCACCATACACCATATATATGTGGATATGTTTAGTCCATGTCACCATACACCATATATATTTGGATATGTTTAGTCCATGTCACCATACACCATATATATGTGGATATGTTTAGTCCATGTCACCATACACCATATATATTTGGATATGTTTAGTCCATGTCACCATACACCATATATATGTGGATATGTTTAGTCCATGTCACCATACACCATATATATGTGGATATGTTTAGTCCATGTCACCATACACCATATATATTTGGATATGTTTAGTCCATGTCATGATACACCATATATATGTGGATATGTATAGTCCATGTCACCATACACCATATATATTTGGATATGTCCATGTCACCATACACCATATATATTTGGATATGTTTAGTCCATGTCACCATACACCATATATATGTGGATATGTTTAGTCCATGTCACCATACACCATATATATGTGGATATGTATAGTCCATGTCACCATACACCATATACCGTATATGTGAATATATTTAGTCCATGTCACCATACACCATATATATGTGGATATGTATAGTCCATGTCACCATACACCATATATATTTGGATATGTCCATGTCACCATACACCATATATATTTGGATATGTTTAGTCCATGTCACCATACACCATATATATTTGGATATGTTTAGTCCATGTCACCATACACCATATATATGTGGATATGTTTAGTCCATGTCACCATACACCATATATATGTGGATATGTTTAGTCCATGTCACCATACACCATATATATGTGGATATGTTTAGTCCATGTCATGATACATCATATATATGTGGATATGTTTAGTCCATGTCACCATACACCATATATATGTGGATATGTTTAGTCCATGTCACCATACACCATATATATGTGGATATGTTTAGTCCATGTCACCATACACCATATATATGTGGATATGTTTAGTCCATGTCACCATACACCATATATATGTGGATATGTTTAGTCCATGTCACCATACACCATATACCGTATATGTGAATATATTTAGTCCATGTCACCATACACCATATATATGTGGATATGTTTAGTCCATGTCACCATACACCATATATATTTGGATATGTTTAGTCCATGTCACCATACACCATATATATGTGGATATGTTTAGTCCATGTCACCATACACCATATATATTTGGATATGTTTAGTCCATGTCACCATACACCATATATATGTGGATATGTTTAGTCCATGTCACCATACACCATATATATGTGGATATGTTTAGTCCATGTCACCATACACCATATATATTTGGATATGTTTAGTCCATGTCATGATACACCATATATATGTGGATATGTTTAGTCCATGTTACCATACACCATATATATGTGGATATGTTTAGTCCATGTCACCATACACCATATATATGTGGATATGTATAGTCCATGTCACCATACACCATATACCGTATATGTGAATATATTTAGTCCATGTCACCATACACCATATATATGTGGATATGTATAGTCCATGTCACCATACACCATATATATTTGGATATGTTTAGTCCATGTCACCATACACCATATATATTTGGATATGTTTAGTCCATGTCACCATACACCATATATATTTGGATATGTTTAGTCCATGTCACCATACACCATATATATGTGGATATGTTTAGTCCATGTCACCATACACCATATATATGTGGATATGTTTAGTCCATGTCACCATACACCATATATATTTGGATATGTCCATGTCACCATACACCATATATATTTGGATATGTTTAGTCCATGTCACCATACACCATATATATGTGGATATGTTTAGTCCATGTCACCATACACCATATATATTTGGATATGTTTAGTCCATGTCATGATACACCATATATATGTGGATATGTTTAGTCCATGTCACCATACACCATATATATGTGGATATGTTTAGTCCATGTCACCATACACCATATATATGTGGATATGTTTAGTCCATGTCACCATACACCATGTACCGTATATGTGAATATATTTAGTCCATGTCACCATACACCATATATATGTGGATATGTTTAGTCCATGTCACCATACACCATATATATTTGGATATGTTTAGTCCATGTCATGATACACCATATATATGTGGATATGTTTAGTCCATGTCACCATACACCATATATATGTGGATATGTTTAGTCCATGTCACCATACACCATATATATGTGGATATGTTTAGTCCATGTCACCATACACCATATATATGTGGATATGTTTAGTCCATGTCACCATACACCATATATATTTGGATATGTTTAGTCCATGTCATGATACACCATATATATGTGGATATGTTTAGTCCATGTCACCATACACCATATATATGTGGATATGTTTAGTCCATGTCACCATACACCATATATATGTGGATATGTTTAGTCCATGTCACCATACACCATATACCGTATATGTGAATATATTTAGTCCATGTCACCATACACCATATATATGTGGATATGTTTAGTCCATGTCACCATACACCATATATATTTGGATATGTTTAGTCCATGTCATGATACACCATATATATGTGGATATGTTTAGTCCATGTCACCATACACCATATATATGTGGATATGTTTAGTCCATGTCACCATACACCATATATATGTGGATATGTTTAGTCCATGTCACCATACACCATGTACCGTATATGTGAATATATTTAGTCCATGTCACCATACACCATATATATGTGGATATGTTTAGTCCATGTCACCATACACCATATATATTTGGATATGTTTAGTCCATGTCATGATACACCATATATATGTGGATATGTTTAGTCCATGTCACCATACACCATATATATGTGGATATGTTTAGTCCATGTCACCATACACCATATATATGTGGATATGTTTAGTCCATGTCACCATACACCATATACCGTATATGTGAATATATTTAGTCCATGTCACCATACACCATATATATGTGGATATGTTTAGTCCATGTCACCATACACCATATATATTTGGATATGTTTAGTCCATGTCATGATACACCATATATATGTGGATATGTTTAGTCCATGTCACCATACACCATATATATGTGGATATGTTTAGTCCATGTCACCATACACCATATATATTTGGATATGTTTAGTCCATGTCTTGATACACCATATATATGTGGATATGTTTAGTCCATGTCACCATACACCATATATATGTGGATATGTTTAGTCCATGTCACCATACACCATATATATGTGGATATGTTTAGTCCATGTCACCATACACCATATACCGTATATGTGAATATATTTAGTCCATGTCACCATACACCATATATATGTGGATATGTTTAGTCCATGTCACCATACACCATATATATGTGGATATGTTTAGTCCATGTCACCATACATCATATATATGTGGATATGTTTAGTCCATGTCACTATACATCATATATATGTGGATATGTTTAGTCCATGTCACCATACACCATATATATGTGGATATGTTTAGTCCATGTCACCATACACCATATATATGTGGATATGTTTAGTCCATGTCACCATACACCATATATATGTGGATATGTTTAGTCCATGTCATGATACATCATATATATGTGGATATTTAGCCTTAGCCTTGAATGAACACTTGATGCAAATAATGAGAGCAGTATGATGATTCTATGTGTCTACATTAAAACATTCTTCTTCATAGTGCATTAATATATGCTACTTTTAAACTTTCATGCAGAGAGGGAAATCACAAGTAAAAGTGTATTTATTAAAGAGTTATTAAGCAGTGGCACAAACATTCATGTCATTTCCAAAGAGAAAGTGCAAGATTGTCAGAGACATTTTAAAACCAGCTATTAGTGCACTTTTGTGCATGATGTCACTAAGATGGCATATCAAAACAATACTCAATTAAAGTGCACTTTTTGTACAGAACGCCACTACAATAGTTTAAAACAAATAAAGTGCACTTTTGTGCATGATGTCACACAAGATATTTCAATAAGTGTCAAATAAAAATGAGCTGCATAATAGGAAATCAAATAGTGTATATCCTTCACTATGTGGTAGGTTCCTGCGGACGTTATCTCCTTCTGTTGTTGACTATTTGTTTCATACGGTGTTGATCTGGAAATGGTTGCCTCGGCATTTTGTGGGTGTGGCACCGAACGGAGATGTTGACATGCGGAGTTTCAAGCACTCTTCATTCTCTAGCGGGTGACTTTTATAATGATGCTACATATTAGCAGTAATGCTACTTTTTGTAGAAACGCTTTTGCCGCATACTTGACATATTACGGTTGTCTGTTCAACATCTCCCCGCTTGAAGCCAAACCACCGCCAGACGATGGACCCCCTGCTGTTTTTCTTGGGAATGAATTATTCCTTCATTTGTTACCAGATTGGCACCTTCTTTCTCTCGTATTACCACTCACACCACTCCGCTAGCACCACAGCTAACATTACCATGCCGCTACCTCTCTGCTGGGTGAGGGTGTATGACGTTGCACGCGCGACAGTATGTGACGTATGTAAGAAGGTGCGCTTGTTTATATCTCTGTGAGAAGGAGAGACAGGAAAGAGTGAGAAGAGCCTGTAGTGTAATGCCTGCAGCTAAAAGCAACTGCATGAGAACGTATACTCCAATATCACCATATAGTCATTTTCTATATCGCACAGAGACAAACCCGCGATATATCCAGTATATTCCATATATCACCCAGCCCTACACACTACTACTGTAATGCTCAGTTAAACACAGAGAACTGAGTTAGAAACACCAGTGTAGCACTGGACCACATGGACCACAACTAAAACCAGTGTAGGACTGGACCACATGGACCACAACTAACACCAGTGTAGGACTGGACCACATGGACCACAACTAACACCAGTGTAGGACTGGACCACATGGACCACAACTAAAACCAGTGTAGGACTGGACCACAACTAACACTAGTGTAGAACTGAGCCACATGGACCACAACTAACACCAGTGTAGGACTGGACCACATGGACCACAACTATCGACCAACTGTAGTTACTGACAGTGGGTTTCTGAAGTGTCCCTGAGCCCATGTGGTGATATCCTTTACACACTGATGTCGCTTGTTGATGCAGTACAGCCTGAGGGATGGAAGGTCACGGGCTTAGCTGCTTACGTGCAGTGATTTCTCCAGATTCTCTGAACCCTTTGATGATATTACGGACCGTAGATGGTGAAATCCCTAAACTCCTTGCAATAGCTGCTTGAGAAAGGTTTTTCTTAAACTGTTCAACAATTTGCTTATGCATTTGTTGAAAAGTGGTGCCCCTCGCCCCATCCTTGTTTGTGAATGACTGAGCATTTCATGGAATCTACTTTTATACCCAATCATGGCACCCACCTGTTCCCAATTAGCCTGCACACCTGTGGGATGTTCCAAATAAGTGTTTGATGAGCATTCCTCAACTTTATCAGTATTTATTGCCACCTTTCCCAACTTCTTTGTCACGTGTTGCTGGCATCAAATTCTAAAGTTAATGATTATTTGCACACAAAAAAAAGTTTATGAGTTTGAACATCAAATATGTTGTCTTTGTAGCATATTCAACTGAATATGGGTTGAAAATGATTTGCAAATCATTGCATTCCGTTTATATTTACATCTAACACAATTTCCCAACTCATATGGAAACGGGGTTTGTATTACATTAATGGAAATGTGTTTTATTTGATTTGTCATTATTTGCCCCGCCTCCATTGAGTATACATACAGTTAATGAACTTACCTGCCAGGTGAGGCGCTGATAGAAAAGGGTCCATTCTCCATCAGATGAAGCACATAGTAGATGTTGTAATGCAATCTGAGGACACACCACACAAAAAGTCTTCACCTGAAAAGAAATGAAATGTCACGTGTGTGAGGCCTCACCTGTCACTGATCTTCACTCGGTTCCTCCTGGCTGCCAGCAACAACATGGCCATGTGGCTGAGGTACTCTGTGATGGCCAGGTGTGACACCACGCCACTCAGTAAAGACACCAAAGTCTGCACGTCAGCCACGCTCTCAGCCAGGAGCAGGATCACCGCCATGGCTGCAAAGGGGTTGGGAGCCTTTGGGGTGGAACACACAGGTCACTATGGAGAGCAGGATGAGGCCATGATGACATAGGTGTGGCTTAGAGACTCACCTCAGTCTCAAGGTGTTTGCACTTGGGAACATTACGGATGCGTAACCTAATGGAGGCCTCGGCGTGCGGGAAAAGGCGATGTTTCTTCACACACCCCAGGACGTCTTCTGGATGCACTCTCTCACCAAACCTATGGTGTGCCATTGAACTGTCCAACAAACACACTTTCACTTCCTGCTAGAGATCCACTCTTCTGGCAGATAACAGATATTCATTTGCAGCAAAACTTATTTAAAGATGAATATTATACGTCACTAAACAGCTGGACAAGGCTTTAAGTTGGTTTTTGAACATTATTTTTTTAGGAAAGGTGGGACCAGTACTGACATAATGTTTGATGTTGTGTTTAATTATCATCAAACACCTTTATTACGTGTGTCTAAGAGGAACATCAACATTTTATACATTTTTATTGCGTGTGTCTAAGACAGGGGTCGGTAACCTTTGCCACTCAAAGAGCCATTTTGACCCGTTTCACAAATTCAAGAAAACATTGGGAGCCACAAAACTCTTTTGAAATTTAAAATGAAATAACACTGCATACAAAGTTTTTTTTTTTGCTTTGTGCTATGTATAAACCAGACACGCGGCCCGCGAGACGTAACCTTAATATGAAAATTTAATGTTAGTGCGCCCCGCGAGTTTTATATGAATGCCGCTTGACAGCGTCATACTTGCCAACTAAGGCTGAAACGACGCGTCGACGTAGTCGACGTCATCGGTTACGTAAATACGTCGACGCCGTTTTTGTGCGTCGGCGCGTCGCATATTTACGTCACACTACTGTCATGGCGGAGCGCAAAGCAGACGGTGCGAGCGAGGGGAAAAAAGCACGCCAAAAGTCGTCAAAAGTGTGGGAGTATTTCAATAAACGGCCTAATAATGTTGTATGCACACTGTGTCGAGCGGAAATGGCCTATCATAGCAGCCCAACGGCTATGAACTAACATTTGAAAAGAAAACCGACAGCGTTCTTGCCATCACCAAGTAAATCGTCCGCGTGCGTATACGTTGTCATTATTACACAAAAACATGAATGTGTCATTTGTATCTGCGTTGTAAATTCATAAACTAAAGCACCGTTTCGCTCTGAGAGGTGCGTTTGGCGTGCCTGTTCAGTGTTTACAAAGACGCGCTCCTCTTTAACGCTGTGGAGAGGCGGCGGCGCCGGGAGCGACGCCGCAATCGTGCCCAGGTGCGCGATCCGAGCGAGCGAGGAAGAGGAGCCGAAAAGCGAGGAGAGAAAAGAGTTGGAAGAGAAAAGACTGTGTAAAATTAAAAGATTGTAAACCTGGCAAAGCCGTCTGGCGTTCAGTCTGTCGGTCCTGAAAGAACCCCACGGCACAAGACGTGTCACAAACACTAACGTTAATTAGTTGTGCAAATACCTTTTACAACATTAACAGTTACATATACTATGTACAAACCAACAATTAACTTTCACTTTAATCATACTATCATTGTTGTTATTAAGCAAAATAAGCAATACTTTTACTTTTGTTGAAATGTTTACACTGTTGTTACAGAATATTTAGTTTTGCACTTTTTTTGTATTGAATGTTTATCTTTATTTTTGCACATTTTAGCAAATAAGCAATACTTTTACTTTTGTTGAAATGTTTACACTGTACACTTTTTTGTATTGGATGTTTAGCTTTATTTTTGCACATTTTAGCAAATAAGCAATACTTTTACTTTTGTTGAAATGTTTACACTTGTTACAGAATATTTCCGTTTTGCACTTTTTTGTATTGGATGTTTATCTTTATTTTTGCACATTTTAAAGCAAAATAAGCAATACTTTTACTTTTGAAATGCTTATACTATTGCAGAATATTAAGATTTGCACTGGATGTTTACTTTTATATTTGCACATTAAAAAGCAAATAAGCTACTTTTAATTTTGTTAAATGTTAAAAGTTTTAAATGTTTACATTGTTACAGAATATTTTGTCATGTTGTTGTCAATGTTGACTGAGTGGCCATACTTTTTTTTTTGTAAATAAAAGCCATGCCTTTTGAAAAAACTGGCCTACATTTATTTTTTCCTCTTCATTTTAAATAAAAAAAATAATCGGTAAAAGGAAAAATAATCTATAGATTAATCGAAAAAAATAATCTATAGATTAACCGATTAATCGAAAAAAATAATCTATAGATTAATCGATAGAAAAATAATCGTTAGCTGCAGCCCCTTGCGATTTTTCCGGGAGACTCCCGAAATACAGGGCAACTATTCTATCGGAAGTCTGATGATTTTCACCCAAACAACAATAATAAGGGCGTGCCGTGATGGCACTGTCTTTAGCGCCCTCTACAACCTGTATAAACAGTGTGCCAGTCCAGTTACATGTTGTATGAGGTTTCTGCAGACACACATAAGTGACTGCAAGGTATACTTGTTCAACAGCCATACAGGTTACACTGAGGGTGGCCGTATAAAACAACTTTAACACTGTTACAAATATGCGCCACACTGTGAACCCACACCAAACAGGAATGACAAACAAATTTCGGGAGAACAGCCGCACCGTAACACAACAGAACAAATACCCAGTAGAGATGCGCGGTTTGCGGACACAACCGCGGAGTCCGCGGATTATCCGCGGATCGGGCGGTTGAAAAAAAAAAAAAAAAAAGATTTTATCCACGGGTCGGGTCGGGCGGTTGAAATAAAAAAAAATTAGATTTTAAATAGATTCAGGCGGGTGGCAGTTAAACCAATTCGGAAATATATATCCATAGTTAAATGTTGTTACCAACATACGAAAAACGAGCAGGCACCTGCAGCATATGCCACAACAGAAGAAGAAGGAAAAAAAAAGAGATGGACACTTTTACGGAGCGGAGAAGGAACGCCTCGCCGGGGTCCGGGACCGAGGCCCCTTCCCCCGAGAGGGCCCCACCGGGAGCCGTAGCTGAGGTGATCCGCGAGAAGGGCGCGACACACGTCCAGGGTCACCACCGCGCCCACCGCACCGACACCCCGCCTCGTCCGCCTTCGCCGCGGCCGGCGTCACGCGCAGCAGGTAAGCAGCTTACCTGTCTGCCACCCCCGTGGCCGGGGGCTCGTAACAGGGGTCACTCCGCGCGCTCCGCCCGCGCAGCTTACCTGCCCGCCACCCCTGTTGCCGGGGGCGCGTAACAGGGGTCACTCCGCGCGCAGTGCGCTCACGAAAGGGGTGGGGCTCACCCTGGTTGATATAGACAGCAGGACGGTGGCCATGGAAGTCGGAACCCGCTAAGGAGTGTGTAACAACCCACCTGCCGAATCAACTAGCCCTGAAAATGGATGGCGCTGGAGCGTCGGGCCCATACCCGGCCGTCGCCGGCAGCGAGAGCCGCGAGGGCTAGGCCACGACGAGTAGGATGGCCGCCGCGGTGCGCGCTGAAGCCTCGGGCGCGAGCCCGGGTGGAGCCGCCGCGGGTGCGAGGGACATCGCACCTCCACGCGCTTGGAGGTGCGCTCAGCGCGGCTCCCATATGATTGCGCACTGGTGTGCGTCTGGGCCGTGACAGCGTGGCACGCATTGAATGTCTCTGCTCCATTGGATCAGTCTCCTTTCTTTAACAGGCAAAAGCTTTATAACCTCACTAATGCCTTGCATCGTCTATATTAGATATATAACAACGGGCGGGTGGCGGATGGCGGGCGGGTGCGGGTTTGATTAAATGTTAGATCGGGTGGATGGCGGATGGTTGACGACTTTCTGATGCGGTTGCGGATGAAATAATTGCCTATCCGCGCATCTCTAATACCCAGAATCCCATGCATCCCTAACTCTTCCGGGCTACATTATATACCCTTGCAACCACCAAACCCTGCCACCCCACACATCAACCCCCCCCCCTCCGTGCGTCGGTTGAGGTGGGCGGGGTTGGGGGCGGCGGGGGTGTATAATGTAGCCCGGAAGAGTTAGGGATGCATGGGATTCTGGGTATTTGTTCTGTTGTGTTTATGTTGTGTTACGGTGCGGATGTTCTCCCGAAATGTGTTTGTCATTCTTGTTTGGTGTGGGTTCACAGTTGGGCGCATATTAGTAAGAGTGTTAAACTTGTTTTATACGGCCACCCTCAGGGTGAACTTTATGGCTGTTATAAATAATAAATAATAAATGGGTTGTACTTGTATAGCGCTTTTCTACCTTCAAGGTACTCAAAGCGCTTTGACACTACTTCCACATTTACCCATTCACACACACATTCACACACTGATGGAGGGAGCTGCCATGCAAGGCGCTAACCAGCACCCATCAGGAGCAAGGGTGAAGTGTCTTGCTCAGGACACAACGGACATGACGAGGTTGGTACTAGGTGGGGATTGAACCAGGGACCCTCGGGTTGCGCACGGCCACTCTACCAATGCGCCACGCCGTTGACTAAGTATGCCTTGCAGTCACTTACGTGTGTAGGGCAGAGCCTGCATACAACATGTGACTGGGCCGGCACGCAGATAGTGTTAAATCGGACGCTAAATGCACTGCCATCATGGTACGCCCTCAATATTGTTGCCCCGGGAGATTTTCGGGAGAGGCACTGAAATTCGGAAGTCTCCCGGAAAAATCGGGAGGGTCAGCAAGTATGCAGCTGAGCCGCATCAGAGTAATCAAAGAGCCGCATGCGGGTTGCCGACCCCTGGTCTAAGAGGAACATCAACATTTTATTTCTAAATATGGAACATCTCCTGGGAAAATTAGTCAAAATATGACATTTGTCTACATCACAATAACTCATCTACTCCATTGTGTACACTTTTATAACACTTTATGGATTTAATACATCATAAGGTTTCTAAAATGTTGTCAACATTTCAATAAAAACACTTCTGGGCTCCTTCACGCAGATTATAGTTGAGACATTTTCAAGATGGCTGAAATTTCTTCCTGGATGTTACAGAAAGTATGAGAATGTGTGAGCTGCTGCCTCACCTTCTTTACTTATATCATTTCATATTTGTCAAAATATTTACACAAAATTGGGATTTTTGGCAGAGATCTCTTTTTTTGTCATCTTCATGTGCATCTAGGGCTGGACAATTAAGGCAAAAATAATCCATCCATCCATCCATTTTCTACTGCTTATTCCCTTCAGGTCGCGGGGGCGCTGGAGCCTATCTCAGCTACATTCGGGCGGAAGGCGGGGTACACCCTGGACAAGTCGCCACCTCATCACAGGGCCAACACAGATAGACAGACAACATTCACACTCACATTCACACACTAGTGACCATTTAGTGTTGACAATCAACCTATCCCCAGGTGCATGTCTTTGGAGGTGGGAGGGGCCTATCCCCAGGTGCATGTCTTTGGAGGTGGGAGGGGCCTATCCCCAGGTGCATGTCTTTGGAGGTGGGAGGAAGCCGGAGTACCCGGAGGGAACCCACGCAGTCACTGGGAGAACATGCAAACTCCACACAGAAGGATCCCGAGGCCGGGATTGAACTCACGACTACTCAGGACCTTCGTATTGTGAGGCAGACGCACTAACCCTTCTGCCACCGTGCTGCATAATATTAACCATTAATAACACAAGTGTTCATTATTTTGAAAACATGAGTGTTTATTGTAGCACCAAAACTTATTTTTAAATATAGTTTAAAAAAAAACCTGAACATAAATTACAAACAAATAAACCACAATGAGTAAAACAATAATAATAGTATTAACAGTACATTTAAATAATGATACCGATATAAAAAACTATTGAAAATCATTTTTTCTGTTTTGTTTTGATTTTGTTTATTACCTTATACACATATTTTACCACCATAGAGTGTGTGCTTTTTGTGTCAAATAAAATTTCATAAAATGTTAATTAAATGCAAAAATCCTCACATTTATTGGTATATCTTTGGACAATTTGGACAGGTGCATTTATATTATTCACATATGAGTAATGCTGTATAATAGACTGTATTTATATTATTCACATGTGAATAATGTTGTATAATAGACTGTATTTATGTTATTCACATGTGAATAATGCTGTATAATAGACTGTATTTATATTATTCACATGTGAATAATGCTGTATAATAGACTGTATTTATATTATTCACATGTGAATAATGCTGTATAATAGACTGTATTTATATTATTCACGTGTAAAAAATACCTAAGTGTTTATTGTGAGCGAACTGTGGTGCTGAATTTCCCCCAGGGATCAATAAAGTACTTTCTATTCTGAGTATATTAAGCAATCATACAAGCCAACGCGCAAAAGCATTACTTTCTTAATTGAGATTAGTGATTATTGATCAGGTATACTAGCGCTGTGTCAAATAAAAAGTAGTAACCATGGTGACATCCCAAACTTCTAGTAGACCTGCTCTTTTTTTCACTCATTCACTCCTCATCTGTCACAAGCTGCGGAATTTGCTTGCACTTTGCCCTGTCCATTAATTGCTTTTTAACCCTTTTTTTTTTTTTTTAGATGATTACATTTTTATGATCGTGAGAAGCCATAATGGCATGAATGATGCAGGCCTAAGTACATCCATTACCCACGTCTGTCACGTTGTTATCTGATGGAATCACGGAACATTCAACTCGTAGCAGGAGCAAAACAAACAAAACGGAACTGTTAAGAAGCCGGGGAAGAAGGACAAAAACTGGATTTCCCTGGAACAACAGGCAGCTATTCTCATTCAGGGTGTCTAAATATATTAGATTTTCGAAGGAATGGCGATTATTTGTAATTTAATTTTTTTTATTTATCTGTCCTGTCCTGTCCTGACACTCAGACAAATCTTATAGTAGATGTAGATGATCTATATCTGATGTAAGGCTGAAACGACGCGTCGACGTAGTCGACGTCATCGGTTACGTAAATACGTCGACGCCGTTTTTGTGCGTCGGCGCGTCGCATATTTACGTCACACTACTTTACTGTCATGGCGGAGCGCAAAGCAGACGATGCGAGCGAGGGGAAAAAAGCACGCCAAAAGTCGTCAAAAGTGTGGGAGTATTTCAATAAACGGCCTAATAATGTTGTTGTATGCACACTGTGTCGAGCGGAAATGGCCTATCATAGCAGCACAACGGCTATGAACGAACATTTGAAAAGAAAACCCCCGACAGCGTTCTTGCCATCACCATCAACAAGTCAATCGTCCGCGTGCGTATACGTTGTCATTATTACACAAAAACATGAATGTGTCATTTGTATCTGCGTTGTAAATTCATAAACTAAAGCACCGTTTCGCTCTGAGAGGCGCGTTTGGCGTGCCTGTTCAGTGTTTACAAAGACGCGCTCCTCTTTAACGCTGTGGAGAGGCGGCGGCGGCGAGCGAGCGGCGAGGCGGGGCGCGCCGGGAGCGACGCCGCAATCGTGCCCAGGTGCGCGATCCGCGCAGTTGGAAGAGAAAAGACTTTGTGTAAAATTAAAAGATTGTAAACCTGGCAAAGCCGTCTGGCGTTCAGTCTGTCGGTCCTGAAAGAACCCCACGGCACAAGACGTGTCACAAACGCTAACGTTAATTAGTTGTGCAAATACCTTTTACAACATTAACAGTTACATATACTATGTACAAACGAACAATTAACTTTCACTTTAATCATACTATCATTGTTGTGTTATTAAGCAAAATAAGCAATACTTTTACTTTTGTTGAAATGTTTACACTGTACACTTTTTTGTATTGGATGTTTAGCTTTATTTTTGCACATTTTAGCAAATAAGCAATACTTTTACTTTTGTTGAAATGTTTACACTTGTTACAGAATATTTCCGTTTTGCACTTTTTTGTATTGGATATTTATCTTTATTTTTGCACATTTTAAAGCAAAATAAGCAATACTTTTACTTTTGAAATGCTTATACTATTCCAGAATATTAAGATTTGCACTGGATGTTTACTTTTATATTTGCACATTAAAAAGCAAATAAGCTACTTTTAATTTTGTTAAATGTTAAAAGTTTTAAATGTTTACATTGTTACAGAATATTTTGTCATGTTGTTGTCAATGTTGACTGAGTGGCCATACTTTTTTTTTTGTAAATAAAAGCCATGCCTTTTGAAAAAACTGGCCTACATTTATTTTTTCCTCTTCATTTTAAATAATAAAAAAAAAAAAATCGGTAAAAGGAAAAATAATCTATAGATTAATCGATAAAATAATCTATAGATTAACCGATTAATCGAAAAAAATAATCTATAGATTAATCGATAGAAAAATAATCGTTAGCTGCAGCCCTAATCTGATGTACATATGGACTTTACATATAGTACATGCAGATGATCTATATCTGCTGGACATAATTACTTTACATATAGTAGATGTAGATGATCTATATCTGCTGGACATATTTATTTTACATGATGTAGATGTAGATGATCCATATCTGTTGTACAATTTACTTTACATGATGTAGATGTAGATGATCTATATCTGTTGTACACATTGACTTTACACAAGAGAAGTGTTGATTATTTGTATCTGACTTTATTAAATGTTTGGCTAGAATTCTATTGAACAAAACTAGTTTTTTTGGGGACGGCGTGGTGCAGTTGGGAGAGTGGCCGTGCCAGCAACCTGAGGGTTCCTGGTTCAATCCCCAGCTTCTACCAACCTCATCACGTCCGTTGTCTCCTTGAGCAAGACACTTCACCCTTGCTCCTGATGGGTGGTGGTTAGGGCCTTGCATGGCAGCCCCCACCATCAGTGTGTGAATGTGTGTGTGAATGGGTGAATGTGGAAATAGTGTCAAAGCGCTTTGAGTACCTTGAAGGTAGAAAAGCGCTATACAAGTATAACCCATTTACCATTTATTTGAAGTAATATAGAAATTGATCAGACCTGTGTATCTATTTAATGGAGGAATGTAGTTCATCATAGAACTGGCACCCAGTGTTATTAAAAAAGTATTGATTATGAATCGAGAATCAATTCTGAATCGAATAGTTACTGTTAGAATAACTGTTTCTAAATTATCACAAAAACTTTGTATTACATTGTGTTCTTGACAAGAAGACAAAATGCTGTTTTTTGAGTAAGGCTCGTAAAACTCCATTTTGTAGGGGGGGGGGGGGGGGGGGGAGCAAGATGGTGTTCCTGTGTTCTCTCATGTATGGTAATCAACAGAAGGATGTTGTTCTGGCCCAAGGACTTCAAAGCGGAGAGAACCAAGGGTCTGTCCAATTTCCAGACGAACTCTTTTTGAAGTATTTAACAAACTCTTTTTGAACTATTTTATGGAACTCTTTTTGAACTATTTTACGACCTCTTCTTTTGAACTGTTTGGTAACCAAAGGCAACGCTGTTTACGACCCACTTCCCTCTGGAAGCAGCTGTGGTCAGGTGAGGGGAGAAAGTCAAATAAAGAAGGAGGAGTGCAATCTTTGGGCAGAGCGTGCTAAAACACTGTAAGAGGTTACAGGTCGACGGCGACTCTCCTCAATATATTGAGTCCAAATTTAATTCTGTCTCTGCTTGATTCTTTGCCTCTTGTCTTGTTTAATAGATGCCATCAGTGTTTGAACCTGACAGTTACCCCTCAAGAATTGTGAGCACAGCAGTGGAAAAAAAGGCAAGCGATCAGTGGTTATAACTATCTACTACACCTAATATTCATTGAAATACTGCTATCATATTTGTATATATTGTATCTGCTGATGTACTTCTGTTGGAGTTAAATGGGAAAAAAAGCCGATACTGATATCGATATTTGTCAAAATGCCAAATATAGTCCCGGCCGACTAGTGGCTGGTTATTTGGTAAGGCCAACTTACATGACAAGGTTATTTGGTAAGGCAAACTTACATGACAAGGTTAATTGGTAAGGCCAACTTACATGACAAGGTTAATTGGTAAGGCCAACTTATATGACAAGGTTATTTGGTAAGGCCAACTTACATGACAAGGTTATTTGGTAAGGCCAACTTACATGACAAGGTTAATTGGTAAGGCCAACTTACATGACAAGGTTTCGGATGCCGAGCGGTGACACCTCTGGAAGAAGTATGCCACAGTTCTTGAGAGAGACGGTGACGTGGGAGACCGTGTCCTCCTCCTCCATCATGTAGCGGTAGTACCTCTTCTTGTAGGGCATGAACTGCAGGGAGGGACAGCTGATTAATACACCCTCAGGTGCGCCTTGGAAAGCTGGGCCGGACCTTGCCGTCCTCCACCATGTTGCGCCAGCGCTGGCAGACCAGCACGGCGCTCCTGTAGAGGTCCTGGGCAGGGAGGAGGCTGAGGACCTGGCTCAGCACCTCCTCAGGGAGGTCGTGGATGTGACCCTGCGGCTGCTGCAGTTCCTTACTGCTGCCCAGGAGCCCGTAGGTGGCGTCGGGCAGAGGCTCCACCTCCGGCACCGTGCCATCAGAACCATCAAACTCGTCATCGAACATCTCCGCCGTGATTCCCTCCAAATAGTCCATCTCCTCGGGGTCAGACTGCCTCTCCTCGGCAGCTGGGCTCCAGTCCTCGTCCTCCATGCTGTCCTCTGCTGATTGCTGCTCGTAGGTGCACACCCCTCCTGCTGGTGCATGTTACAATGATATCTTAATGATGGTGCACACCCCTCCTGCTGGTGCATGTTACAATGATGTCATAATGATGGTGCATGTTACAATGATGTCATAATGATGGTGCACACCCCTCCTGCTGGTGCATGTTACAATGATGTCATAATGATGGTGCATGTTACAATGATGTCATAATGATGGTGCACACCCCTCCTGCTGGTGCATGTTACAATGATGTCATAATGATGGTGCATGTTACAATGATGTCATAATGATGGTGCACACCCCTCCTGCTGGTGCATGTTACAATGATGTCATAATGATGGTGCATGTTACAATGATGTCATAATGATGGTGCACACCCCTCCTGCTGGTGCATGTTACAATGATGTCATAATGATGGTGCATGTTACAATGATGTCATAATGATGGTGCACACCCCTCCTGCTGGTGCATGTTACAATGATGTCATAATGATGGTGCACACCCCTCCTGCTGGTGCATGTTACAATGATGCCATAATGATGGTGCATGTTACAATGATGGACATTACACTGGTGGAGGGTTGTCCCCATACCAATAATTAAGGACCTGTACCAAAATGTATTTACATACTTTTCCAAATAAAGGGGAGCACAAAAAATGTCATTATTGTCTTTATTGTAACAACAAATGTTAGTGTACATGAAACATATGTTTATTATTGTCATTTAGTCCTTAAATAAAATACTAGACAACTTGTCTTTTAGTAGTAAGTAAACAAAGAAAGACTCCTAATTAGTCTGCTGACGTATGCAGTAACATATTGTGTCATTTATACACCTATTATTTTGTACACATTATGAGGGACAAACTGTAAAAATTGATTATTAATCTACTTGTTCATTTACTGTTAATATCTGCTTATTTTCCCTTTTAACATGTTCTATCTACACTTCTGCTAAAATGTAATAATCACTTATTCTTCTCTTCTTTGATACTTGACATTAGTTTTGGATGATACCACACATTTAGGTATGGATCATGTCGATACCAAGTAGTTACAGGATCATACATTGGTCATATTCAGTCTCATGTGTCCAGGGACATATTTACTGACTTTATAAACATAATGTTCTGTTATAACTAAAAGTTGTAAACTCTTGTTGTTGAAGTGTGTTGTGCTTATTGCTTGTTATTTAATGAACATTATTACATATGTATTTGTCGCCATCATGTGGTCAGGGCAGTTACTACATCTTTGAGAAGTGTGTATTTTGAATCAAACTTTATTGACCGAAAGTTGCATAAGCCAAGCAGAGAAATCTACGGTGCCAGCAAGTACTTTATGCTGGTTCTTTTCCAATAAATACTGCATATATCTTTTGTTTAAGGTTGCATCGCCGGTATGTATCAGGTGGTAGGAAACAGGTGGTAGAGGTGAACAGCACCGTGTGTCCCCCCCTCTCAGTGAGCTGTAGAGTGCCCCAAGGCAGTGTATTAGGGCCTTTACTGTTCCTAGTATACATAAACGACATGTCATCAGCATGCGACTGTGAATTGTTCTTGTTTGCGGATGATTCGGCCCTGCTGGTATCAGACAAGGACAAGTCACAGGTGGAGAAAATCCTCAGTGCTGAACTCTGTAGAACTTGCACCTGGCTCGCTGACAACAAGCTATCCATACACTTGGGTAAAACGGAATCCATCCTGTTTGGGTCCCACATCAACCTTAAGAAAGTCAATGACTTCACTATAAAAGTGGGTGGCATTGTTATCACCAGGAAAGATGAGGTCACCTACCTAGGTTCCATTCTAGAGGCTAATCTTTCCTGTGATGAAATGGCAACCAAGGTCATCAAAAAGGTCAACCAACAAACGAGATTTCTCTACAGAATCTCCTCTCTGGTCAACAAAAGCACCATGAAGATTCTAGCGGGAACTCTCGTTCAATCCTTTTTCCATTTCCAAATCTAGACTCCAAACATCCCAGAACAAGCTAGTCAGATTACTTCTAGACCTCCACCCCAGATCCCACCTCACTCCTACCCACTTCTCCAAAGTGGGCTGGCTCAGGGTGGAGGACAGAGTCAAACAACTTGCACTGAGCCTAGTCTATAAAATCCGCTACACCTCCCTGATACCGAAGTACATGTCAAACTACTTCCTTAACGTAAATGACAACAACACCAGGGGGAGCTCCACTAACCACGTTAAACCCAGATTCCCATCTAATAAAGGTCTTAACTCATTCTCTTTCTATGCTACATCAATATGGAATGCACTCCCAACAGGTGTAAAAGAAAGTGCATCTCTATCCTCCTTCAAAACCGCACTAAAAGAACACCTCCAGACAACTACAACCCTTGACTAACACCCTCCCCCCTCCACATCCCACCTCCCTGGATTGTAAATAATCAAATGTAAATAATCAAATGTATATACTTGTTCTTATGCTTTCTGAGCTCACTATGTTCTCTGCTCGCTGTACATATCCTACCAAGTCACACCTACACTGTTTTAAGGCTGAAACTACGCGTCGACGTAGTCGACGTCATCGGTTACGTAAATACGTCGACGCCGTTTTTGTGCGTCGGCGCGTCGCATATTTACGTCACACTACTGTCATGGCGGAGTGCAAAGCAGACGATGCGAGCGAGGGGAAAAAAGCACGCCAAAAGTCGTCAAAAGTGTCAGAGTATTTCAATAAACGGCCTAATAATGTTGTTGTATGCACACTGTGTCGAGCGGAAATGGCCTATCATAGCAGCACAACGGCTATGAACGAACATTTGAAAAGAAAACCCCCGACAGCGTTCTTGCCATCACCATCAACAAGTCAATCGTCCGCGTGCGTATACGTTGTCATTATTACACAAAAACATGAATGTGTCATTTGTATCTGCGTTGTAAATTCATAAACTAAAGCACCGTTTGCTCTGAGAGGCGCGTTTGGCGTGCCTGTTCAGTGTTTACAAAGACGCGCTCCTCTTTAACGCTGTGGAGAGGCGGCGGCGGCGAGCGAGCGGCGAGGCGGGGCGCGCCGGGAGCGACGCCGCAAGAGACAGGGGACGACGAGCGAGCGAGGAAGAGGAGCTGAAAAGCGAGGAAAGAAAGAGAAAAGAGTTGGAAGAGAAAAGACTTTGTGTAAAATTAAAAGATTGTAAACCTGGCAAAGCCGTCTGGCGTTCAGTCTGTCGGTCCTGAAAGAACCCCACGGCACAAGACGTGTCACAAACGCTAACGTTAATTAGTTGTGCAAATACCTTTTACAACATTAACAGTTACATATACTATGTACAAACCAACAATTAACTTTCACTTTAATCATACTATCATTGTTGTGTTATTAAGCAAAATAAGCAATACTTTTACTTTTGTTGAAATGTTTACACTGTACACTTTTTTGTATTGGATGTTTAGCTTTATTTTTGCACATTTTAGCAAATAAGCAATACTTTTACTTTTGTTGAAATGTTTACACTTGTTACAGAATATTTCCGTTTTGCACTTTTTTGTATTGGATGTTTATCTTTATTTTTGCACATTTTAAAGCAAAATAAGCAATACTTTTACTTTTGAAATGCTTATACTATTCCAGAATATTAAGATTTGCACTGGATGTTTACTTTTATATTTGCACATTAAAAAGCAAATAAGCTACTTTTAATTTTGTTAAATGTTAAAAGTTTTAAATGTTTACATTGTTACAGAATATTTTGTCATGTTGTTGTCAATGTTGACTGAGTGGCCATACTTTTTTTTTTGTAAATAAAAGCCATGCCTTTTGAAAAAACTGGCCTACATTTATTTTTTCCTCTTCATTTTAAATAAAAAAAAAAAAATCGGTAAAAGGAAAAATAATCTATAGATTAATCGAAAAAATAATCTATAGATTAACCGATTAATCGAAAAAAATAATCTATAGATTAATCTATAGAAAAATTAGCTGCAGCCCTACACTGTTTCAATGTCCATTTCTCTGATGATGCAATTGTTGATGACTGAAGTGTTGATAACAACCAAACCTAACCCCCCCACCCCCCCACCCCTACACATCCCGGATCGTAAATAATGTAAATAATTGAATGTATATACTCTGATGATGAACTTGTGTGATGACTGTATTATGATGATAGTATATATTTGTACCATGAATTGAACATGGACCCCGACTTAAACAAGTGTAAAAACTTATTGGGGTGTTACCATTTAGTGGTCAATTGTACGGAATATGTACTGTACTGTGCAATCTACTAATAAAAGTTTCAATCAATCAATCATTATCATAAGTTGAACTTTGAAACTTGGTTTTTGTCTAAAATATTTCGAGCTAAATTTACAATTTTTTATGTATAATGAGATCTTTGTCATGCTCATTAGCGATGTCATCTAAGATGGCGTCGTAATACAAATTCACTTTTGTTTTCCTTCTCATGCCTTGTAAGGTAGCATTACAGCATATGTATGAAGACATTTGCATAACATATGTATATATTGACTGTATTGTTTGTCTATTTAGTTTCACCCTTTTGAATGTCAATAAACCTGTTGACAACGCTCATCGCTCTCCAGAGTGTTCAACAGTCCTCGCATCACACATGCACCCCTAACGGCACACATAATAGGATTTTTTTTTAAAAAGGAAGAAAGATTTTGTGATACTAAAAAATATTGATGTAATCATAGTAGTATCGACTAGATAGGCTCTTGTACTTGGTATCATTACAGTGGATGTCAGGTGTAGATCCACCCATGGCATTTGTTTACATTGTGACGCAGGTGAGCTACGGTGTGTAGTGAAGCATGTTTAGCTATTCCTCATCCTCCAGTGATAATGATACTTGTAAGAAACTTTATTTGTCGCCATGGAGGCCAGGATTAGTGATTTAGAAGTAGCTAAAGCAATGTGGATGGATGTTAGCTGCTAGCTAGCTAGCCATGTCTCTTCCTGAGGGTGTTTCAGTGTTATAACTTCACCTTTATCTTTACTTTTTACACCAAAATGCATCCATTCTCTCTTTTCTGTCTATACACTGTGTCTGCTTGTAAGTACTCTGTGTGTGTGCGCTGCCCAACATGCTCCTCTGCTCGTAAAACCAGTAATGTCACCATGTGAAAAGGGGGGGAGGGTAGTACTGAATATGATTCATTAGTATCGCGGTACTTTTCTAGTACCGGTGCACCGTACAACCCTAATGCATACTAATAATTATGTGATTTTCAGCCGACCCTAAGGCCACACCCCAAGGCGACCCTAAGGCCACACCTCAAGGCGGCCCTAAGACCACACCCAAAGCCCCCAACATCACCCAAGCAGGTGAGTGTCTTTGCCTAATTAAAAAATATATATTGTATTACAGTATAGTCCAGTGGTCCTCCAACTGTTTTCACCAAGTTCCAAACACTCGACTCTCCCAAGTACCACCATAATGACAACATTAAATACAGTAGTGTAGTAGACCTAAGTATTCATTAAGTACCACCATAATGACAACATTAAATACAGTAGTGTAGTAGACCTAAGTATTTATTAAGTACCACCCTAATGACAACATTAAATACAGTAGTGTAGTAGACCTAAGTATTCATTAAGTACCACCCTAATGACAACATTAAATACAGTAGTGTAGTAGACCTAAGTATTCATTAAGTACCACCATAATGACAACATTAAATACAGTAGTGTAGTAGACCTAAGTATTCATTACGTACCACCATAATGACATAATTAAATACAGTAGTGTAGTAGACCTAAGTATTCATTAAGTACATTTGTTTACATTGTGACAGTGGTGAGCTATTGTATCCTCCTACGGTGTGTAGTGAAGCATTTTTAGCTATTCCTCGTCCTCCAGTGATAATGTTACTTGTAAGAAACTTTATTTGTCGCCATGGAGGCCAGGATTAGTGATTTAGAAGTAGCTAAAACACTGTGAATGGATGTTAGCCATGTCTTAAAGCAGCTCTTCCTGAGGGTGTTTCAGTGTTATAACTTCACCTTTATCTTGACTTTTTACACCAAAATGCGTCCATTCTCCCTTTTCTGTCTACACACTGTGTCTGCTTGTAAGTACTCTGTGTGTGTGCGCTGCCCAACATGCTCCTCTGGTGGTAAAACCAGCAATGTCACAACATGACGTCATGCCCGGGAAGTGGTACTTTTCAAACAGAGTATAGTACCCTTTTTGATTCATTAATAGCGCAACACTATACTAGTAGCGGTACACCGTACAACCCTACACTGGTGACCTTTTTGATTCATTAATATCAAATCAAATCAAATCAACTTTATTTATAGAGCACATTTAAAATTTACCACAGGGGTAGCCAAAGTGCTGTACAATGGTTAAAAGATAAAATGAGTACCGAGCAAACACAACACAACACAAACAGAACACGATAAAAAATAAATAATTAAAATAGAATGAATAAAAACATAAAAACATAAAAACAGGATCACAGCAGGTGTATTATGGGGCGCCATTGCAGGATGGATATCACTCAGTGTTAAAAGCCATGGAATAAAAGTATGTTTTTAAGAGAGATTTAAAAACAGGAAGAGAGGAGTCTTGTCTAACACTCAGAGGTAGGTTGTTCCAGAGCTTGGGAGCAGCAACGGCGAAAGCTCTTTCACCTCTAAGCTTCAGCCTTGTGTCAGGGACCGTCAACCACCAATACCACAACACTATACTAGTAGCGGTACACCGTACAACCCTACACTGGTGACCTTTTTGATTCATTAATACCACAACACTATACTAGTAGCGGTATACTGTACAACCCTACACTGGTGACCTTTTTGATTCATTAATACAACAACACTATACTAGTAGCGGTACACCGTACAACCCTACACTGGTGACCTTTTTGATTCATTAATACCACAACACTATACTAGTAGCGGTACACCGTACAACCCTACACTGGTGACCTTTTTGATTCATTAATATCAAATCAAATCAAATCAACTTTATTTATAGAGCACATTTAAAATTTACCACAGGGGTAGCCAAAGTGCTGTACAATGGTTAAAAGATAAAATGAGTACCGAGCAAACACAACACAACACAAACAGAACACGATAAAAAATAAATAATTAAAATAGAATGAATAAAAACATAAAAACATAAAAACAGGATCACAGCAGGTGTATTATGGGGCGCCATTGCAGGATGGATATCACTCAGTGTTAAAAGCCATGGAATAAAAGTATGTTTTTAAGAGAGATTTAAAAACAGGAAGAGAGGAGTCTTGTCTAACACTCAGAGGTAGGTTGTTCCAGAGCTTGGGAGCAGCAACGGCGAAAGCTCTGTCACCTCTAAGCTTCAGCCTTGTGTCAGGGACCGTCAACCACCAATACCACAACACTATACTAGTAGCGGTACACCGTACAACCCTACACTGGTGACCTTTTTGATTCATTAATACCACAACACTATACTAGTAGCGGTATACTGTACAACCCTACACTGGTGACCTTTTTGATTCATTAATACAACAACACTATACTAGTAGCGGTACACCGTACAACCCTACACTGGTGACCTTTTTGATTCATTAATACCACAACACTATACTAGTAGCGGTATACTGTACAACCCTACACTGGTGACCTTTTTGATTCATTAATACCACAACACTATACTAGTAGCGGTACACCGTACAACCCTACACTGGTGACCTTTTTGATTCATTAATACCACAACACTATACTAGTAGCGGTATACTGTACAACCCTACACTGGTGACCTGTGGGAAGTAGCTTGTCCCATTCCTTTATGCTGCAGGCTGTTTTTGTCCATTATAGTTCTTAAGTCATTAAAGGAGAACTGCACTTTTTGGGGGGAATTTTGCCTCTGGTTCACAATCATTATGAGAAACAAGACGATAAAATGTTTTAGCCGGAGCGCCACGATCAGAGAAACCCTGATGGTTATTAATGTTTTATTATTCATAACTGGTCCCCGGCCCCACACATCCTAAACATATAGTGAAACCACACTAAACAACAATGACAAACACATTTCGGGAGAATATTAGCACCGCAACACAACAGAACAAATACCCAGAATTCCCTGCAGTACCAACTCTTCCTGGACGCTACACTATTTTATTTGGTACAGGGTGTAATTATAAGTGTGACCAGTAGATGGCAGTCAAACATAAGAGATAAGTCTCAAGTAAACAACACCAACATTTTAAATGTTCCATTGAAAATATAGAACATTACACACGGCGCTCAAAAATCCATCAAAATGTTTTAGTGCCATTTCTAATATAAAGTAGTGTAAAGTTCTTACTTATATCTGTCAGTAAACTCGCCATGAAAGCACTAAAACATACCGGTGAAGTGACTTTACATTATTCACCCAAGGAACTTTAGTTATTAGAGAGTTCAAGTCAGACGGTTTTTCACGGGACACATTTCCTGTGTGGTTGTTTCCGGATGAGGAGATGCTGCTCCGTTTTTGATTGAAGTAAAGTGTGAATGTCATTAAAACAGTTAGCTCCATCTTTTGACACTTCTTCCACCCCCGTCCTTGCACGCTACACCGCTACAACAAAGATGACGCTGTCCAAGTGGAGGCACGTAAATAAAACGGTGCATCCTGAAGAGACTGTCAGAAAGTGACTTGAAGATGATGTGTAAAACATCATCTATGCAACATTTTGAGCAAAGAACCATCATCACATGTTATGTAGACCACAAGGAAGTCTTTTACATTTAGAAAATAATCATAATAATATGACTCCTTTAATGCGCCTTATAATCCAGTG
Source organism: Nerophis lumbriciformis (assembly GCF_033978685.3). Taxonomy (NCBI): domain Eukaryota; kingdom Metazoa; phylum Chordata; class Actinopteri; order Syngnathiformes; family Syngnathidae; genus Nerophis; species Nerophis lumbriciformis. Next base: position 7,366,019 of record NC_084552.2, on the reverse strand, counting down.
CGTCTAATTGATGAAAAAAGATTAAAAATAGACCATTCATCGGCAGTGCGGAAAATACGGTATATTTGCCGGGTCAAATAATTAATAATTTATTATTGGTCGACTTCAAAGTAATGCACTTTTTGGTACAGTTTCTAAAATTTTGATTCGCCGAAAGTTTTATCAATCACAAATACTGCATTTGTTTTCTTTTGTGCTATTTTTTTTATGAATGAAGTAACATTTATGACAACCTTATTTCCAAAACACAATATATAATGTGAGATATAACAGGATCATGCATACATGTATCATTTGTTTTCAAAACACTTACAAAAAAGTGGGACCCCAAAAATGTACTGTGGGACCCCATTTTTATGACTTGATTTTGAAAATTCCTAGCGCCAACACAGAATGAGATAAAAACTATAATGAATAGACAAATCATTTTCTCAGCACAAAATATTAAAGAGATGTTGACACTTGATGTCACACAGCGGTGAGGGATGTCTTGTCTTGGGTTATTTTGTGTCTTGTCAATTTCATGTTTTACTTTGAAAAGTAACTCTCCTCTCGTTTCAGGTCACTTGCCCTTCCTTTTGTGTCATCAGTCTGACGTCATCCCTGATCCCTGATTGTTTGCACCTGTTCCCCATTACCCCCCATGTGTCTTATAAGCCCACGCCTCCCTTTGTTCTGTGCCACAATGTCTCGTTGTTTCGTGCCTCTCGAGCCTCATCTCTCCTTTCAGTGTCCTGATCCTCAATTCCCTTGTTGGTATTGGTGACTTGTCCAGGGTGTAAACCCGCCTTCCGCCCGAATGCAGTGGAGATAGGCTCCAGCAACCCCCGGTAGAAGATGAATGGATGAATGGATGGTATTTTGAGTTTCCTTTTCTCTTCCTAATCAGAGTGATTTTTGGTTATTTAGTTTTGCAGCCGAAGTGGTTTGATTGATTGATTGATTGAGACTTTTATTAGTAGATTGTAGTGATGGGTTGATGAGGCGTCATGAAGCGTTTCGACACATTGCAAAACTGTATTGATACTGTGTCGATACTGTGTCACTAAATACTGACATCTGCTGGACATTAAAAATCCCTACAGGCAACCTATGGACCGACTCAACTGACACTGATTTGATGCCCTAGTACAGGGGTCACCAACCTTTTTGAAACCAAAAACTACTTCTTGGGTACTGATTAATGCGGACGGCTACCAGTTTGATACACACTTAAATAAATAAATATATTGTCATTTGTAAGTTACACGTAAGTGTGATTTAAACAAGAATAGCTAAATAAATAAATGTATATATATAAAAAAAATGGGTATTTCTGTCTGTCATTCCGTCGTGCATTTTTTTTTCCTTTTACGGAAGGTTTTTTGTAGAGAATAAATGATGAAAAAAACACTTAATTGAACGGTTTAAAAGAGGAGAAAACACGAAAAAAATGTAAATACAATTTTGAAACATAGTTTATCTTCAATTTCGACTCTTTAAAATTCAAAATTCAACCGACAAAAAGAAGAGAAAAACTAGCTAATTTGAATCTTTTTGAAAAAATTAAAAAAATAATTTATGGAACATCATTAGTGATTTTTCCTGATTAAGATACATTTTAGAATTTTGATGACATGTTTTAAATTGGTTAAAATCCAATCTGCACTTTGTTAGAATATTTAACAAATTGGACCAAGCTATATCTCTAACAAAGAAAAATCAGTATTTCTTCTAGATTTTCCAGAACAACAATTTTAAAAGAAATTCTAAATACTTTGAAATAAGATTTAAATTTGATTCCACAGATTTTCTAGATTTGCCAGAATATTTTTTTTGAATTTTAATCATAGTAAGTTTGAAGAAATATTTCACAAATATTCTTCGTCGAAAAACCAGAAGCTAAAATATTTATTATTCTTTACAATAAAAAAAAAAAAAAAATACTTGAACATTGATTTAAATTGTCAGGAAAGAAGAGGAAGAAATTTAAAAGGTAAAAAGGTATATTTGTTTAAAAATCCTAAAATAATTTTTAAGGTTGTATTTTTTCTCTAAAATTGTATTTCTAAAAGTAATAAGAAGCAAAGTAAAAAATAAATGAATTTATTCAAACAAGTGAAGACCCATCCATCCATCCATTTTCTACCGCTTATTCCAAGTGAAGACCAAGTCTTTAAAATATTTTCTTGGATTTTCAAATTCTATTTGAGTTTTGTCTCTTTTAGAATTAAAAATGTCGAGCAAAGCGAGACCAGCTTGCTAGTAAATAAATACAATTTAAAAAATAGAGGCAGCTCACTGGTAAGTGCTGCTCTTTGAGCTATTTTTAGAACGGGCGAGCGGGCGACTGACCTGGTTCTTACGGGCTACCTGGTGACCGCGGGCACCGCATTGGTGACCCCTGCCCTAGTACATACAATAATATAAACCAAGTCATTGTATTTCATTTAGGATTATTTCATATCTTCATTTAAATAAAAATATATTTTTATCTTTTTTATATACAGTCAATAAATAATGTGAACATGTATCATAACATGGAAATCTAAGAGAACGTGTTGTGGATGATTGTGGACTGGGAATTGTTTTAATTTTATTTTTTACCGACGTATTACATTTTAGACGATTTCTCTTAGTTATTATTTCTCCGGCTGTAGAAAAGAGCCGCTCACAGGGCACAGAGGAGGCGTCAGTGCGACACAGTTGGCGTATCGGTCACGTGACCAAAACAGCTCATGTTCGGTCACGTGACTTTCTAAAAGCGGTACGCGCACCGACACAGGGTTTTGCTCTATGAGCTCGACGCATGCGCCGATGCATCGGTGTTGCCGGACCCATCACTAGTAGATTGCACAGTACAGTACATATTCCGTACAATTGACCACCAAATGGTAACACCCCAATTAAGTGTTTCCACTTGTTTAAGTCGGGGTCCACGTTCATCAATTCATGGTAAGTTTCAGTTTTGTCTTACAGTTCTTCCCTTTCCTCCATTTTTTGAGTGACATTTTTTTCCTTTTTCTAGATAAGAGACAGTGAATATAGCCATCGTTTCTCCCTCCTTTTGGAGTGTTTTTTTGTTATTGACAAATTTCATAGATCATATCCTGCGCCCAGAGCCGGCCCAAGGCATAAGCGTACTAAGCGCTTGCTTAGGGCCCCGCGGCCACCAGGGGGCCCCCAAAGGAATTAACAAAAAATTCTTATTTTTTATTTTTTGCATGTACGAGTCTGACTGATGATTTCTAAATGATCAAAGATATATTACTGTACAAAAACACAATTTTAGGTCAACAGAGTGCTGCTGCTGATCTAGGCTTAGTGATTCTTCCTGCCTCTCTTTAAATGTAAAGCTGCCTCTGCTGCACCTGTGACGTTTGCCGCCTGCTATGGCGTCACATTAGTGCCAAAAATCCGAGCGCATAAAAACTGTTATCGCGCGCTGATTCTCCACTTCGTGCGCGCGCGCGACACCCTTTTGCGCGCGCGCGGTGCCTTTTTGCGCGCGTGCCGTCTCGGTCTGTGCGCTGGCATGTTTCGTTTTGGCACTTTGGGGGTGGGTATGCTTAGCCGGCCCCTTCTTTCTGATTGGCCAGGCGAAAAATGCTCAGAGATAATCAGAAGTATAGCAGGGCGGGTCATCGTCAATATGTATCAAGATTGTTATAGGCGCAAAGTTTTCACTTCTTCTTGAACATTTGTTTTCTAATTTATGGAATTTCTTTTGATTCAGCCATAAAATTAATGAAATAATCTTTGAATTTTGTTTTTAAAATGTTAAAAATAGCCTTTTAATAATGTATTCTGAAACAGTTTAAAATAATCAGAGAACTGACTAACACTGACCCTACACAACTATGTTTCACAATTAAGTAAATTTTTTTATAGCGAAAGAGGTGATTTCAACAGGTGCAGCATCCTATGTCATATCTACATGTAATAAGATTTGTAACTGTCATGTCTGTGTGATCATGTTTTGTTTTAGTAATGTTCGGTTTAAATTTTGGACTTTTTGTGCACTTTTGTTTTGTTTTGTCACCATAGCAACCATTAGTTTCACCTGTCACGTCACGCACCTGTTCCACGTTTGGACTCATTGTGCACTCTTGTCACCATAGCAACCATTAGTTTTCACCTGTCACGTCACGCACCTGTTTCACGTTTTGAGTCACGCACCTGCTTTCACTAATCATGGCCATAGTATTTAAGTTCATTCATTTTCTGTTGTTCGTTCTGACGACATCACCACATTTATGCTCCTGCACACTCTCCACACCCTGATGACCCTTGCTACTCTTTTTTCATGCCGGTTCCATGCCAAGTAAGTTTTTGTTTGTTAAGCCACAGTTAGTGTTTTGTTTAATTGTTCATAGTTTCTGCCAATGTGCAAGTTTTGTGTTTAAAGTCTAGTTTTATTCTCCGCCACTGTGCGCGCTTTTTGTTTATTCCTTTTTTGATAGTTTAAAATAAATCATGTACCCACCTTCAAGCCTTGACCAGTCCAGTTAATTTGCACCACGGGAGAACAAACCAAGCCAAAGTCCAAGTCATGACAGTAACAAGGCAAACCGTTTGTAAATTGGTCGAAAATCGAGCAAGTTATGGTAATTTAATTGGTACATGTACTAATTAAATTACCATAACTTGCTTTGACTTCAATGTAATGATTGAGGCTAGCTGTCCGAGGTAAGATGGCTACAACGTTGCTACGCTGGAGAATGATTGGTCTTATGAAAAATGCTAAGAGCCAATCAGAAAGGAGGGGCCGTCTAAGCATACCTGCCCCCAAAGTGCCAAAAAGAAACATGACAGCGCGAGGAGAGATGCCAGGAGTACACAGACCGAGACGGCGCGCGCGCAGAAAGGCACCGCGCGCGCGCAAAAAGACACCACGCGCGCGCAAAAGGGTGTCGCGCGCGCACAAAGTGGAGAATCAGCGCGCGATAACAGTTTTTATGCGCTCGGATTTTTGGCACTAATGTGACGCCATATCTTTCCTCTCAGATTCAGACAGGTGATCAGAGGACCACTGTCTATTAAGGAGAACTTTTCATTCCCCAAACGGCATGATGGCCGAAGTTTTCATTATCATTATACCTACAGACAGCTAGTCAATGGGGAAAAAGTCAAGCGTAGCTGGCTGACTTATTCAAGAAGTAAAGATGCAGTCTATTGCTTTTGCTGCAAATTATTTTCCAAAAAGTCCTTAAAACTGGCAGCCGAGGGACAGCGGGATTGGGTCAACATAGGTGCACTGCTGAAACAGCATGAAAACAGTGAAGATCATTGTAGCAACATGGTGGAATGGAAGGAATTTGCCTTGCGTCTTTCAAAGGGGAAAACTATTGATGAATTTAACTTCAGTAGACTGCGCTCTCTTTGTACAAAGTAAACATTAAATATGAACAATTAACTAAAAATGTAAACTAGCAATTAAAGACTAATAAGTACAAGACTGATGAGACAAGATGACACTTTTACTGTAAATACAAAGCTTTATCACTTGGACTGTTCAACCCCAGGCCACTCTTGTAGCTGAATGTTTTCTACATTTTAAGATTAGGAACCATATGTGGCACTCTGGACATCATTCGTTCATTCATTGGTATTATTTATGTTCTTAACTGGGCCACCCCCATATCTTTATAAATGACATGTCATTTGTAAAGACATGCCAGGCTGACAATAGGATAATGTAAACAACACTGCCAGAGCCGCAATGAGTTTATAGTAGGTGTGTGAATGATCAACAATCAATATTATTGGCAGAAATAGAGGGCCCCAAAATCAAATTTTGCTTAGGGTCCCATGGAGGCCCTAAGCAAAGAATAGTTCGCTATTGATTTTGTGTTTCCTCCTTTCCGAGTGATTTTCGGTTGTTCCCTTTTTGGCCGAGTAGTCAGATTCTAGCCTATGTTGTATTGCCCTGACTCAGGAGGGGAAAAGTAGCTTTCAAAATAAAAGCCTGCCGGATGGTTCCCTACCCTGCATCTGAGTCCTATTTTTGGAGCAAGCCTGACACTTGACACAGTACATTGGTGCACAAACACTTGATTTGCTGGGGAAGTTTACCATATTTCCTTCTCTTGGCAGTTGTCCCTGGCTGCAGGTTGCAGGTTGTTGTTGTGTTTCGAGGATGGATGAGGACTTGGACTCCTTCTGCACTTCTTGCCAGCTCTTCTGCATTCAAATGTCGCCTCTTGGCTCTGCCTGCCCAGCGGAAACAGCACATTTCAACACAATGATGCACACTTTTCTGCGTTAATTATAGATGTGAAACAAATATGATGAGGAGGTCACAATGTGTGATTTGTTTAGCTCAGGGGTCGGCAACCCAAAATGTTGAAAGAGCCATATTGGACCACAAATACAAAAAAAGTCATCGGTCTGGAGCCGCAAAAAAGTAAAAGCCTTATATAAGTGTTATAATGATGGCAACACATGATGTAAGTGGCTAATTAGCTACATTAGCCTACTAACAAAATGACTTTGTGTCGCAGGCTGACGCAAATATTTGTTGACAGAAATTTTGAAATGTAATATTTATTCTACACATGTTTACAACATTGGAAAACATTAGTGAAACTTCTCAGAAGGTGAGATAACTCCTGGAAATGACTGTCTTAGCATGGCCAAAGGTATAGATGTGTGTGTCCAAGTTAAAAGGAAACGGCAGGCTGTCTTCTTCTAATGGATTTATTACAATCTTTGCAAGCTGGGTAACGTTTGCTGTGGTCTGGAACAACATGGCACACAAACAACTATCAGAAATGCAGCCAATATTACATACAGATAATGTGTCATGAGACATGGAAAAAGAAACTAAATACACAGAGGACATAAGTAAAGGAAACTAAATGAGCACAAATAATAAAGCTCCACTAACCACGTTAAACCCAGATTCCCATCTAACAAAGGTCTTAACTCATTCTCCTTCTATGCCACATCAATATGGAATGCACTCCCAACAGGTGTAAAAGAAAGTGCATCTTTATCCTCACACTAAAAGAACACCCCCAGGCAACTACAACCCTAAACTAACACCCTCCCCCTTCCGGATTGTAAATAATCAAATGTATATACTTCAGCTACAATCGGGCAGAAGGCGGGGTATACTTGTTCTTATGCTTTCTGATCTGTCTCTCTATGTCCACTACTCGTGTCAGACCTACACTGTTTCAATGTCCATTTCTCTGATGATGCAATTGTTGATAAATGAAGTGTTGATAACAACCAAACTTAACCCCCCTCCACATCCTGGATTGTAAATAATGTAAATAATTCAATGTATATACTCTGATGATGAACTTGTGTGATGACTGTATTATGATGATAGTATATATTTGTACCATGAATTGATGAACGTGGACCCCGACTTAAACAAGTGTAAAAACTTATCGGGGTGTTACCATTTAGTGGTCAATTGTACGGAATATGTACTGTACTGTGCAATCTACTAATACAAGTCTCAATCAATCAATCAAAAAAATATAGCCACAAATGAGCAGAGGTGGGTAGTAACGCGCTACATTTACTCCGTTACATCTACTTGAGTAACTTTTGGGATAAATCGTACTTCTAAAAGTAGTTTTAATGCAACATACTTTTACTTTTACTTAAGTATATTTATAGAGAAGGAACGCTACTTTTACTCCGCTACTTTTATCTACATTCAGCTCGCTACTCGCTACTAATTTTTATCGATCTGTTAATGCTCGCTTTGTTTGTTTTGGTCCGTCAGACAGACCTTCATAGTGCCTGCCTTACTGGTGACGTTTCACTTCGTTCCACCAATCAGATGTAGTCACTGGTGGCATTGGACCAATCAAACAGAGCCAGGTGGTCACATGACCTGACTTAAACAAGTTGAAGAACTCATTGGGGTGTTACCATTTAGTGGTCAATTGTACGGAATATGTACTGTACTGTGCAATCTACTAATAAAAGTTCCAATCAATCAATCAAAAGTGTGAAGGAAAAAATATACTTTTTTATTTCAACCGTACATCCCGTCAAAAGCCTAAAGACTGACTGCACAGTTCCTGTCTTCACAATAAAAGTGCCGCTCCATCGCGCCTGCGCTTTCAAAACAAGAGTCTCCGAAAGCCAGCCCAAACAAGCTAGCAAGCTAAGGAGTTTGACGCCAATATATTTCTTGTAAAGTGTATGAAAACGAATATGGAAGCTGGACATATAAGATGCCAAAAACCCACCACTTTCATGTGGTATTAGACAGAAAGGAGGAACTTTTCTTCTCCTCCATTTGATAACGTGGACGTTGTCAGCACTACTGTCTGATTACAATCAATGCAAGTCATCAGAATCAGGTAATACACCAACTTATATTCTTGTCTTCATGAAAGAAAGGAATCTATATGTTAAACATGCATGTATATTCATTAAAACATCTTTAACATGTAAACAAAAACAGCAAAATAAATACATATAAATTATATACTGTATATATCAGTATATATATATATATGTGTTGTGTGTGTATGTTGCTCATCAGTTACTCAGTACTTGAGTAGTTTTTTCACAACATACTTTTTACTTTTACTCAAGTAAATATTTGGGTGACTACTCCTTACTTTTACTTGAGTAATAAATCTCTAAAGTAACAGTACTCTTACTTGAGTACAATTTCTGGCTACTCTACCCACCTCTGCAAATGAGGCATAATGATGCAATATGTACATACAACTAGCCTAAACAGCATGTTAGCATCGATTAGCTTGCAGTCATGCAGTGACCAAATATGCCCAATTAGCACTCCAACAAGTCAATAAAATCAACAAAGCTCACCTTTGTGCATTCACGCACAGCATAAAACGTTTGGTGGACAAATTGAGACAAATAAGGAGTGGCATAAAACACGTCTTTCTGTGGCAGCGTCGGAGAAAGTTGTACATGTAAACAAACTGTTGTCACAGTCCACACAATGGTGAGTTCAAGGGCCACTGAAATTAGTAGGACAAAACGGTTCTCGCCAAATACCCAAATACGTAAGGCATGAACACAAACATTAAACATTGGGATTTCTAACAATTAGGAAGGTTTGTGTCGTGTTTGTCCTTCTACACAAACCATATTACAACAGAAAAACACATTTTTCACCCCATTTTTTCCCCCCATTTCCATAGGTTTTTGAAAAAGCTCCATGGCGCTGCTAAAGAGCCGCATGTGGCTCTAGAGCCGCGGGTTGCTGACCCCTGGAACTTTAGCTGAATGACAAGTGAACTTACCTTTCAAGGCCACTTCCATCATCTTTGTTTACTAGTCACAATATTTACACTTGGCGATTCAAAACCAGTACGAAGTCAAAGTTTGCTGCCACAAAGTGACCCGCAAGACGACTCTTTTAGCGCTGCGCCTGGCAAAGTGGAAGCATGTTACACTGGAACAACCCAATTAGATACGCAAAATCAACCATTTCTCAAGAAAATAGTCCAAGAGTTGTTTGGAGGAAGTGACGTCTGATTCCACTTCCTCGTTCACATTGAAGGAAGTGACGTCATGTTTCGCCTTGGCGTTAAGGCGCTTTATCGCTACGATGCGGACCGGATGGAGTACTTTTTTAAATGCGTTCTCCGAATTATTTCGAAACACACTAAATACGACAAAATTACATTTTTTTTTTAACTTATAAGAGATGTTACTTATTTAGAACAAAACGTATTTTACTTTACCGCCATTAAGTGGACCGGATGTGAAATGTTTTTTCAGACGAGGTCTCGGAATTATTTCGGAGCACAGTAAATACGACGAAATGACAATTTTTTGTAATATTTGTCTTTTTACTTATAAGAGATATTACTTTTTTTTTTAGAGAGAGTATTGGTTTGTACAAAACGTATTTGACTTTACCGCCACTCAGCGGACCGGATGTGGAAATATTTTTCCAAGGAATTCTCCGAGTTATGTCGAAACTAGGGATGTCCGATAATGGCTTTTGGCCGATATTCCGACATTGTCCAACTCTTTAATTACCGATACCGATATATACATTCGTGAATTAACACATTATTATGCCTAATTTGGACAACCAGGTATGGTGACGATAAGGTCCTTTTTAAAAAAATTAATAAAATAAAATAAGAAATAAATTAAAAACATTTTCTTGAATAAAAAATAAATAAAACAATATAAAAACAGTTACATAGAAACTAGTAATTAATGAAAATGAGTAAAAATAAGTGTTAAAGGTTAGTACTATTAGTGGACCAGCAGCACGCACAATCATGTGTGCTTACGGACTGTATCCCTTGCAGACTGTATTGATATATATCGATATATAATGTAGGAACCACAATATTAATAACAGACAGAAACAACCCTTTTGTGTGAAAGAGTGTAAATTGGGGAGGGAGGTTTTTTGGGTTGGTGCACTAATTGTAAGTGTATCTTGTGTTTTTTATGTTGATTTAATAAAAAATAAACGATACCGATAATAAAAAAACGATACAGATAATTTCCGATATTACATTTTTAAAGCATTTATCGGCCGATAATATGGGCAGGGGGTCATGGTAGAAGCGTCCACGTCACGACCCCTGCCAAGTGATAATTGCTATTGCTTGCGAATTCTACCAAACACTTTGAAGCCTAGCCGAAAGACAAGCGATGTCCAGAAGCTCAACGAATGCCAGTAGCCCATCAGTCCGGAGCATGAAGAGAGGTCAACGCCCGCCCCCAAGGCCAGCATTGACTATTATATCTCTGAATATTGACTTTCTGCAACTAAGGAAGAACTTATTGCAAAACTCTGCAGAGCGCATCAGTGCGATATTCTCTGCCTGCAAGAAACCCATCGTGGGCCTAAACTCCCTCGCCCTCGTGTGGAAGGAATGACCACCCTCATAGAAAGACCACATGAGAAACACGGAAGCATCATGCTAGCGAAAAATGGGCTGATCATCGAATCAACATCAAAGAGCGATGAAAATGACATCGAAGTCCTAACTGCTGAGCTCGGAGGAATTACCATCACCTCAGTTTACAAACCACCTCCCACACCCTTCATGATGCCAGAAATACCAACAATTGGAAAACCAAAGATTGTGATTGGAGACTTCAACAGCCACAGCACACAATGGGGATATGCTAATAACAACGTAGATGGAGATGCAGTAGAGGCATGGGCAGAAATAAACCAGCTAAATCTGATCCACGATGCCAAACAACCAAAGTCATTCAACAGCGGGCGATGGAAAGCAGGATACAACCCTGATATAGTTTGTCAGTCATAACATCACCGGAGTCAGCAAGAAGCTGGTATTGGAGCCCCTGCCAAAAACCCAACACCATCCCATTGGGCATTACACTCAACGCTGCAATCACCCCAGCCACTGTACCATTCCAGAGAAGATTCAACTTCAGGAAAACGAACTGGCCTGGCTTCCAAGAAGACCTCGAAAGGAAGATTGCCCATCTCCCAGCGGACCCCAAAAGCTATGACAACTTCACTAAGCTCGTGCACAAGGCAGCCCGAAAGAACATCCCAAGAAGCTGCCGCACTCAATACATACCTGGACTTGATACCCATAACAGCAAACTATATGAGCAATACCAACAGCTTTATGAATCTGACCCATTTGCTGAAAGCACCATCAAAGTAGGTGAGAGCATCATGACTTCCCTATCAGAATGCCGCCAAAGGAAATGGCAAAACCTGATGGAGACACCTGATATGGCAAAAAACAGCAAAAAGGCAAGGAGCCTGATCCGAAAAATCAGCAATGACCCGTCAACCCCAACACAGCAACAGTATACCACCACTGCCAACCAAGTTGCTCATCAGCTGCTGCTCAATGGAAAATCCAAAACCAAACAGCCAAGACCAAAGGTAGACCGACTTCAGTACTCCCAAACCACCGGACTGACGGAGCCACTCTCCCCTGAAGAGCTCAATACCAGCATCAATGCCCTTAAGACCGGTAAAGCCATCGGCCAGGACAACATTTTCACTGAAGAGATCAAACACTTTGGACCTCTGACACGGAAATGGATCTTCGACCTGATGAACAACTGCACGCTGACAAGAACCATCCCAAAGATCTGGAGAAAAAAACAGAATCATAGCTCTTCTTAAACCGGGTAAAGATCCATCCCATGCAAAAAGTTTCCGCCCAATCTCCCTGCTATGTCACCCATATAAACTCTTTGAGCACCTGATCCTCAACAGGCTGGCCCCAGTTGCTGAACCTGCCATCATCCCCCAACAAGCTGGATTCCGACCTGGCAAATCCACAACAAGCCAACTTCTGAATCTCACCCAACATATTGAGGATGGGTTTCAGAATGGACTGGTAACAGGTGCTGTCTTCGTCGATCTGTCTGCCGCATACGACACTGTGAACCACCGCCTCCTCCTAAAAAAGACCCTGGAGATGACAAAAGATCTGGCACTCACAGACCTCATTGGAGTCCTCTTGAAAGACAGGCGCTTCTATGTTACTTTAAACAACAAGCAAAGTCGCTGGCGACGACAGAAGAACGGCCTACCTCAAGGTAGTGTGCTGGCTCCACTACTGTATAACATCTATACCAACGACCAGCCAATGGACCAGAACACTGCACGATTCATATACGCTGACGACCTCTGTGTAACATCTCAAGAGAGTACGTTTGAAGCGGTAGAAGCAAACCTCACCTCAGCTCTAGATGAGCTACTCCTCTACTACAAGCAAAACCATCTACATGCAAACCCTGCGAAGACCCAAGTCTGCTCGTTCCATCTCAGGAATTGGCCTCTTAACATCAAATGGTCTGGAACACCACTTGAGAACTGTACCAACGCTGTCTACCTTGGCGTAACCCTGGACCGCACCCTCTCCTTCAAGGAACACATCAAAAATACCAAACTGAAAGTCAGCTCCCCAAACAACATCTCACGGAAACTGACAAATTCCAAATGGGGAGCCACAGCACACACACTAAGATGTACTGCTTTGGCCCTGTGCTATTCCTCGGCGAAGTATGCATGTCCTGTCTGGGGGAGATCAACCCATGCGAAGAAACTCGACCCAGCACTGAACAACACCTGCCGCTTGATCACTGGTTGCTTGAAGCCTACCAACCTGAACAACCTACATCTCCTCGCTGGCATTGCCCCTGCAGACGTGAGACGGGAAGTTGCCAGCCGAGTACAGTTCACAAAAGCTACCAGTGATGAAGGCCACCCCCTCCATGGACGTGAACCCTCAGTCCAATGTCTGAAGTCAAGGAGAAGCTTCCTCAGCAATGTCCAGCCCCTAACAACATCTCGGGAAGAAACCAGACTCCAGCTATGGACACAAAAATTAGAGAAAGACCCCCCTCCTATTGACATGGGAATCCCCCCTTCTGAAGACCTACCCCCCGGGTCAGAAACACCATGGGTCCAGTGGAAGACACTAAACCGCCTGAGAACAGGAACGGGGAGATCAAAAGCTGCTATGGCCAGATGGGGCTACAAAACCGGCCCAACCACCTACGAATGCGGAGAAGAGAACCACACGATGCAGCACTGCCTTGGCTGTCCTCTGCTACCCAGCCAGTGCAGTTTAAAAGATCTCGCAGAGTTCAAGGACAATTCAAAAGACTGTAAAGAAATGTGAAACTGTCATATAACCACATGCTTCAAAGACACGAAAAGAAGAATATCGGCAGGCCGATATTATCGGACATCTCTCGTCGAAACACATAAAATACGAAGAAGTGATTCATTTTTTGTAATATTTCCTACCTTTGACTTATTTATAGATCTTCCTTTGAAAAAAAAAAAACGTATTTCCCTTCAAGATTGTGTTGCAGGGTCAATCGTGCAGTGCCAGTTTTCAACCGCGAGATGGCAGTGTGGATGTACGACAACGGTAAAGTTAATGGCCAATATTTTTAGTACATATCAAATATTTATACATTTTATTGCCAATGTGGTGGTTTTCTGTCGTGTTAGGCACCTAATCTAAGAAGGAACGTCCCACACAAGAACATAGGTAGTAATACATTTATTAGTCAGCTCGTCGCTACGGTAACTACAGCATCAGTGAGATGGAGCCCTTGAACCACAGCATGGTTTGTTTACTTCTGTTGCATCTTACAGTATGACTGAAGGAGGCCAGCGACGTTCAAGCATTAAAAGATAATGATGGAATGAACATCATTATTCATGTTTAAAATAATACATGTGCATTCAAAATTTGGAGCCAAACTTTGAATACTATTATTGAAAACCCTTTTAAGGGTTTTTGCTGAATAACACTATGTTAGCACATTAAGGAAGGTAACAATCACAAACAACATTGCAAATACTAAAAAAACTACTTTGTGTCCCTGTTGTAAACATATGGAACATTGAACTATTCCTATGTTAGGTGAAATGAGACATTCAAAGACCTAAGATGTAGGAATGATTTAAAAAAGTTGCACTAATAGTCGGTACTGGCTTGTCTGTACTTGAACATGACATCACATGGAGCAAATAAAACGGTGTTAAGTCCTGTGTAGTAATAGTTGCCAAGATCTTCATTTCACTGCTTAAGCACAGGGAGCTCCCTGGGCTTAAAAAAAGCCTGCACCATCCCCATGGCGAATATGTAAACCTTGGCATCCACCACGATCTTCTCTTTCTTCAGCAGCTCTGCAGGATGAAGCACAGCCCAGGTCTCAGCAAAAACACTTTCTATTGAGTCGGCGACCACCAGCAGACCTTACCGTCTAGTTTCGTCTGGAATTCATCCAGAGGCAAAAGGATGACTTCCACAAATTCTGGGTGCAGAACAAAAAGGTCAGAGTTGGTGGGAGTGTTTGTGTTGTGGAAAAACCAACAAAAAAGGAGACAACTCACCTCCGTCACCTGTGGAGGAACACGAGAAATGGTGAGTTCAATGACGTGGGACAAATCCAATACAGTTTATTCTTCCATTTCAAGTGAGATACAATAGATCCCAGCCTTCCTTTGTGTCCTCTTATTTCTTTTCTTGGCTTTAAAAGCACCGTCAGTTCCGCACTATAAGCTTCTGCTTTTTTCCTACGTTTAACCCTGCGGCTTATAAAACAGTGCGGCTAATTTACGGATTTTTCTTTGCTGGAGGCCATTATGCTAAACAAGCAAATACACTGAAAAGGTGTGTTATTGTTTGTGCTATGGCGCCATCTTTTGGACAACTTTGCTCACTGCAGGTGAAGTAGAAGTGCCGTTCAGTCTTCCAGCCATCCATAGCGGTTCTACTCGTATGAATTCTTCATTCATCACTCCAAGCAACGTTTGTAAGTTTTACAATATAACTAAAACAATTAAAACTTACTAAGGCGTCCCATGTGTGATGTCTGTAGGAGTGTTTTCATGCTTGTATGTGCTATTGTAATGTAATGAAGCTAGTGTTGTTAGCATTAGCTAAAATGCTAACACGTTTACAAGTGTCTGTGTTAGTATTATTAACTTAGATTCTGTTTGTATTGTTTCACTTTCACAAATTCCTCAGTAAATTCACCAAAACGTGGCGTTATTGAGTCTGTTTAACTCAGGGGTGCCCAAACTTTTGCGTCCAAGGGCCAAAGTGAAAATATGCCAATGGTCCACAGCACCATGAGTGAGGAATTTAGCCTCACAGCCATATACGTATAAATAGAAGTTGTGTGTCTAATTCAGCTTTTGTCTACATTTTTAACCTCACATTTTCTGCTGATGTTTGACATTTCCTGGTGTTGTTCTGTAACCTATGGCTTTCAAACTATAGCCAGCCAGGTTAGACGTATGGAGGATATATACCACGTGGCGACCAAGATCAGTCTTTTCCATAAAGCGTCAAAAAGGCACAACTTTACCGTAGAGCAGGGGTCTCAATTTCAAAGGCAACTAGTTATAGCCTGTAAAAAAAGATATATAGCTTTTACCACAAAAGAAGTGGCGGCTGGGTTACCAACATTTACCACGTTTTTTTTATACAAAATTACTGTAAATTGAAAAACCGTACCACTGTCAAATTCCAGTGACTGATCTGCCAGTTTTTTACCGTAAAATCTTTGGCCATTTTCACGATGCATTGCTATAAACTGTTACTGTTATTTTTTACTGACAAATTCTGCTACTTTTACCTGTAAAGTCTACATTCCCTGTTTCTACAGTGCATTACTGTATATGGAAACATGCTACCACTGAAGTATTTACAGTACATTTCTGGGGCCTGAGCTGCCAGGTTTTTACAGTAAAATCTACTTTTTGGTACCGTAGTTAATTTGACACTGTAGCCTTGTGGACACACCATCAATAATTGTGCAGCTTTTATAAATGTGTTTTACATTTGGCAACCACCCAAACAAAATGACATGATGTGCACCCCTGTTTTAGCGGATTGGAGAGCTAGCTTGCAGTTAGTGGGGGAAAGCCTGCAAGTGTTTCCTGCCATTTAAAACTTTCAACCGGAAGTAGAAGTGCCGTTCTGTCTTTTAACCGTCCATAGCCTTTTTACTGGTATGGATTCTTCATTCATCACTCCAAGCAAGGTTTGTAAGTTTTACAATATAACTAAAACAATTCTTATTACTAAAGCGTCCCATGTGTGACGTCTGTAGGAGTGTTTTCATGCATGTGTACTTGCTATCGTTAGCATGAGCTAATATGCTAACACGTTTACGAGTGTCTGTGTTGGTATTATTAACTTACATTCTGTCTGTATTGTTTCACTTTCACTAATTCCTCAGTAAATTCACCAAAACGTCAGCGTGGAGTTATTGAGTCTGTTTAGTTGATTGGAGAGCTAGCTTGCGCAGCTAGTGGCTCCATGACCATGACTTCTGTTTTGTTTGATCAGCCGTTTTACTGCCCTGTTACAAACACCGTTTGGAAACAATTACGGTATGTAAATAAACATAAATATCTAATTTCACAACGCATATATCTGCGGCCACGACCATGACTTCTGTTTTGTTTGATCACCCGTTTTACTGCCGTGTTACAGACACCGTTTGGAAACAATTAAGGTATGTAAATAAACATTTACAGAATATTTCTGTGTAAATAACTCATTTCACAACGTTTGTATCTGCTAATATATGGAAAATATATTTTTCTTCTAAAATATACTGGGTGTGGCTTATATAGCGCTGCGCTTTGTAGTCCACAAAATATGTATAAATCATTTGTATTTTCAAATGCAAGTGGCATGACGTGTTTCAAAAAGTGGCGTCCTGCATTTTTAGTCATTTTGTATGTGCAGAAGTGGCTTTTTTTTTTTTTACTTACTTCAGTAACTTTGTGGATAAACTGTACTTGTCAGGGTAGTTCTGATGCAACATACTTTTTACTTGAGTACTTCTGTGAGGAAGAAATGCTACTTTTATTTACATCATCGTCGGCGATGGAGCGATATGGTTTTTTTCAGACTAGTTCGTAGTCAAGGAGGCCGATTACCAAAACTAAAACAATTCTGGGCTCCTTCACGTAGATTACAGAAGATTTCCTGATACGATTCAGGAAATAAGCTTTGGAAAGAAATTGACAAAGTAAGAACAAATACCGTATTTTTCGGACTACAAGGCGCACTTAAAATTCTTTCTTTTTCTGTGCGCCTTATGTTAGAATCATTCTATATAAGTTATCACACAACTCTTATGCTTAAAGGCCGTTGCTCTAGTTATTATCTATTGTGCTCGAGCTGTACTTTTCTTTTGGTGCAAAGGCACACAACTTGTTATCTTCCACTGCAAGTTAGGAGTTGCCTCGCCGCAGATGTTTCCGTGTTTCAGCCTGCTAACAGCCAAGGACGAACCAGCACCTCAACGAAGATAAGGCGTATCAACAGCAGGCAGACAAAGCAGAGCCAGGGCGAATATCACAAGGCCCCCAGCACATTTCCGTTCTGAATAATCACATATTGTGCGTACTGAGCTGCTGGCATAATGTGTGACCCCTCCCTCAGCCATGTAACTAGGGCACTCCTAAACTGAATAAATAGAAGAGCATGTGGGCTGTTCCTCAGAGCGTAGGGTGAGACTGTAACTGAGTGTGCAGCTCCATGCGTTCTCATGAACAAAATTGAACTCTCTCTCTGCCTGATTCCTTGCTTCTGGTTCTGTTTAATAGATAGTTCGGTGCCTAAACCTGACACTCATGTATGTATTAAAGCTGGTTGTGCTTATCAACCTGGGAGCAAATGTATTTGGTACATGGTGCAATGATGAATGTAAGCACTAGATAGCAGTCACACATAGGATGATGCACCATGTATATTAAAGATTTACCCAAAGTTCTTTTTTAGTCGGACGATGTAAAAACATTTTTGAGATGGCGTTGATGAAATGTGAGACACGGCAATGCTGCTCACCTAGCTGTTGTGTTGGGTTGATATTCTCCATTTCGTCTCCATTGATGTTGACCATGACCATCTGGGTGGTGCAGTTGGACAGGCCGGGGTCCAGACAGGTGACTGCAGTCATCATGAGGACAATCATGCACAAGACTGGAGAACACAAGGTGTGGGATAATACCTGGTGTGACTCCCATCACTTCGCCTTTGTAGCCCGTTTCTTCCTTCAGCTCCCTCAACGCGGCCACCTCCGCACTCTCGCCCTCGTCGATCAAGCCTGAGCCCGGAGACAAACATGTTTCATACACGGACCCCTGACAGGTGGCGAGTGCGCCCACCTGCAGGAAACTCCAGGCTGAAGCATCCCAGAGGAGGCCGAAACTGCTTCACCATCACCACGCAGTCTTTGTGCAGGGTCCTCTTCAGCAGCGCGATGATGCCCACACCTAAAGACAACTTGCAGCTGCATCACTTCCATCAATTCTCAACTAGAAACTCTTTTCCTAAGCTTTGAAACCTGCGGCTTATAAAACGGTGCCGCTAATTTATGGATTTTTCTTCGCTGACGGCCATGAAGCAAATAGTTTTCATTAAACACAAGCAAACACACTCAAATGGTATGCTAATGTTTGGGCTACGGCGCCACCTTTTGGACCGGTTCTCTAGTGCCGCTGCTTGAACTGGAAGTAGAAGTGCTGTTCTGTCTTTCAATTGTCCGTAGCATTTATACTGGTATGGATTCTTCATTCATCACTCCAGGCAAAGTTTGTAAGTTTTACAATATAACTACAACAATTCTTATTACTAAACCATCCCATGTGTGGTGTTTATAGGGTTGTTTTCCTGCATATTTGTACTTGCTATTGTTAGCATTAGCTAATATGCTAACATCTGTGTTAGTATTATTAACTTACAATGGCATTCTTTTTGTATTGTTTCACTTTCACTAATTTCTCAGTAAATTCACCAAATCGTCAGCGTGGAGTTATTGAGTCTGTTTAGCTGAGTGGAGAGCTAGCTTGCGCAGCTAGTGGCTCCATGACCATGACTTCTGTTTTGTCTGATCAGCCCTTTCACTGCCGTGTTACAGACACCATTTGGAAACAATGAAGGTATTTAAATAAACATTTACAAAATATTTCTGTGTAATAAGTCATTTCACAACATATTTATCTGCAACTTATAGTCCGGTGCAACAGATAAATGGCAAATATATTTTTCTTCTAAAATTGAGTGGGTGTGGCTTATATACCAATTGGTGCACTCTGTAGTCCGGAAAATATGGTACTTTTTTACCGGGGCACAGTATATTTTAAAAATCCATCTTCTTCTGCTTATCCGAGGTCGGGTTGCGGGGGCAGCAGCCTAAGCAGGGAAGCCCAGACTTCCCTCTCCCCAGCCACCTCGTCCAGCTCTTCCCGGGGGATCCTGAGGTGTTCCCAGGCCAGCCGGGAGACATAGTCTTCCCAACATGTCTTGGGTCTTCCCCGTGGCCTCCTACCGGTCAGACGTGCCCTAAACACCTCCCTAGGGAGGCGTTCGGGTGGCATCCTGACCAGATGCCCGAACCACCTCATCTGGCTCCTCTCCATGTGGAGGAGCAGCGGCTTTACTCTGAGCTCCTCCCGGGTGACAGAGCTTCTCACCCTATCTCTAAGGGAGAGACGGAGGAAAGTCATTTTGGCCGCTTGTACCCGCGATCGATGCAGGATCCGCATCGCTGCAGACGCCGCACCGATCCGCCTGTCGATCTCACCATCCACTCTTCCCTAACTCGTGAACAAGACCCTGAGGTACTTGAACTCCTCCACTTGGGGCAGGGTCTCCTCCCCAACCCGGAGATGGCACTCCACCCTTTTCCGGGCGAGAACCATGGACTGGGACTTGGAGGTGCTGATTCTCATCCCAGTCGTTTCAAACTCAACTGTGAACCGATCCAGTGAGAGCTGAAGATCCTGGCCAGATGAAGCCATCAGGACCACATCATCTGCAAAAAGCAGAGACCTAATCCTGCAGCCACCAAACCGGATCCCCTCAACGCCTTGACTGCGCCTAGAAATTCTGTCCATAAAAGTTCTGAACAGAATAGGTGACAAAGGGCAGCCTTGGCGGAGTCCAACCCTCACTGGAAACGTGTCCGACTTACTGCCGGGAATGTGGACCAAGGTCTGACACTGATCATACAGGGAGCGTACCGCCACAATCAGACAGTCCGATACCCCATACTCTCTGAGCACTCCCCACAGGACGACCCGGGGTACACGGTCGAATGCCTTCTCCAAGTCCACAAAGCACATGTAGACTGGTTGGGCAAACTCCCATGCACCCTCAAGGATCCTGCCAAACTCCTCCCTTGTCCGAGTTTTTGCCTCTGGAACTGCCGAAGCTGCACAGCGCTGGGCCTGTCGGTACATGTCCGCTGCCTCCAGAGTGCCATGAGCCAAAAGGACACGATGGGACTCTTTCTTCAGCTTGACAGCATCCTTCACCAGCGGGTTCTGGGATTACCGCCACAACAGGCACTGACCACCTGGCTCCAATCGGCCGCCTCGACAATAGAGGCGGAGAACATGGTCCACTCGGACTCAATGTCCAGCACCTCCCTCGTGACATGTTCAAACTTTTTCCGGAGGTGGGAATTGAAACTCTCTCTGACAGGAGACTCTGCCAGACGTTCCCAGCAAACCCTCACAATGCCTTTGGGCCTGCCAGGTCTGTCCGGCATCCTCCCCCACCATCGCAGCCAACTCACCACCAGGCGGTGATCGCTAGAAAGTTCTGCTTCACCCGAGTGTCCAAAACATGAGACCGCATATCCGATGACAATCACAAAGCCCATCATGGAACTGCAGCCTAGGGTGTCCTGGTGCCAAGTGCCCATATGGACATGTTTGAACATGGTGTTTGTTAGGGACAATCTGGGACCAGAACAGAAGTCCAATAACAAAACACCCATACTTGCCAACCCTCCTGGATTTTCCGGGAGACTCCCGAAATTCAGCGCCTCTCCCGAAAACCTCCCGGGACAAATTTTCTCCCGAAAATCTCCCGAAATTCAGGCGGACTCAGGTCCGAACAGCGTACCTGCCCAATCACGTTATAACTAGAAGTATGGAGGGCGAGTTCTTGGCTTCTTATGTGGGTTTATTGTTAGGCAGTTTCATTAACGTCCTCCCAGTGCGGTAACAACACACAACAACAGCAGTCACGTTTTTTCTACCGTAAAGCAGTTCATCTGCCGTAAACAGCAATGTTGTGACACTCTTAAACAGGACAGTACTGCCATCCAGTGCATTTGATGAAAGCACTTTTGTGCGTGCCACACAGCAATGCATCATCAGAGAGGATGTTCAGCATGGTTAGAAAAATAGTGACAGAGAATAGAACAAGGATGGACAATTCAACCCTTAACTCAACAATGAGTAGATGAGTGTTATGTGTGTGTATATGTGTAAATAAATGAACACTGAAATTAAAGTTTTTATTTTATATATATATATATATATATATATATACACACCCTATTTTCCGCACTATTAGCCGCACCTAAAAACCACAAATTTTCTCAAAAGCTGACAGTGCGGCTTATAACCCGGTGCGCTTTATATATGGATTAATATTAAGATTCATTTTCATAAAGTTTAGGTCTCGCAACTACGGTAAACAGCCGCCATCTTTTTTCCCCGTAGAAGAGGAAGCGCTTCTTCTTCTACGGCAAGCAACCACCAAGGTAAGCACCCGCCCCCGTAGAAGAGGAAGCGCTTCTTCTTCTACTGTAAGTAACCACCCGCCCCCGTAGAAGAAGAAGCGCGCGGATATTGCGTTTCATTTCATTTGTGTGTTTACATCTGTAAAGACCACAAAATGGCTCCTATTAAGAGACACGCGTACAACGCAGAATTCAAACTCAAGGCAATAAGTCACGCAGTAGAACACGGAAATAGAGCAGCAGCAAGAGAATTGAACATAAATGGTGCGTAGGTAGAGGAAGCAACAAGATGACCTGCGCCACTAAGACAGGGAGACAGCGCCGGACGACATACGGCAACATCTGCCAGTGGATTGTAAATGCCTGGGCGGATATATCGGTCTCAACTGTGGTCCGAGCTTTCCGGAAGGCAGGATTCACGGAACTGCTGGACAACAACAGCGACACTGACTCTGATGACTTCGACGAGACGGAGCCGGCCATTTTGGATGCCGTATTCGCCCAACTTGTTAATTCAGACACTGAAGAAGAATTCGAGGGATTTATGGATGAGGAATAATTTCAGAAAGTGAGCTTTAAATGTTTATTTTGTGTGTTGTGTGACATTAACGTTCGAGCAACGTTGAGTTATTGATGTTGCTATTGCTCTGCACTAATTTGAGTGTTACTATTTTTGTGATTGCACATTTGCACATTACATTTTGGGGGTGAACAGAGTTGTTAGAACGCTGGTTTGTAATATATTATTAAAGTTTGACTGACCTATCTGACTGTTTTTTTGACATTCCCTTTAGCGCAGCGTAGGCGCGGCTTATAACCCGGGGCGGCTTATAGGTGAACAAAGTTTTGAAATATGCCATTCATTGAAGGTGCGGCTAATAACCCGGGGCGGCTTATAGTGCGGAAAATACGGTATATAAGAAATACTTGACGAAATACTAAGTCAAGTATTTCTTACACACACACATATATATATATATATATATATATATATATATATATAAGAAATACTTCACTTAGTATTTCGTCAAGTATTTCTTATATATATGTATATATGTATATATATATATATATATATATATATATATATATATATATATATAAAACAGTATATGAAATACTTGGTGAAATCTAGCTGTAAATATACTCCACGCCCCCAACCACGCCCCCCGCCCCCCGAAATCGGAGGTCTCAAGGTTGGCAAGTATGAAAACACCACTCAGGTTCAGATCAGTTCTTCCCCATCACGCCTCTCCAGGTTTCAAATGAGCGTTGAAGTCCCCCAGTAGGACAAGGGAAGGAGGAGCTTGGAGAAGCCATGGAGAACATTTTAAAAATATTAAAAACATAAGGCTCCAATTACATCAAATATTCGAACTTTGAAGAATATTTTTGGGGATAATGTTGTATATTTTGTGTTTGCCATTTAAAACAACATTTTCTTGGACAAAAGGGCATAGAATAAAAACATAAAATAAATAGTTAAACTTATAATCGACAGATAGATCTGAACTTGAACTAGAGATTTAAGCATTGAAACTAAACAAAACGCATGACTAATCTTTAACACTTTTATGAGTGAGGCCTTTTTGGATCTCCAATCATTTTAGTGGACTATTAAAAAAAAAAAAAGTAATTGCTCCAAAAATAATAATGAATCAAACTCAATGTTATGAATTATTGACCTATTCAAGGCTCCAATGACTTTACATTAAAGATTCCACTTTCAACTGTTTTTTTGGGAAAGTATTGAACATTTTGTGTTTGCAATAAAAAACCAACTTCGACAAAACAGCATAAAACAAACAAAAATATAAAAAAATAAAAAGATCTAGTGGACGCATAGTTCTAAAATTCATCTAGAGCAGGGGTCCCCAACATTTTTGACTCGAGGGGCCACATTGGGTTAAGAGAATTTGGCCGGGGACCGGGCTGTCTATTCGTATATACAGGTAAAAGCCAGTAAATTAGAATATTTTGAAAAACTTGATTTATTTCAGTAATTGCATTCAAAAGGTGTAACTTGTACATTATATTTATTCATTGCACACAGACTGATGCATTCAAATGTTTATTTCATTTAATTTTGATGATTTGAAGTGGCAACAAATGAAAATCCAAAATTCCGTGTGTCACAAAATTAGAATATTACTTAAGGCTAATACAAAAAAGGGATTTTTAGAAATGTTGGCCAACTGAAAAGTATGAAAATGAAAAATATGAGCATGTACAATACTCAATACTTGGTTGGAGCTCCTTTTGCCTCAATTACTGCGTTAATGCGGCGTGGCATGGAGTCGATGAGTTTCTGGCACTGCTCAGGTGTTATGAGAGCCCAGGTTGCTCTGATAGTGGCCTTCAACTCTTCTGCGTTTTTGGGTCTGGCATTCTGCATCTTCCTTTTCACAATACCCCACAGATTTTCTATGGGGCTAAGGTCAGGGGAGTTGGCGGGCCAATTTAGAACAGAAATACCATGGTCCGTAAACCAGGCACGGGTAGATTTTGCGCTGTGTGCAGGCGCCAAGTCCTGTTGGAACTTGAAATCTCCATCTCCATAGAGCAGGTCAGCAGCAGGAAGCATGAAGTGCTCTAAAACTTGATGGTAGACGGCTGCGTTGACCCTGGATCTCAGGAAACAGAGTGGACCGACACCAGCAGATGACATGGCACCCCAAACCATCACTGATGGTGGAAACTTTACACTAGACTTCAGGCAACGTGGATCCTGTGCCTCTCCTGTCTTCCTCCAGACTCTGGGACCTCGATTTCCAAAGGAAATGCAAAACTTGCATGGTTGGGTGATGGTTTGGGGTGCCATGTCATCTGCTGGTGTCGGTCCACTCTGTTTCCTGAGATCCAGGGTCAACGCAGCCGTCTACCAGCAAGTTTTAGAGCACTTCATGCTTCCTGCTGCTGACCTGCTCTATGGAGATGGAGATTTCAAGTTCCAACAGGACTTGGCGCCTGCACACAGCGCAAAATCTACCCGTGCCTGGTTTACGGACCATGGTATTTCTGTTCTAAATTGGCCCGCCAACTCCCCTGACCTTAGCCCCATAGAAAATCTGTGGGGTATTGTGAAAAGGAAGATGCAGAATGCCAGACCCAAAAACGCAGAAGAGTTGAAAGCCACTATCAGAGCAACCTGGGCTCTCATAACACCTGAGCAGTGCCAGAAACTCATCGACTCCATGCCACGCCGCATTAACGCAGTAATTGAGGCAAAAGGAGCTCCAACCAAGTATTGAGTATTGTACATGCTCATATTTTTCATTTTCATACTTTTCAGTTGGCCAACATTTCTAAAAATCCCTTTTTTGTATTAGCCTTAAGTAATATTCTAATTTTGTGACACACGGAATTTTGGATTTTCATTTGTTGCCACATCAAATCATCAAAATTAAATGAAATAAACATTTGAATGCATCAGTCTGTGTGCAATGAATAAATATAATGTACAAGTTACACCTTTTGAATGCAATTACTGAAATAAATCAAGTTTTTCAAAATATTCTAATTTACTGGCTTTTACCTGTATATATATATTTTGTCTTGTCCCCCTCTGTCTTATTTCTAACCCCCCTATTTTTATGAAATGTTTTATTTCTTTTTTTTATAATCTTGGTCCACAATCTGGCCTGCGGGACGTAGTATGGGGACCCCTGATCTAGAGACTTAAGCGTTAAAAGATTTTTTTTTTTAAAGACTTATTTTTAACACTTTTATGAGTGTGGCCCTTTTGGTTCCCCAATAATTTTAGTGTTTTTATTAAACAAACAAAATAAAATAAAAATAACTGTAATTGCTCAAAAAATAATAATGTAATCAATGTTGTTGGGAATTTTTGATCTATTCAAAGCTCCAATTTTTTTGGGGGGGGGGAGATTATTGCTTATTTTGTGTTTTTGCCGCAAAAAAAGAGGCTTTTCTTTGAAAACAGTATAAAATAAAACACATTTAAAAAAACACATGAAAAAAACTAAGGATAGATCTGGGGTGTTTAAAAAAATAAAAACACAGGTGACTTATTTTTAAGAACTTTCAGTTTTGGCAGCGCCAGTGAACCAAAGCAGTATTGTTTTGCAGGAGGAAGAACAAATTTCGCATGAGGATCAGTGCATAGTGTAGTAAATGGTCAGACTAGTTTCTGACCATGGTCAGACAAGTTTCTAGACACTGATTAGTAAATGGTCCGACTAGTTTCTGACCATGGTCAGACTAATTTCTGACCATTTACTACACTATGCACTGATCCTCATGGGAAATGTGGTCTTCCTTCTGGCAAAACAATACTGCTTTGGTTCAATGGCGCTGCCAAAACTGAAAGTTCTTAAAAATAAGTCACCTGTGTTTTTATTTTTTTAAACGCCGCAGATGTTTCTGTCTTTCAGCCTGCTAACAGCCAAGGACGAACCAGCACCTCAACGAAGATAAGGCATCGCGGGCAGACAAAGCAGAGCCAGGGCGAAAATCACAAGGCCCCCAGCACATTCCGTTCTGAATAATCACGTATTGTGCGTACTGAGCTGCTGGCATAATGTGTGACCCCTCCCTTTAGAAGCAGCCTCAGCCATGTAACTAGGGAACTCCTGAATAAATAGAGGAGCGCGTGGGCTGTTCCTCAGAGCGTAGGGTGAGACCGTAACTGAGTGTGTAGCTCCATGCGTTCTCCTCATGAGCAAAATTGAACTCTCTGATTCCTTGCTTCTTGTTCTGTTTAATAGATAGTTCGGAGCTTAAACCTGACAACGTCCATTCCAACTGACAGGACAAGACCACAGTATTGATCTCTCCACAGAAACATATTTGTCTCAAATTGGACATTTGCTGTCATTGCATTGTTTTTTCTTTGTTGCACGGCTGGTCGTGTCAGTGTCCAACTGCCAACTAACAAGCTACTTGTTGCTACCACGCAACTTTCCCACAGCTAGCGTTAGCATTTTGATTAGAGCATGGAAAGTCACTGACTAGTTCAGCGGGAACACAGCGAGTGAATGTTGATCCTTGACTGTCCTTTTATCCCGGTAGCCTGCCTTTTTCATTTTTTTTGTCTCCTCAGACAAAACTGTTCCTTTCTTTGGTTGTTTTTTAGCAGCTTTGGCCATGATAGCAGTCATTGCATGTAGGCGCTCTTCTTCTTTTAGTTTGCAGGCAGGTCTTTGTAAGGAATGGTGAAAAGGGAAGTGACGTATGCCGTAAAGCAAGTCAGCACATTTGTAGTTTTTTTGTGTGGCCCCTCCTCAACGTAGCTAAGGGCCAGTGACAGCAATGTTGACCCCCTCAGGCCATGACACAGGTGTCATTCAACTGGTTAGAAGTCCATATGACAATATTGATGAAGGTTGAAAAGTGACTTAGTGCTGCTCTAACACTTATGAGTGGGGCTCTTTCAGATCCCTCGCCGCTTTAGTGAGCGTTTTTCTTTTTTAAACGGTCTTTGCTCAAAAAAATAATGCATTTCAAATCAATGTTGTTATGAATTATTGAAATATTCAAGGCTGAGTGCAGCTGGGATAGGTTCCAAAGCGGTAGCAAATGGATGGATGGAAAAAGGGCATCAAACTTTATTTTTATTTTTATTTATTTTTTTAAGTGTTTACTTCAAATTGACAGACCAGAAGTTGATCTTGAGATTGAAGTGTTCAATAATGATTTTAAAAAATACTTATTTTTGACATGTTTATGACTGAGACCCTAGTCCTCAGTGGCCTAGTGGTTAGAGTGTCCGCCCTGAGATGGGTAGGTTGTGAGTTCAAACCCCGGCCGAGTCATACCAAAGACCATAGAAATGGGAGCCATTACCTCCCTGCTTGGCACTCAGCATCAAGGCTTGGAATTGGGGGTTAAATCACCAAAAATTATTCCCAGGCGCAGCCACCGCTGCTGCTCACTGCTCCTCTCACCTCCCAGGGGGTGATCAAGGGTGATGGGTCAAATGCAGAGAATAATTTGGCCACACCTAGTGTGTGTGTGACAATCATTGCTACTTTAACTTGAACTTTAGGACCAAACTTGATTGGAGCCCTAAAGGTTAAAAAAATGTATAAATCATATTGGTTTTGAAAATGAAACGTATCAAAATGGCCCCCGCATGTTTAGTTTTTCCAGGGGCAAAAGTCTGGCTGAAACTCACCATCTGCATCAGTGTTGGTTTGCCTGGTGGTCCTCCTCACCGTCTCCCAGATCCTGAAGATGACCACAGGCTGGAATTATGTGTCTTCATTCAGGTCAAACACTAAGAAAAAGAAGCCATGCCTGGTGTTTCCTGCAGGATCTACGTATGTGGTCTTCTCCAGCTTCACCCATTTCCCCGAGGCCAGGAGCTGTGGGGGGGAAGTTGGTGACTTATCTTATTTTCCCAGTGATTCCAGGCGCTGATGCCTCTACGTACCGCAGCATCAAGTCCAATGGAAGCTGTTTACCGCGACTAATCAAGTACCCAGTTACCGTATTTTCCGCACCATAAGGCGCCCTGGGTTATAAGCCGCGCCTTCAATGAACGGCATATTTCAAAACTTTGTCCACCTATAAGACGCCCCGTGTTATAAGCCGCATCTAACTGCGCTAAAGGAATGTCAAAAAAACAGTCAGACAGGTCAGTTAAACTTTAATAATATATTAAAAACCAGCGTGATGTGGGCGCGCATGGAGTCGTATATCAACATGGACGGAGCTGCGTGAAAAAAGCCACCCGGCCTCTTCGCGTAAACTTACCTTAACCACTCGCTCATCGTTTCTTCATCCATCCCTTCGAGTTAGCTTTTATGATGACGCCGGCTGGAAAGGTCTCTTTTGGCAAGGTCTTCCTTTTGAATATCACCATGGGTGGAAGTTTCTGGCCATTAGCATGGCAAGCTAGAACCACAGTGAAGGATGACTTCTCATTCCCTGTGGTGCGAATATTCACCGTACGTGCTCCCGTTGTATCCACAGTGCGGTTCACAGGAATATCAAAAGTCAGTGGAACCTCGTCCGTCCATGTTGATAATGTTCTCTGGCCGGATCTTTTTTTCAGCTATCTTGTTTTTACAATATGCACGGAAAGTAGCCAGCTTTTCTTGAAAGTCTTTAGGCAGTTGCTGTGAAATAGTAATCCGTGTGCGGATGGAGAGATTGCGTCTTTTCATGAACCGGATCCCTGTCGCTTAGTAGGAGCCATTTTGTGGTCTTTACAGATGTAAACACACAAAGGAAATGAAACGTACGGTAATATCCGCGCTCTTTTTCTTCTTCTACGCGGGCGGGTGGTTGCTTACAGTAGAAGAAGAAGCGCTTCCTGTTCTATGGGGGCGGGTGCTTACCTTGGCGGTTGCTTGCGTAGAAGAAGAAGCACTTCCTCTTCTACGGGGAAAAAAGATGGTGGCTGTTTACCGTAGTTGCGAGACCGAAACTTTATGAAAATGAATCTTAATATTTATCCATATATAAAGCGCACCGGGTTATAAGGCGCACTGTCAGCTTTTGAGAAAATTTGTGGTTTTTAGGTGCGCCTTATAGTGCGGAAAATACGGTACTAATAAAGTCAAAAAGGTACGATGCTGCCTTAGAAAAATAGCGGTACTTCTTTAAGTGGGAACAGTTTGAAGGCAGAAGAGGGAGAATGGACCTTTTTTGGCTTCAAAAAAAAGGTGAAGCTCTAAACTTTGAAGCGCTGCTTTGCAAAGGGTGCTTTAAAACATAGCTCGCTCGCTGCTAATGTCTCTTCACAGTGTTTTAGCTACTTCTAAATCACCTATCTTTGCCTCCATGTAGTGTGTTTTTACAAGTAGCATTATCACTGCAGGACGAGGAATAGCTAAACATGCTTCACTACACACCGTAGGAGGATACAATAGCTCACCGCTAACAGCAAGCTAGCACCCCTGAATGTAAACAAATGAGTGGATCTATACGAATATAGACTGTAACGATACCAAGTAGAAGAGAGTACATACTCGATACTAAAAATATTGCTTCAATGTTATTAGATTATCATAAAATCTTTTTTCATTGTTTATAAAGTCAGTAAATATGTCCCTGGACACATGAGGACTTTGAATAAGACCAATGTATGATCCTGTAACTACTTGGTATCAACATGATCCATACCTAAATGTGTGGTATCATCCAAAACTAATGTCAAGTATCAAAGAAGAAAAGAATAAGTGATTATTACATTTTAACAGAAGTGTAGATAGAACATGTTAAAAGAGAAAATAAGCAGATATTAACAGTAAATGAACAAGTAGATTAATAATCAATTTTTACAGTTTGTCCCTCATAATGTGTACAAAATAATAGGTGTATAAATGACACAATATGTTACTGCATACGTCAGCAGACTAATTAGGAGTCTTTGTTTGTTTACTTACTACTAAAAGACAAGTTGTCTTGTATGTTCACTATTTTATTTAAGGACTAAATTATTCTTGGATTGCAGTAATATGGAGGTTAATTTGTGTCTTTATTACAAAAGCTTTTTTTCACACTGAATTTATGTAACTGAATTTTTTTGCGTTTGAATTTTTTTTAACCGAATTTATTTTACATCAAATTATGTGTGTTTAAAAAATTCTGTGTAAAGAAAATTCAGTACATAAAAATTCTGTATAAAACAAATGCCGTATAAAAGTTTGCTGCTTCAATAAGCAAGATTCACTTCTGATAAATGAAGACTGACGCAATGGATCCTGTCTCAGAAGCAGCCAATGAGGTGTCACGTTTGAAGTCACATGACACGTGTCTTGCATAAAAAAGGCAGTTAACTGGACATAGTACAACTTAAATAACATTTCAATGTGGCCTGCTGGATCTTTGCAAACTATAGAAATGATTCTAATGGTTAGAATCTGCACTTTTGAGTGACATGCGGGTTACTATGGTGACCATAAGAAGCGCTGCTTCATGCAGACCGGGCATGAGCAGAGTGGGCGGGGCTTATTTACAGCGCAGCAAGTGTCAGACGGAGGCATATTTCTACAACAAAGTTCTGCAGAACAGTGATATTTTATCTAATATGTGGACGTTTTTTTTTTTACCTTTGGCGTTTATGTTTTCCCGTGTTTGTTGCATCTTTGTTGCTCTTGCTGGATGTCGATCAAGGAGGTGGTCTGGGAAGTCGAGGAGCAACGTTCATACATTTTCAATATTTAGTGTTTTATTGTTCATAGTTAATATTGTAAAGCACGCAATATGTAATTTCATGTACATTTTTACTGTCATATAATTCAGTAAAAATCTAAAGTTAATTTGGTTTTTGCGATGGTCTGTTTTTTACTGAATAAGACACTCAGAATGTACATGTCAATACATATTGTGGGATTTGCAATATTAACAATAAAACACTGAACATTAAAAATATATCAACGTTGCTACTTGATCGACATCTTTTATCATCCAGCAAGAGCAACAAAGATGCAACAAACACAGCCAAACAAAAAGGCAGAGGATAAAAAACCCAAAATGTAAAAGTGAACAAAGCCGCGGGCCAAGGTTGAACAAATTAACCTTTTAATAGGGACCCAAACAAGTTTTGCATTGAATATTGAACAAGCAAGGCTTATATAACTTTATAGTGACATGCAAAATCCAGTTTCAAATAATAATAATTAAAAAATATCAATGGCATATCAAATACAATTTAAATAAAATGCCTCTTTTCTATTTGCAGCCTTCCGAGGTAAATATCAACTTTAAGTTTTTCCACAGGCTAATAAATTAGAAAATAAAATAATGAATAAACCAACCATTCAGGACTTTAAACTGCTCAGTTTGCAACACACTGATCTAATCTGATGTGCCCAAGCCAGATACCTGACATCTTTTCTTGGATGCTAGTTCATTAATGTCGGGGCTCAGGCTTTGAGCTGAGGCAACCTTCATTATCCAACCAAGGTGTTCATCAGTCATTATATCTCGTAGTCCACCCGGACCACAGTCTTGGGGGCGTGCCTTAAAGGCACTGCCTTTAACGTACTCTACGAGCTGTCGTCACGTCCGCTTTTCATTCATTCTAACAACGTGCCGGCACAGTCACAAGATACGTGCGGCTTCTGAACGCCCACACACGTGAATGCAATGCATACTTCATCGACAGCAATACAGGTTACACTGAAGGTGGCCGTACAAACAACTTTAACACTGTTAGAAATATACGCCACACTGTGAATCCACACCCAATAAGAATGACAAACACATTTTGGGAGAACATCCTCACCGTAACACAGCATAAACACAACAGAACAAATACCCAGAACCAGCACTAACTCTTCCGGGACGCTACAAAATACACCCCCCCCCCGGCAAAAGGGTTCTGGGTATTTGTTCTGTTGTGTTACGGTGCGCATGTTCTCCCAAAATGTGTTTGTTATTCTTGTTTGGTGTGGGTTCACAGTGTGGCGCATATTTGTAACAGTATTAAATTTGTTTTTACAGCAACTCTCAGTGTAACCTGTATCGCTGTTGATGAAGTACGCTTTGCATTCACCTGTGTGTGCGTGCTAAAGCCGCACATAATATGTGACTGGGCCAGCCCTTGTTGGACTGGGTGAAAAGCGGATGTGACGATTTTTCGGGAAGGGCACTGAAATTTGGAAGTCTCCCGGGAGGGTTGGCAAGCATGAGAATTAGCGATGAATGCGGTGTTACCGCGGCACCGCCGGTGTATATAATCGGCGGGCCAGCTCTAGTGTTAATTTGATATCGCCTCAAGGGCCAAGTGAAATTACACGGCGGGCCCAATTTGGCCCTAACCCAGAGTTTGACACCCATGGTTTAAAGCTTCTTGCTGCCCCGCCCACTCTGCATGAAGCAGCACCTCTTATGGTCACCATAGTAACCCGCATGTCACTCAAAAGTGCAGATTTTAACCATTAGAATCATTTTCATTGTTTGAAAAGATCCAGCTGTCCGCATTGAAATGTTAATTAAGTTGTATTATGTCCAGTTAATTGCCTTTTTTATGCAAGACTCGTGTCATGTGACTTCAAACTTGACACCTCATTGGCTACTTCTGAGACAGGATCGGTTTTGATTGACTGATTGAGACTTTTATTCGTAGATTGCACAGTACAGTACATATTCCGTACAATTGACCACTAAATATCTTCGACCCAACTCTCTCGTTTGAGTCACACATTAAGAGTGTTACTAAAACGGCCTTCTTTCATCTCCGTAATATCGCTAAAATTCGTTCTATTTTATCCACTAGCGACGCTGAGATCATTATTCATGCGTTCGTTACGTCTCGTCTCGACTATTGTTACGTATTATTTTCGGGGCTCCCTATGTCTAGCATTAAAAAAGTACAGTTGGTACAAAATGCGGCTGCTAGACTTTTGACAAGAACAAGAAAGTTTGATCATATTACGCCTATACTGGCTCACCTGCACTGGCTTCCTGTGCACTTAAGATGTGACTTTAAGGTTTTACTACTTACGTATAAAATACTGCACGGTCTAGCTCCGTCCTATCTTGTCGATTGCATTGTACCATATGTCCCGGCAAGAAATCTGCGTTCAAAGAACTCCGGCTTATTAGTGATTCCCAGAGCCCAAAAAAAGTCTGCGGGCTATAGAGCGTTTTCTATTCGGGCTCCAGTACTATGGAATGCCCTCCCGGTAACAATTAGAGATGCTACCTCAGTAGAAGTATTTAAGTCCCATCTTAAAACTCATTTGTATACTCTAGCCTTTAAATAGCCCCCCTGTTGGACCAGTTGATCAGCCGTTTCTTTTCTTTTCTCCTCTGCTCCCCTTTTCCTTGAGGGGGCGGGGGGCACAGGTCCGGTGGCCATGGATGAAGTGCTGGCTGTCCAGAGTCGGGACCCGGGGTGGACCGCTCGCCTGTGCATCGGCAGGGAACATCTCTGCGCTGCTGACCCGTCTCCGCTCGGGATGGTGTCCTGCTGGCCCCACTATGGACTGGACTCTTACTATTATGTTGGATCCACTATGGACTGGACTCTCACAATATTATGTCAGACCCACTCGACATCCATTGCTTTCGGTCTCCCCTAGAGGGGGGGGGGTTACCCAAATATGCGGTCCTCTCCAAGGTTTCTCATAGTCATTCACATCGACGTCCCACTGGGGTGAGTTTTTCCTTGCCCGTATGTGGGCTTTGTACCGAGGATGTCGTTGTGGCTTGTGCAGCCCTTTGAGACACTTGTGATTTAGGGCTATATAAATAAAGATTGATTGATTGATTGATAAATGGTAACACCCCAATAAGTCGGGGTCCACATGGTAGATTGCTTCAGTCTTAACTTGCCCGAAGTGAGTCTTGCTTATTGAAGCAATGAATTTTAATACATTTTAAATGCACGCATTTTACTGACAATTTTTTTTCCCAATGAAATTTTCAGCATAATTCGATTTAAAAACAATCAGTTCACAAAATTCAAACACAAAAATGTCCCTGTTAAAAATAGCCAATAATTACATTTTTGTGGTTCCCACATTTTGGTATCGGTACCAAAAAGTTGGTATCGATACAAGCCTCGTACAAAGGGGGCATAGATGCTAAAAAACAGGTCATGTTAAGCATTAAAAAACGAGTCCAAGAACATACCTCCTCTTTCACGATGTGTGGCACATTCGTGGTTTTGGGGTCTTCTGT
The DNA here is from genome assembly GCF_033978685.3 of Nerophis lumbriciformis. NCBI lineage: Eukaryota > Metazoa > Chordata > Actinopteri > Syngnathiformes > Syngnathidae > Nerophis > Nerophis lumbriciformis. The sequence goes on along the minus strand of NC_084552.2, from coordinate 7,331,441 downwards.
GTGGTTCATTGTGTTTTCTAGGGGAGAAAGATGCAGAATCAAGCCACCATTTTGACTTTTTGGACCTTTCTGCTCATTTGGATGACATAGTCTTCACTTTATATACTCAACTATGGCCATAGCTTTCTTGCGTTCATGGAGATAAACTTATGTTGCCAGTACACAACAAAATAATTCAGCGACGTGTCAATTTCGAACTTTAAACGGTGACGTGAAGTGGAAAAGTGGAAACTGGACTCACGTGAAAGGAGCAACCTGGTCGAAGAGTTGTTGCAGCGACGAGCGCTCACTCTGTTAATACTTCCGGGTGCAGCGAACGTAGTCCTCGTTTAAATATGTTTTCCTTTAGTAATAATCGATGTGGTTTTTTTTTGTATGATTTTATTATGGAAAAAAACACAATCACTGTGTGTCTTCGCTCGAATTACAGACACATTGCATTAAACATCTTCAAAATAAACGATCTATGTTACTGCACTAAAGGGAGCAACAGAGATGTTATAGTAAAAGATTAAATACATTTTATTATCGAACTCAGTGTCCTTGTCAGCAATTTATATGTCCAAGTGCTTCGATAAAATCGTTTTTAATCGCTAAAACCAACGGGTTTTTAAAATGGTTTTATAAACCTTTATTTATAAATTCCAACATTTACAAACAGTTGAGGAATAATAATCAAAGTAAGTACAAAACAGTATACAACAGCGCCAGGGGTTTGTAAATTCAAAATAACTAAAATAGTATGCAAAATATATATATAACAAGCCATATGCTCACTCAATTTCAGTAAATAACTTAAATGTGGAACACAGCATCATCGTTTTCACAGCTTTTTGGTTGCTAGAGGTAGAGAGTGCTTTAATGTAGAGTTCTAATTCTTTTTTAAAGGCACAAAAAACAGGTATTGAGAAACTTACATTTATGAATATAAAACTTAGCCAATAGTATGATGAGATTGCAAAGGTAAAATTCCTTTCCAATTTTTTTTTCATACAGTGTAAATCCAAATAGCACATCTTTAAAACAAATCACACATTCGTCATGAATATTGTCGCTAAAAGCAACGGTTATTTGTTTGGTGTGGTCTCTGTGAGGCAAGAGGCCCACCATCTTGGCTGTGGAACATCTCTGTAATGACTGTTTTAACGCGTGTGCATCGCTAAAATCCCTCCCCATCTGGGGGAAAAAAAACTTCCCACAAGTGTGAGCTCATAATTACAATAAAGTAATACATTATCGAAAAGCTCACATTTATTTTAAATAAGATGATGAACTTCACAGTGCAGTCCAAAGCAATTTGTTGCGGTAAATAACAGCGGAACTATTCAGGCGCGGATGACAATAACGAAGGGACAGTGTTCCGCCATAAGAAGTTGCAGCATGAAGAAGGAACAAGTCCAACATTGTCAGTTTTCTGTCTGGTATCCGATATTTAAGCAACATACAATTAAAAGGTAAATGTTGTCTTTATGTTTTACCATCTTTTCTGGTGACAATAGCTAACATGAGATTGTCATCTCACATTGTTAGTATTTCATCAGCCTAATGATATCATGCATCTTCCAGTGTGATTCTTCCCCTGCCTCCGGATGTCATAGACTATTTCCTGGACGACGGGACTCTGGTAGTTCCTGGGAGGTATGCAAACACACACTAATGTTAATAACTCTGGTAGTTCCTGGGAGGTATGCAAACACACACTAATGTTAATAACTCTGGTAGTTCCTGGGAGGTATGCAAACACACACTAATGTTAATAACTCTGGTAGTTCCTGGGAGGTATGCAAACACACACTAATGTTAATAACTCTGGTAGTTCCTGGGAGGTATGCAAACACACACTAATGTTAATAACTCTGGTAGTCCCTGGGAGGTATGCAAACACACACTAATGTTAATAACTCTGGTAGTTCCTGGGAGGTATGCAAACACACACTAATGTTAATAACTCTGGTAGTCCCTGGGAGGTATGCAAACACACACTAATGTTAATAACTCTGGTAGTTCCTGGGAGGTATGCAAACACACACTAATGTTAATAACTCTGGTAGTTCCTGGGAGGTATGCAAACACACACTAATGTTTATAACTCTGGTAGTTCCTGGGAGGTATGCAAACACACACTAATGTTAATAACTCTGGTAGTTCCTGGGAGGTATGCAAACACACACTAATGTTAATAACCCTGGTAGTCCCTGGGAGGTATGCAAAGTTGCAAACACACACTAATGTTAATAACTCTGGTAGTTCCTGGGAGGTATGCAAACACACACTAATGTTAATAACTCTGGTAGTTCCTGGGAGGTATGCAAACACACACTAATGTTAATAACTCTGGTAGTTCCTGGGAGGTATGCAAACACACACTAATGTTAATAACTCTGGTAGTTCCTGGGAGGTATGCAAACACACACTAATGTTAATAACTCTGGTAGTTCCTGGGAGGTATGCAAACACACACTAATGTTAATAACTCTGGTAGTTCCTGGGAGGTATGCAAACACACACTAATGTTAATAACTATGGTAGTTCCTGGGAGGTATGCAAACACACACTAATGTTAATAACTCTGGTAGTTCCTGGGAGTTATGCAAACACACACTAATGTTAATAACTCTGGTAGTTCCTGGGAGGTATGCAAACACACACTAATGTTAATAACTCTGGTAGTTCCTGGGACGTATGCAAACACACACTAATGTTAATAACTATGGTAGTTCCTGGGAGGTATGCAAACACACACTAATGTTAATAACTCTGGTAGTTCCTGGGAGGTATGCAAACACACACTAATGTTAATAACTCTGGTAGTTCCTGGGAGGTATGCAAACACACACTAATGTTAATAACTCTGGTAGTTCCTGGGAGGTATGCAAACACACACTAATGTTAATAACTCTGGTAGTTCCTGGGAGGTATGCAAACACACACTAATGTTAATAACTATGGTAGTTCCTGGGAGGTATGCAAACACACACTAATGTTAATAACTCTGGTAGTTCCTGGGAGGTATGCAAACACACACTAATGTTAATAACCCTGGTAGTTCCTGGGAGGTATGCAAACACGCACTAATGTTAATAACCCTGGTAGTTCCTGGGAGGTATGCAAACACACTAATGTTAATAACCCTGGTAGTTCCTGGGAGGTATGCAAACACACACTAATGTTAATAACTCTGGTAGTTCCTGGGAGGTATGCAAACACACACTAATGTTGATAACTCTGGTAGTTCCTGGGACGTATGCAAACACACACTAATGTTAATAACTGGTAGTTCCTGGGAGGTATGCAAACACACACTAATGTTAATAACTCTGGTAGTTCCTGGGAGGTATGCAAACACACACTAATGTTAATAACTGGTAGTTCCTGGGAGGTATGCAAACACACACTAATGTTAATAACCCTGGTAGTTCCAGGGAGGTATGCAAACACACACTAATGTTAATAACTCTGGTAGTTCCTGGGAGGTATGCAAACACACACTAATGTTAATAACTGGTAGTTCCTGGGAGGTATGCAAACACACACTAATGTTAATAACCCTGGTAGTTCCTGGGAGGTATGCAAACACACACTAATGTTAATAACTCTGGTAGTTCCTGGGACGTATGCAAACACACACTAATGTTAATAACTCTGGTAGTTCCTGGGACGTATGCAAACACACACTAATGTTAATAACTGGTAGTTCCTGGGAGGTATGCAAACACACACTAATGTTAATAACCCTGGTAGTTCCAGGGAGGTATGCAAACACACACTAATGTTAATAACTCTGGTAGTTCCTGGGAGGTATGCAAACACACACTAATGTTAATAACCCTGGTAGTTCCTGGGAGGTATGCAAACACACACTAATGTTAATAACCCTGGTAGTTCCTGGGAGGTATGCAAACACACACTAATGTTAATAACTCTGGTAGTTCCAGGGAGGT